>NC_061800.1:19136265-19452783 GCF_021462225.1 Girardinichthys multiradiatus | reverse complement strand
CAGTATAAGATGCAAGAGCAATACAACAGTGCAGATGATCATTGTGCAAGTAAAGCAGTGCAAGTAAAGCAGGAGTCCATGCTGAGCGTTAATGTAACTCATAGAGTTACAGGTTACAGGTGTCCTGTCAGCAAAAAAAGGGGGGTGTGGGTGAAAGGGAGAGTGTCAGTGTGGTTTCCGGGCTTTGTTAACCAGGCTGGTGGCAGATGGGAAAAAACTGTTCTTGTGGCGTGAGGTTTTGGTCCGGATGGACCGCAGCCTCCTGCCAGAGGGGAGAGTCTCAAAGAGTCTGTGACCGGGGTGGGAGGGATCAGCCAGAATCTTCCCTGCCCGCTTCAGGGTCCTGGAGGTGTACAGTTCCTGGAGCGACAGTAGACTGCAGCCAATCACCTTCTCAGCAGACCGAATGACACGCTGCAGCCTGCCCTTATCCTTGGCTGTAGCAGCGGCGTACCAGATGGTGATGGAGGAGGTGAGGATGGACTCAATGATGGCTGTGTAGAAGTGCACCATCATAGTCTTTGGCAGGTTGAATTTCTTCAGCTGCCGCAGGAAGAACATCCTCTGCTGGGCTTTCTTGATGAGGGAGCTGATGTTTGGCTCCCACTTGAGATCCTGGGAGATGATGGTTCCCAGGAAGCGGAAAGATTCCACAGTGTCAATTGTGGAGTCACAGAGGGTGATGGGGGCAGGTGGGGCTGGGTTCTGCCTGAAGTTCACAACCATCTCCACTGTCTTTAGAGCGTTGAGCTCAAGGCTGTTCTGGCTGCACCAGTCCAACAGATGGTCCACCTCCCATCTGTATGCGGACTCGTCACCATCAGAGATGAGTCCGATCAGGGTGGTGTCGTCCGCAAACTTCAGAAGCTTGACAGACTGGTGACTGGAGGTGCAGCTGTTGGTGTACAGGGAGAAGAGCAGAGGAGAGAGAACACAGCCTTGGGGGGAACCGGTGCTGATGGTCAGGGAGTCAGAGACGTGCTTCCCCAGCCTCACGCGCTGCTTCCTGTCAGACAGGAAGTCAGTGATCCACCTGCAGGTGGAGTCGGGCACACTCAGCTGGGAGAGCTTCTCCTGTAGCAGAACTGGGACGATGGTGTTGAAGGCAGAGCTGAAATCCACAAACAGGATCCTGGCATAGGTTCCTGTGGAGTCCAGGTGCCGGAGGATGAAGTGAAGGGCTAGGTTGACTGCATCATCTACAGACCTGTTGGCTCTGTAGGCAAACTGCAGGGGGTCAAGGAGGGGGTCGGTGATGTCTTTTAGGTGTGAGAGCACAAGGCGCTCAAAGGACTTCATCACCACAGAGGTCAGGGCGACGGGTCTGAAGTCATTAAGCCCTGTGGTCCTTGGCTTCTTGGGAACAGGGACGATGGTGGAGGACTTGAAGCAGGCTGGCACATGACATGTCTCCAGTGAGGTGTTAAAAATGTCTGTGAAGACTGGAGACAGCTGATCAGCGCAGTGCTTCAGGCTGGCTGGTGAGACAGAATCCGGACCAGCAGCTTTCCGGGGGTTCTGTCTCCTGAAGAGTTTGTTGACGTCCCTCTCCTGGATGGAAAGAGCCGTCCTCGGCGTGGGTAGGGGGCTGGTGGGGGGGAACTTCAGGGTGGGGGTTGGAGGTGCCAAGGCCCCTCTTGAGGTTGGGGAGGTGGGGGTGGTGGATTGTGGCTGCAGCTGTTGGGGGGCGTCGTGGGAGATGGTTGCAGGACTGTCCCTTTGTCTTTCAAAGCGGCAGTAGAACTCGTTCAGGTCGTTGGCGAGGCGTCGGTCGTTGATGGAGTGGGGGGCTTTCGGCTTGTAGTTGGTGATTTGCTTGAGCCCTTTCCAGACAGACGCAGAGTCGTTGGCTGAGAACTGGTTTTGGAGCTTCTCAGAGTACAGTCGTTTGGCCTCTTTCACTGCCTTGCCAAACTTGTACTTGGCCTCTCTGTATATGTCTTTGTCCCCACTCCTGAAGGCCTCTTCCTTATCCAGTCTTAACCTTCTGAGTTTAGCTGTGAACCAGGGTTTGTCGTTGTTGTAACTCACCCTGGTGCATGATGGTACACAGCTGTCCTCACAGAAGCTGATGTAGGAAGTCACAGCCTCTGTGTACTCGTCCAGACTGTTGGTAGTAGTCCTGAACACATCCCAGTCTGTACAGCCTAAACACGCCTGGAGATTCTCCACAGCCTCACTGCTCCACTTCCTTGTCGTCCTCACAACAGGTTTGCAGAGCTTTAGTTTCTGCCTGTATGCAGGAATCAGGTGGACCATGATGTGGTCGGATTGGCCCAGTGCAGCACGTGGGACGGCGTGATAAGCGTCTCTGATGGTGGTGTAACAGTGATCCAGAATATTGTCCTCTCTGGTCGGACATTTTATAAACTGTCTGTATTTGGGGAGTTCGTGGGTCAGATTACCTTTGTTAAAGTCACCAGCGACGATAACTAAGGAGTCCGGGTTGGTCCGCTCCACACTCAGTATCTGGTCGGCGAGCATGCGCTGTGCGACCTGCACGTTAGCTAGCGGCGGGATGTAAACACCGACCAGGATGAACGAAGCGAACTCACGGGGGGAATAGAAAGGCTTACAGTTTATGATGAAGGCTTCCAGGTCTGGAGAACAGTGCTGCTGAATCACTGTCACGTCGTTGCACCAACCACTGTTGAGGTAAAAACAGATTCCTCCACCTTTCGCTTTGCCGGAGAGTTCCGTGTCTCTGTCCGCTCTGCAGAGCTGGAATCCTGCCAGCTGCAGCGCAGAGTCCGGTATTAATCCACACAGCCACGTCTCCGTGAAGCACAAAACTGCCGATGAATAAAAGTCCCTGTTTTTCCCCAACAACAGTTGTAGTTCCTCCATTTTGTTGGGAAGTGAGCGCACGTTAGAGAGAAATATTCCAGGTAACGGTGTTCGTAGTCCACGCTGGCGAAGACGTACCAGCACCCCAGCCCGTTTCCCTCTCTTCCGGCGTTTCACCGCGTGAACAAAGGTGAGCGCACCTTTGACCAGAATGTCCAAAAATTCCAGAGCAGTAGGTAGAAAAGTTGGAAATAACTCCTCTGGTGTAGTAGCCCTGATGTTCATGAGTTCTTCTCTGGTGAGAGAGCTCCGGGTACCATCACAGAAGACCGTTTTAAAGCAAAAAACAAAACAAAACAATGCGCACCAACACGCCGAGGCGACCATCTGCGGCGCCATCTTGTTGTATGTCATGTCACAATTCTGACTTTGATCTAGGAATTCTGTGTTTTGTCAGAATTCTGACTTTCATGTCACAATTCTGACTATGATCTCAGAATTGTTTTTTGTCAGAATTCTGACTTTGATCTCAGAATTCTGTTTTTTGTAAAATTTCTGACTTTCATGTCACAATTCTGACTTTGATCTCAGAATTCTTACTTTTTTTCTGAGAGTTCTGACTTTCATGTCACAATTCTGACTATGATTTCAGAATTCTGACAGTTGTTTGTCAGAATTCTGACTTTCATGTCACAATTCTGACTATGATCTCAGAATTCTGTGTTTTGTCAGAATTCTGACTTTCATGTCACAATTCTGACTATGATCTCAGAATTCTGTTTTTTGTCACAATTCTGACTTTGATCTCAGAATTCTGTTTTTTGTCAAATTTCTGACTTTCATGTCACAATTCTGACTTTGATCTCAGAATTCTGACTTTTTTTCTGAGAGTTCTGTCTTTCATGTCACAATTCTGACTATGATCTCAGAATTCTGACAGTTGTTTGTCAGAATTCTGACTTTCATGTCACAATTCTGACTATGATCTCAGAATTATGTGTTTTGTCAGAATTCTGACTTTCATGTCACAATTCTGACTTTGATCTCAGAATTCTGTTTTTTGTCAAAATTCTGACTTTCATGTCACAATTCTGACTTTGATCTCAGAATTCTGACTTTTTTTCTGAGAGTTCTGACTTTCATGTCACAATTCTGACTATGATCTCAGAATTCTGACAGTTGTTTGTCAGAGTTCTGACTTTCATGTCACAATTCTGACTTTAATCTCAGAATTCTGACTTTTTTTCTGAGAGTTCTGACTTTCATGTCACAATTCTGACTATGATCTCCGAATTATGTGTTTTGTCAGAATTCTGACTTTCATGTCACAATTCTGACTTTGATCTCAGAATTCTGTTTTTTGTCAAAATTCTGACTTTCATGTCACAATTCTGACTTTGATCTCAGAATTCTGTGTTTTGTCAGAATTCTGACTTTCATGTCACAATTCTGACTATGATCTCAGAATTGTTTTTTGTCAGAATTCTGACTTTGATCTCAGAATTCTGTTTTTTGTCAAATTTCTGACTTTCATGTCACAATTCTGACTTTGATCTCAGAATTCTTACTTTTTTTCTGAGAGTTCTGACTTTCATGTCACAATTCTGACTATGATTTCAGAATTCTGACAGTTGTTTGTCAGAATTCTGACTTTCATGTCACAATTCTGACTATGATCTCAGAATTCTGTGTTTTGTCAGAATTCTGACTTTCATGTCACAATTCTGACTATGATCTCAGAATTCTGTTTTTTGTCACAATTCTGACTTTGATCTCAGAATTCTGTTTTTTGTCAAATTTCTGACTTTCATGTCACAATTCTGACTTTGATCTCAGAATTCTGACTTTTTTTCTGAGAGTTCTGTCTTTCATGTCACAATTCTGACTATGATCTCAGAATTCTGACAGTTGTTTGTCAGAATTCTGACTTTCATGTCACAATTCTGACTATGATCTCAGAATTATGTGTTTTGTCAGAATTCTGACTTTCATGTCACAATTCTGACTTTGATCTCAGAATTCTGTTTTTTGTCAAAATTCTGACTTTCATGTCACAATTCTGACTTTGATCTCAGAATTCTGACTTTTTTTCTGAGAGTTCTGACTTTCATGTCACAATTCTGACTATGATCTCAGAATTCTGACAGTTGTTTGTCAGAGTTCTGACTTTCATGTCACAATTCTGACTTTAATCTCAGAATTCTGACTTTTTTTCTGAGAGTTCTGACTTTCATGTCACAATTCTGACTATGATCTCCGAATTATGTGTTTTGTCAGAATTCTGACTTTCATGTCACAATTCTGACTTTGATCTCAGAATTCTGTTTTTTGTCAAAATTCTGACTTTCATGTCACAATTCTGACTTTGATCTCAGAATTCTGACTTTTTTTCTGAGAGTTCTGACTTTCATGTCACAATTCTGACTATGATCTCAGAATTCTGACAGTTGTTTGTCAAAATTCTGACTTTCATGTCACAATTCGGACTTTGATCTCAGAATTCTGTTTTTTGTCACAATTCTGACTTTGATCTCAGAATTCTGTTTTTTGTCAAATTTCTGACTTTCATGTCACAATTCTGACTTTGATCTCAGAATTCTGTTTTTTGTCAAAATTCTGACTTTCATGTCACAATTCTGACTGTTGTTTGTCAGAATTCTGATTTTCATGTCACAATTCTTACTTTGATCTCAGAATTCTGACTGTTGTTTGTGAGATTTCTGACTTTCATGTCACAATTCTGACTACGATCTCAGAATTCTGTGTTTTGTCAGATTTCTGACTTTCATGTCACAATTCTGACTTTGATCTCAGAATTCTGTGTTTTGTCAGAATTCTGACTTTCATGTCACAATTCTGACTATGATCTCAGAATTGTTTTTTGTCAGAATTCTGACTTTGATCTCAGAATTCTGTTTTTTGTCAAATTTCTGACTTTCATGTCACAATTCTGACTTTGATCTCAGAATTCTTACTTTTTTTCTGAGAGTTCTGACTTTCATGTCACAATTCTGACTATGATTTCAGAATTCTGTGTTTTGTCAGAATTCTGACTTTCATGTCACAATTCTGACTATGATCTCAGAATTCTGTGTTTTGTCAGAATTCTGACTTTCATGTCACAATTCTGACTATGATCTCAGAATTCTGTTTTTTGTCACAATTCTGACTTTGATCTCAGAATTCTGTTTTTTGTCAAATTTCTGACTTTCATGTCACAATTCTGACTTTGATCTCAGAATTCTGACTTTTGTTCTGAGAGTTCTGTCTTTCATGTCACAATTCTGACTATGATCTCAGAATTCTGACAGTTGTTTGTCAGAATTCTGACTTTCATGTCACAATTCTGACTATGATCTCAGAATTATGTGTTTTGTCAGAATTCTGACTTTCATGTCACAATTCTGACTTTGATCTCAGAATTCTGTTTTTTGTCAAAATTCTGACTTTCATGTCACAATTCTGACTTTGATCTCAGAATTCTGACTTTTTTTCTGAGAGTTCTGACTTTCATGTCACAATTCTGACTATGATCTCAGAATTCTGACAGTTGTTTGTCAGAGTTCTGACTTTCATGTCACAATTCTGACTTTGATCTCAGAATTCTGACTTTTTTTCTGAGAGTTCTGACTTTCATGTCACAATTCTGACTATGATCTCAGAATTATGTGTTTTGTCAGAATTCTGATTTTCATGTCACAATTCTGACTTTGATCTCAGAATTCTGTTTTTTGTCAAAATTCTGACTTTCATGTCACAATTCTGACTTTGATCTCAGAATTCTGACTTTTTTTCTGAGAGTTCTGACTTTCATGTCACAATTCTGACTATGATCTCAGAATTCTGACAGTTGTTTGTCAAAATTCTGACTTTCATGTCACAATTCGGACTTTGATCTCAGAATTCTGTTTTTTGTCACAATTCTGACTTTGATTTCAGAATTCTGTTTTTTGTCAAATTTCTGACTTTCATGTCACAATTCTGACTTTGATCTCAGAATTCTGTTTTTTGTCAAAATTCTGACTTTCATGTCACAATTCTGACAGTTGTTTGTCAGAGTTCTGACTTTCATGTCACAATTCTGACTTTGATCTCAGAATTCTGTTTTTTGTCACAATTCTGACTTTGATCTCAGAATTCTGTTTTTTGTCAAATTTCTGACTTTCATGTCACAATTCTGACTTTGATCTCAGAATTCTGACTTTTTTTCTGAGAGTTCTGACTTTCATGTCACAATTCTGACTTTGATCTCAGAATTCTGACTTTTTTTCTGAGTGTTCTGACTTTCATGTCACAATTCTGACTATGATCTCAGAATTCTGACTGTTGTTTGTCAGATTTCTGACTTTCATGTCAGAATGACTGTTATGCTTTGGGCTATAGCTGGTACAGTTTCAATTTTATCACATTTGTGTCTTATGGAAATGGTGTCATTAAACCATACTCTTGTGTGCAACAATTTAGAATCTGGGCAAGAAGAACATTTGTAATCTTTGAATTCCAATAACAGATGCAAGCAACATGCTAGTGAAAAGCTGTGCAGCTTAAATTAGGGGGGATATTGGTGCCATTCTCCTATTACTTCTTGAAGTAGATTTTGATGTTGTTCTTTATGGAAAGGAAAATCAGTAAAACAAAATAAAATTACATTCACAACATATACACTATATCTATGTAACCCATAGCCTTTAGTAGAATCTAGGTTGCTGGGCCTTAACTATTTCGGAATCTACCAAACAGCTCACAACACTCAAATGTTCACAAAAGGCTGCCAGGCACACTCACAGATCTTGCTTCTCATCTGCAGGTTATCAGTCACTAGGTGCTGGTACCGACATTGGTAGTTGTGACTCTTTAGGAGAGCAATAGAAACCTCCAACCCTCAAGAAGTACACCTTACACCTTTTTAGGAAAGAACGTAAGTCGATTTAAAATATTTAGATGGATATTTCAGTGTAATACAATAAAACAAGATGAAACATTATCCAAAAACGAAAATAGCATTTCAGTCTTTATGACTCAGATTTTAATTTTACGAAACGGTAAAAAACATGTGGATCTCCTCAAAAATGTGAAAGTCTAAGGTCCTTCTAACAATCAAAATTTGTTAAATTTGCTTCTACTACATCCTTGGCAGAACATATTGTTGAGGATTTTCTTATCAAAGTGGGAGAGAAAACAACTCATTAACAAGAGAAAGACCGGATTTTGTCTTTATAAGTTTATTCAAAGGCATACAGCGCTTGAAGACCCTATCACTGAGCAAGTCGGTGAAGCAGAGCCCCGAACTAAATTTACAAACAGTATTTATACCAGTATGATGGGTGTTATCTCAACTTAAAAGAGTTTAGAAATATAGCCCCTAGACCCCACCCCTGGTCAGAGGTAACAAAGTTATTTATGAGGGCACCCATCTACAATCCCTTGAGATACAACACTTCAGGGAGTGTTAACCATAAAACTCCTGATAATGAATTTAGAGCCCAACTCCTCTAGGGTAACAAAACCCAGAGGTCAGAAGGGAGTGAGGTAAAGGGAAATTCAGAGCATTAAAAATAATTTTCCATCACACTCCTTTCTTCTGATTACAAGATAATCACAACTAGAAGAAAATTCTACAAAACCATCACCCAAGATTATAATCAAAGTAAAAACTAAGAAAAAAAAAATACAACATTTTAAAAGAAACATCAAAATCAAAAAGAAAAAGAAAAGAATTACTCCAATCTTTATTAACCAGGATGTCCAACCACCAGTAATGAACCAGGACCAAGGATTCCAAGAGGAACCCATATTTTCTTTCAGTTGAGTCGTCAGCATCTCCTGTAATTTATCATGGATACTTATCATGTTGTTAGACACCAGGAATAAAATTGCAACATTGTTCCCCAATTAAATGACAAACACCACCCCTCTCAGCTAACAGGTAATCCAAAACCATTCTATTTTGCAAACTCAAAGTTCTTATAGCCTGCTGCTCCTTGGTCAGAACAGTGAAACCTTCCTCAGTTAAAGCAGTAAGATTTTCTAACTCAACTGACAACTCATTAATCCTATAGGGTGATTAGCAGCACCATAAGTAGGAATAATTGTACTCAAAATCCCTTTCCAATGTGGAATCCTAGCTCTCTTTTGCCATTTGAGCATTGTCTTTGTTTCTAATAATGGGATGATTGGATCATAAGTAGTGACTGTAGGTAGTAAGTGAGCTAGATAACATACTCCAGACCAATTAGCAGGCAGATACAGATATGATCTAGTTCCACACATCCAAACCATGTTAGAGAATTTAAGTACACCCTTTCATCAAACTTTTTGACAGGTGGGTGGGACTTCCGGTGAGGGCGGGATTTCCGGTGGGGGCCATATGGGCGCCATGTGGTTGCCATGTGGGCAGGAGGTCACGTGGTCAAGCAGGTGGTGTGTCCAAGGGGGCGTAACAGTGGATGCTGATTGGTTGTCGTCATTAGGGGCAATACCTTAAATGAGTCAATTAAAACACAGGGGTGTGTTTGTTATAAATAGAACAAGACAAATATGGTATTATCGGAAACTGTTTGGCATCAGCACCAATTAAAAATAGAGGGGGTGTGTTTGTAAGCAACGTTAAACCTTGAATAACCCAATGAAAACAATAGGGCATGCCTTAGTGTTTACTTTAAATACAGAGATAAAACTCTGCACTTTACATGCAGCATTCGTTGGAAAAAAAGAACACCCGTTCAACAATGGCTAGAGTTAAGAGAGTTTATTGTCAAGCGGAGGAGAAACGCAACGCGTGCCAAGATGATGATGATGAACAAGCAACTGCATCATATACTTCCTCAACGGAGATACCTATCGGAATTCCCGTCGTGACATACTCTACCGATGATGAGGATCCAACATCAACTTCAACAACCATGGTTGAAAATCAGACCTCGGTTCGGCCAAGAGGTATGTCAGTTCTGTGCGAAACCCCAGTGACCGTCTACCAGTATTCATCCCGTGAATTGAATGCTCCTAAGAAATCAACATACTACATCTGCAGGGTACAAAGACCCCCGTTCAACACTCTGCAGGAAGAATGGTCTTTGGAGCCATATGGCCTGGTTGGCAGCTGGGGTTATATTTTCATGTATGAAATAGGAGAGCTTTGCCTGTATCAATTGGATCAAGATGAGGTATTTAATGGATCACTGGCTCTGTGTACACTCACCCACAGCGACTGGGCTGTGTTAAAGCTTGCAATCCCGCACCTTAATGATAGCCCTGAAACAGTCTCAAGGCAGGAGAGGGAGGAAGAAGAAGAAGAAGAAAATGAACTGTCTCCTCGACCTGTAAAACGGGCGAGAATGTTTCATATACCATCCGATGTTGAAATAGCTGAGAGAGAACCTCTCTTTAGCGCAGTGTGGGGGTCAAAAACCACAGCAAATGGCCGCTGGTCTTTTCGGGCAAGCAGACGCAGGAACAACCGGACGAGTCCCTCAGATCTGTTTGTGTTGGAGGCTTTCAATCAAGACTGCGGCGTATTCAAGACAATGCTGGCTCTGCCGTTTGAAGCTTGGGCAGAGAAGATGAGTGAAATTGGACATCGTCTTTCCGACCTTTTCCAAAAGTCACGAAGTTGGATCGATGTCATGTCAGTGAAAAAAACGCTGACGTTTCCTGTTTTACGTTTAGAACGAACCCTCTTCTGAGGACACGCCCCTTCCTATGATATATATACGGGGGGATAACTGCAAGCTCACAGACACTGAGAATCGTATCATGAGAATGAGTGGACTGACACCATACAGGGATCTCTACAACCACCGAGCAGAGATCCACTTCTCTCCTGAGCACGATGAAAGCTTCAACATTGGACCATATCATCCGCCTTCCCCTGACCTCTTCTCACCATCCACCTCAACATCCTCATTCTCAGAGAACCACTTCAGTCCTGCATCACCTACAGGATACAACATGAAATATCTACCGCTTTCTCCAGACCTCTGCTCACCATCACCGCTATTCATGGCTGAGTCTGTAGACGCGAATGTCCTGCCTGAAGACATGAAGGTGGTCGTGGAGGAGGAGGTAGCCACCGGCTACTCACCCTCTACCGAAGCCCCTACACAAACCCTGGGACCGATGGAGGACCCTCAGCCTTCAGCAGAGGATGAGAGTAACCAGGAGGACGAAATTGACGGTTGGTTCTCAACCACCCTCATCAATACGGTGAAAACAGCGATACTTCATTTATTCAACATAACCTCTTTGAACTATCTCAGAGAAACCTGCTATGGATGTATAACGAACCACCCAAGCCAGCGTCAACACCATTGCCTGGAGGTACTGGGGGAGGATTATTACCAAGTCAACTTTCAACGCATCGTACGACGACTCGTAACCCCCAAACTCATTCCTGCTATTCAGAATCTTCTGGTACTTCGAAGCATACAAGCGGATGACTTCAGAGTGAAGACGATTGCCAAGACGGTTTTATATGAACTGAAATCGGTACAAGGCATCCACAGTGCAATAGCGCACGTTTATGATCGCATGGTCGATGAGAAACATCTCAAACAACTTAACTCTGTTTCAGAGTGCTATGGACTGACAAACTGATCTCACATGTTTGATGACTTGTTGTATCATTTTTTTTTTTTTAGTATTCCAGTACTTTAGTTAATCTGCATTATATGATTTTTCTTCTTTTTTCTTTTTACTATTAAATACAATTAAAGTAGGAACATAGTAACCTTTCCCGAAAGTGTTGTTTAAAAGCTAGTAGTGTTTGAATTCATCTGCATTTTATCTGATTTTGTTTTCTGGTTGTTTTTTGTTTATATTAAATACAAAAATAAAATAAAAAAAAATAAGGATAAATCTACCCTCCTGTGTGTTTTTTCTCATTATTTAACAAGTAATCGGCAGAGTGAGCATAAGGCAGAGATGGCAGGAAGACGGCTGATGAAGAAAGTATATTATAGCCCTTCAAATCCGGGAAGTTTTGGGGGTGTAGATAGGCTGAGGAGGGTTATTCAAGATGAAACGGGAAAGAAGGTTGCGGTTGAAAAAGTTAAAGATTTTTTATCAGGAGAAGATACCTATACTCTACATAAACCTGCAAGAATAAAGTTCCCGAGAAACAGAGTTTTTGTCACCAGACCATTGAGGCAGTTCCAGGCTGATCTCTGTGACATGCAAGCTCTGGCCATGGAAAATGTCAGTCAGTCAGTCATTTTCTACCGCTTATTCCATAGTGGGTCGCGGGGGAGCTGGTGCCTATCTCCAGCAGTCTATGGGCGAGAGGCAGGGTACACCCTGGACAGGTCGCCAGTCCATCGCAGGGCAACACACAAACAACCACACACACACTCATTCATACACCTAAGGGCAATTTAGAGTTACCAATTAACCTAACAGTCATGTCTTTGGACTGTGGGAGGAAGCCGGAGTACCCGGTGAGAACCCACGCATGCACGGGGAGAACATGCAAACTCCATGCAGAAAGACCCCCGGCCAGGAATTGAACCCAGGACCTTCTTGCTGCAAGGCAACAGTGCTACCAACTGCGCCACCGTGCATGATGGTTATAATTATTTATTAACAGTCATTGACATCTTTTCAAAAAGGGCGTATGTACGAGTCTTGAAGAGGAAAACAGCCGCTGAGGTGGTAAAGGCATTTGAATCAGTTTTTACAGAAAGTCAGATCCCCAAAAAACTTCAGACTGATGCCGGTAAATAATTTTTTAACAAGAAATTTAAGGTTTTAATGGAGAAACACGGTATTGAACATTTTGCCACAGCGAGTGAAGCAAAAGCTTCAGTGGTCGAGAGATTTAACCGCACATTAAAAACAAGGATGTGGAGATATTTTACAGCTAACAATACCCGGCGGTACGTCGATGTACTGCAAAACCTAGCTAGAAGCTACAACCATTCCTACCACTCCAGCATTAAAATGAGCCCTATGGAAGTGACCCCAGAAAATGCCTTTCAAGTGTTTCAGAATCTGTATGATGTCAAGTCCAACAGATATTGCAAGGACTCAGTGACAACGTTTAAACAAGGGGATCTTGTCAGAATATCCAAGGTCCGTGGAGTGTTTGACAAAAAATACGAACAGAGTTTTACGGATGAAGTGTTTACAGTGTATGACCGGATACCCCGTTCTCCTCCTGTATACAAACTCAAAGATTTGGATGGAGAACCTATCGAGGGTTCCTTTTACGCTGAGGAACTTCAAAAAGTAAAAATATTTAACGACAAGATGTATCAAGTGGAAAAAATATTAAAACGACGTACGGTCAAGGGAGTCAAACAGGTTTTTGTAAGCTGGAAAAACTGGCCTGAGAAATTCAACAGTTGGATCAAGTTTGATGAACTTCGAAACGTATAAAAAAGGTTTGCACTAAACCTCACAGTTGACACAGCATCATGAACCGTCAGGTAGAGGATGATGGCTTTTACGTTACTCTTCCATCTAATGCTAGCATGGAAGTGTTTAAAAATAATACCAGTTCAAGTTTCCGTGTAAATTTAGCTCAACATATTGATTTAGAAGGCCAATGGATGGTTGCATTAGCCGAGATTTCATATCCTCACACATGGCATAATTTACCGGATTATGATGCCTACTTTGAATGGAGGAAGGTTGGTGATGTGGAGATCAATACGCAAAGGATCAGAAGTGGCTACTATAACAGCGTTATTCAACTCGAGACAGAGATGGAAATGTTTTTCAAAAAATTGAAATCGGGTTTACGCATTAAATTCAGCAAAGTTCAAAAGAGATTTGCATTTCAAGCAAACAGTCCGTATGAAATACGCTTCTTCAGCACTCTAGCTTATATGATGGGCGTGAAACCAGGGGAATGGATTCATGTTTCTGAACCAAAACTGGCTCCTTTTCCGGCGGATATAAAGGCTGGTTTCTATCACCTATACTGTTACAGCGACGTGGTCAGCCCTCAAATAGTAGGCGACACTTTTGCACCTTTACTGCGGACCGTCAAAGTACAAGGCACATTCAGTGATATGATTACTCAGACGTTTAACCCCGCCCACTACCTTCCAGTCTCCAGAAGACATATTGAAAATATCAATATAGAAATTAAATCGGACCAAAACGTTCCTGTAAATTTCGTCTATGGAAAGACCGTCATAAGACTACACTTCAGACCGGTGATATCACAACGTAGCCTGAGATAAATTTTATTTGTATAAACTATTCCAGAGATATGTATATAACCTCTAAGATTGATTGGTTATCATTCATATTACGCTGGTCATTCAACACTGCATCAAGCAGGCAAGAGAGAACATAGCACAGCTAAGTCTGAGACGTGATCCAAATCGCTTTGTAAATTACTATGTAAGTCAATCAGGCGGTAATCTGCCAGGGTTTTATGGGGCCCCGGTCATGTACGGACGCGGAATTGGATCATTATTTTCAAAATTATTCCGCTTCGTATCCCCTCTGGTTAAAAAAGGATTTGCAATTGCAAAACCCCATCTTAAAACGGCTGCATCAAATATCGCTTCGGATGTCATCGGTAGAGCCGTGAGTAAAATGAGTGGTTCTACACGCACCGAAGGTCAAGAAGGTTCAGGAATTATGGTTTTATCCAAAAGACCCAGAACAAGACCCCCTGGTGATCGTTTAAGGACGGTTAAAAAACAACGACAAACGCGAAAAAGGAGATCAGTCGCAGCTGACAAACGAAGAGGAAGGAAGTCATCCGCAAGTTTTGATATATTTAAATAATGGCTCTTTTACATAACAAATCATCAGAGTGCACGCTGGCAGAGTTGGACTTATTTTCTGCCCCGATGATGCAACTATCGATCGAAGATAAAATTTACACCGAGATCCAGCCTTTATCAGCAATCACTGATGGAGGGCCGATCGAGTTTTTCATTCCGGGAGACGGAGAAAAGTATCTGGATCTCAACGATACGCTGTTGCATCTCAGAGTGAAAATTACTAACGAGAATGGAACAAACCTGCCAGATGATGCACCTGTAGGGCTCATCAACTACCCGTTAAACACCATCTTCAGTCAGTGTGACGTCACTCTCGGAGATCGAATGATTTCACAATCCAGCGCTACACATCCATATAGAGCCATGATTGAGACATTGTTAAACTTTTCTGAGGATTCTTTAAAAACCCAGTTTAGCTCTGGTCTTTTTTATAAAGACACTGCAGGTGCTCTGAACTCTATTGTTACAACTAACGGCCCTAACCAAGGTCTTAACAGCAGAGCAGGCTTTACGGCAAATTCCAGGGAGGTACATCTCCTAGGCCCCCTGCATGCAGACATATTTTTCTGCGAGAGACTTCTTTTAAACTCTGTTGACCTTAAAATTAAACTTACAAGAGCCAACGATGCCTTTTGTCTCATGGCCGCAAGAGACTCCACTTACAAACTCAGGATATTAGGAGCATCTCTTTTTATCAAAAAAGTTACTGTCTCTCCAGCTGTACGACTGGGGCATGCTTCAGCTTTAATGAAAGCAAATGCTCTGTATCCACTTTCACGTGTGAATGTAAAAACATATTCCATCCCTGAAAATTCAAGGGTATGCAACCAAGAGAATATTTTCTTAGGCGTCTTTCCCAAGTATGTGGTGATTGCGTTACTGGATCATGACGCTTTTACAGGAACACGCAATCTCAATCCGTTTGACTTTAATCATTTTGATATGGAATATTTAGCTTTGTGTAAGGATGGCAGACAAATTCCTGCTAAAGCCTTCCAGCCAAATTTTAACCAAGGTCATTCAGTGAGAGAGTATTACAACTTGTTTACAGCTACAGGACGACATCTAAAAGATCTTCCACTGAGTATAACACGTCAGGAATTTAATCAAGGATACTCTCTATTCACATTTAATCTTAACCCGGGCGAGGACACAGATGCTCTATCTCCAGTTTCCAGTGGGAATTTAAGATTGGAAATGCGCTTCAGAAACCCGTTGCCTCATACCACCACGCTGATCATCTACGCTTGTTATGATTCTATTTTAGAGATTGATTCAAAGAGGCGTGTGCTGGTGGATTATTATTAATCTAATCGGGCATGAATAATCATGAAATTGAGAGCCTGATGCGTCATCTGCTGGGAGATTTGTTTTGCGGTGTGTGGCCGTGTGACCAGCTGCCGCTGCTAGCTGACAAATTCCCAGGGCCGGCCTACTTTATTGTGAATACACATCCTTCACACATGCCGGGGGAACACTGGCTAGCTCTGACATTGGATGAGAATGGTCAATCCAGCTTTTTTGACTCTTATGGATTCTCTCCGGATTTCGAGTTCTACCCGTCAAGCATTGTAACATTTTTAGAAGACAGATCCTCAAAAATATTGTATCATAATAATCAGCTTCAAAACACTCTGTCCACTGTGTGCGGTCACCATTGCATTTTTTATCTATGTCATAGAGCGTGCGGATTATCAATGCAGCAAGTGTTGTCAAAATACACCGGAGATGTGATTAAGAATGATTTAATGGTATCTAACTTTGTGAAAAAATATCAGAAATGTGTCATTAATCAAAGTTGTACATTTTATACTCACGGAACATGCTCTTTGGAGATGTTTCTGGATTGTTATGGAATTTAAAATGTCTTATTTTTTTTTTCATTGTTTGTTTTTTTTTTTCTTCTTATGATTTAATATTTGTGTAATGATATCATATGTTAGTGTGTGAAGTAGAGAACGAAGTTAGACTTGAAAAATATAATCAATAAATATTTTATTGAATAAAAGAAATAGACTACATGTTTCATTTTTCTTATAACGGTTTATGGTGAAAATGTAATCCATCGGGGTGGTAGTGTCGTCTTACGAAGAGACCTTTTTGATCTCCCATCAGCATTTTTTGGATCTTCCAGCTCAGATCTCGACCAGTAGGGAGAATGAGTTATCTGCCTTCTTCTTCTTTCTCTTCTCTGCTTAACGCTGGGGGGTGTACCCCCATTTTCAATCGATGTGCCCTCTGTTTTGAAACGTCTATATTCTTCACGAGCATAAGGGTTAATGACTGAAGATATAGGTATGTTTACTTCTGACATGGAGTGTAGAAAATCAGACCATCCTCGGGTTTGTGATGCTCCAGATTTTTTAAACGGAAGCATGAGATTTTTCAACAAATCAATCATGTGGGACCCCTTTATAACATTTCCGTTAAATACAAATTCACCTCGCGAAGTCCAACTCTCACTTCTTTCGGATAATTTCTTCAAAA
Source organism: Girardinichthys multiradiatus (assembly GCF_021462225.1). NCBI lineage: Eukaryota > Metazoa > Chordata > Actinopteri > Cyprinodontiformes > Goodeidae > Girardinichthys > Girardinichthys multiradiatus. Next base: position 19,435,771 of record NC_061800.1, on the reverse strand, counting down.
TGTACTCGGCATTTTTACGATTGTGTTTAGGAAGGCTTTTCAGTACTTCCGTAAGAACCTGATCCTTAGGGGCCTCGTCCTGCCCTGGGCCTTGTTTTTCTTGGGACCGCTCATGTTCAGGAACCTCTGTGTCACGCTGCAGCGTTAAACTGACTCGCTGTTTTTCTTCTTTGACACCTTGCTTAAGTAAAGTCAGATACCTCTGGAGAAGAGCATCGTATCTCTTGATTTTTTCATAAGAAGTCAAACCCGGCTCGTTTAATATCGCTCTCATTTCAGCATCCAAATTCTCCTCCGCCGTCTGTCCGATGGACGTGTCTGACTGGGTCAGACGCTTGAATTGATGAGGTGAAATGAGAAACATCTTCTGCGATGTTCTGATAGACATTATCTCCTGATGATTCCACCCACTAGATCACCGATCAAGGGTGCAAGAGCCGTTAAGATGGGGAGAATAAAACCACCTCGTTGCTTTTTGAGAGCCAACTGTTTAGTTTTTATCCCGGTTCTTTTATCACCCAACAATCTGATGATATTTCTTTGTTTCTTCAATTGTCGGTGTTGAGAGGGTGATAGTTTAATGTTACCTTTTAGGATATTCAGTGCAATCTCGCACAGAGCCTGAATAAAGTCGGGAGAGCAGTGTGCGAGAATATCTTTACGTTTCTGTGGACAGGCCTGGTACAAAGCTCTGAATAATGGTAAATTCCTTTTTATACGCGCTGACATGATGACTTACTTTGTTCTGGGTACGTACACAGCAGGCCACTGCTGAGGAAGTATCCCCGTTCTCAGTCTGAAATGTTCTGGGCAGGTAGGCGTAAAATCGATGATTAAATATCCATGAGCTTCTCTCGTTGCGTCTTCAAAACTCTCCAAGAAGAGACCCTTTTGAGATGGAAACATTTGGCGGGCCAGTATATTCAGCTGGAGTTTATCTCTCGGGTTCTTAAACAACACCATATAATTACAGTTCAAACTAATAGTGCGACTGAACTTTCCCTGATGAAAAACATTCTGAGTCAACATCATAACACTCATATTACGATGGTGACGAAACTGGGTAAAGACCTTCATCACGTTTTCATCATCTGAGGCTTGAGCAATAACATCGTCTAGAATAATCAGATGATTCTGATCAGGAGGAAACAGGTTTTCATCTTCAAAAGAATGAGGCAATCCTTCCACAAAGGTAATATTTTTATTCATCTTCTGCAATTCAGCATACATGGGTTGAAAAGATGTGTAAATCCATACAATATTTTCTGGAACAATATCCATGACATGATTACAGTTTTGTAAAATACCTTTTACAAAGAAAGTTTTCCCGCAGCCGCTGGGTCCAACTATCATACATGAGAAAGGGGCTCTAAATCTAGGATCAAAATCAATCTCCTGTAAATCCATGTGACTTTTTATTTTATTTCTTCTTCAACTCTAATAACCGAAAGGCAGAGTTGTCCCGTCAGAAAAAAGACGTCTCTTATCATACACCAGTCGAAACTTTTTAAGAAATGTCGCGTTTGTCAAACGGAATCTATTTTTATCCCTCCTGATCGTGTGCTGAGGGATTTCAATGACACCCTCACTTGACCCCTGTAAGTAGCCCTCGACCAGCTCTTTGATGCTGTCAAAATTGACCCTCTCGCTGCATTCATGCGTCTGAGTGATGCCTTTAGCACGTATCACTACTTTTTTACGGTTTTTAGTTTGGTATGCATAACTCTTGGGTCCTGTCGATGCAAACTCCGAAATGCTGTCACCATCTAACTCTTCAGTAAGATCACCCAGATAATTCCCCAATTCCAGAGGAGTTTCACCACTTTTTGTCACATAAATCAAACTGTCCGTGTCAATATAAATCAATCTGTCCTGTAACTTCTCCATGCTGCTGAGAAGTTTTAAACGTGCATAAGCGGTGGCGAATGCTGCTATAAACACATTATTTGTCTTACTTGGTGGATATATGACACGTTTGCTGTAGTTCCACTGCACTACACACATTTCAGGGTTGAAAAAATGAAAATAGTTAACCCTGTATTTACTCGAGAACATGAAGCTGAAAAAGTCTTCAGGGTTAGTGATGACTGTGGTCTGAGACAGATCACTTCTTTGCGCAAATTTCCCCCAAAAACTGTTTAAACACAATTTTGCAACCTGCCTTTTGGCAGGATTCATCTCGATTTTCTCAGGGTCTAATTGGATGCCCTGATGCAGTTTGTAGTCGCTTATATACTTTGACTTACTCTCCTGATCCACTGCTTCAGACGGATAGCCTGAAGCCTCCTGCTTACCCTTTAAAAAGCAATGAATGTAACCTTTAAAGATTGTATCACTTCTCTTTTCAAAATGCCACACCTCTGTGATTTTAGCAAGACGATAACTATATTCCAACGCTTTACAGAATTCTACACTCGTCCAAACTCCCGTCAAAGCTCTTTCTTGATCATTATGCGTGCAAGGACCTGACTGGTAATTTAATTCAGCGCATGTGCGGCAGAGAGTGAACACAAGTTTACCTTGGGATGTTCTGTAAGGTAAAACAGGGAACAACAGGTTACGTGGTGGGTAGACCACAGCTTTGATTATACCGAAGTAGCTGCTGGGGTCATCAACATTTTTGTAAATGATGGTGGGGTGTCCGAGGGGAAAAACGCAGTTGGCGTTTACATAAGGGTACAGAGATGTGTAATCCACATAGTGTACAGTTTCATCCGGTTCCGCTGTGTACCTCAACTTCATAGGACAGGTGCGTCCACCATACAGCGCATCCCGGGGGGATAGCGGTTCGGGTGCATTAACTTTCTCAAGAAAGCTGATCACCCCTGGGTCTGATTTTTTCATTTCAATCCACTCATGCTCCCATATGACTTCGAGACGAAGGCCGTACACAGTTTGTAACACCTTGCTTCTCTCAACAGTGGCTGCGTAAAACTGTTCAAATGCGACCCCTCTCAACGGACACTTGTCATGAGGCATGTAACACTTTTTACAGCCGTGGAAAAAACAGCCATAAAATTCAAACGCAACTTTGACACCGTTAATCTCTGCATACCCATCCACTGAATATGGCCCAATTTTCTTTTCACCCCTATTTAATGCATGCTCGATAAATATGGCTCTGCTGTCTGCAATCCAGCCGAGCCATTGAATGGACGCGCTAGAGAACGTTTTACTGCTACGTCTGTAGTCCAGAGGTGATGGAATGGCAAAGGTTTGAGGAGGAAGGAAATTGGTTACAAAAACCTTCATGCAGGCTGATGCTATTGTGATACTTTTAAACGGATCCACACTTGTCTCCTTAAAGAACTCGTCTCTGAATTTTAAGCATCCTTGAAAAAGAATTTCAACGTCATTTTTACAATAACGAATAGCTTCTTTCTTAAAGTCAAAGACCTCTTTGCTCGCTTCTCTGTACCAGCTGCTAAACACCTGTTGTTCTTGAAGACTCATGCGTTCTACAGCGTAGCAGGATGGAGGAGGAAAAGCCCCCACATACTGGAGATGTTGTTCAGAGGAAAATAGGTGGGGAAAAAAAACCTTGCTTTGATCGGTAAAGCCTAACGCTTTCGGCATGGCACTAAGCTTCATGCACATGAAGGACAGGCTATCAATGTATTTTAACCTGTAATCAGGGTCGGTTAAACAGAGAAGTTTACTCCCTACCATGACGATATGAGGTTTAATCCCTAACTGCAGCATTGCTGTGAGAATCAGGTAACCATCGTACCCCCGCGCATTGTGCGCTATTAAGGTGTAACCTTTGTACATTGGCCTCCTGAAATGCAGGAGAAATTTTTGGGTGCAATTCAGTCCATAAGCGTACCATTCATCACCTTTCAACGTTTTAGCACAGACCAGAAAGGGGGTATGCATGCCGCTCTCATTGACGAGGCATTCGAAATCATAAAAAATCAGTTTATCATCAAGCTGATTAATTGCACTGCAAGGCTGAATGTAACACTTATGATCATCGCATGTAATGTCTAGGCTGGGGGGTACATTTGCACCGCAAATACTGCATTTTACATTACACACGTGTGGTTTATTCGGTTTACTGATTGAGATAACGTATATCCGTTTGCATACTTTACACAGTTTTACCAACTCACAGTCACTCATAGGCCTTTCAGCACTATTTCTGATGCGTGGTTCCCTGTGTCTGCTGAAACATGAAGAATTACGACAGATTCTTTGACAGCCTGCACAGCTTACAGGATTGCTAATCTCTTGCATACATGCATATGTTCGACACACTGGACAATAACCTTCACAATGGTGTGTATTGGCATTCTGATAGCTGGCGTAACAGTAATTACAAATATATCTGCACCCCATAAAACCTTTGAGATTTTTTATCCCATAGTAATGACCTTGAAATAACAGCAAAAACAGAGGGTTTGAACGATCAGGGAAACTGGTCTCAAATTTACACAGAGCAGTAGAGCCCGTGGTTCTGTGAAACACTACAATTTTTCTCTTCAGAATGGTTTCAAATTTACCAATATCACTAAAAGTAACTGCTGTTTGCTCGTCGAGGCCTGCCTGATGCTGCCATCTCCTCCCCAGTTCTACAGCACGGTGATCCGTGAGCTCAGGATCAGAGACGTGTGCGAGGCTGATTGCAAAACATAACTGATTACCGGTATTGTTTATAATATACAAATGACGCATTTTCTTATTAAACAGTTCACAGTCTAACGTTCCTGCAGCTTTACGCTTAGAACCTCCTGCTGGGTCATTAACAACCTGAAGAACAAATTCCATGTTATTATCTACAGGTATATTTGCATTCGATTGTACTAAATCGTCGAGGAAGTTTTCGAAAGCAGGCAGGATCATATTTCCATCATCTGTAACAGTAAATGTGATGTGACAATTGAGATTTTCACCCACTAATTCCAGCTGCACAACGTCGTTACGTCTGGTTAACGATCTCGCAGCGTCGGCTAATTCAATTATAATACGCATGATGTCTGTATAGAATGCTGCTAAATCTGGAACGTTACTTGGACAGGGCGGCGGTATGGTAAAAGGTCTCCTTATTTCATGGTTATTAAAATGTTCACGTTCAACCACAGCTGGAGGATCTCGCTCTATTTGATCAGAACTAACTGCTACGTCCGTATTGAAATGACCCCCGTGCTGATCTGCGGCGTGTGACGTAGAAGGATTCTGATGAGTGTCAGGTGGATAATTTTGCTCAATGCTGTGTGGAGACGGTGCGCTATTTAAATCGGAAAGAGCCTGATTGATTACGTTTAAAACGTCGCCGTGCCGATCTGCGGCGTGTGACGTAGAAGGATTCTGATCATTTTCCTCAATGCTGCTGTGTGGAGACGGTGCGCTATTTAAATCGGAAAGAGCCTGATTGATTACGTTTAAAATGTCACCGTGCTGATGTTCATTTATTACATTTTCACTGTTAGCAGGAGATGCATTTAAAACGATGTTATCTGCTACTTCTGCATTAACGGGGATTTTGTTAAGTTCATTAACTAAATTTCTTATTTCATCCAGGGCAAGTCTGATTATTTGATCAGAACTAACTGCTACGTCCGTATTGAAATGACCCCCGTGCCGATCTGCAGCGTGTGACGTAGAAGGATTCTGATAATTTTGCTCAATGCTGTGTGGAGACGGTGCGCTATTTACTTCTGCATTAACGGGAATTTCGTTAAGTTCATTAACTAAATTTCTTATTTCATCCAGGGCAAGTCTGATTCGGTTATCCATTTCTATGAACATAAGAAACAAAATAAAAATAAAACTAACCTACAGAAAAAACAAAAAAACAAAAAACAAAACACAGTGATCAGTTCAGTTTAAAATCACCTTGATGTCACCAAAAGGCTTCTTTAACAGAATCTGACATGCTGCCAGAAGCGTTAACGATGAGGCCTTATTACGAAGATTCCGTGAGGCTGTAGAGACTGTCTTCCTGCGCTGTCCGTTTCTGTGACCAATCTGTCCTACCATCAACGTTACCTCTGTAAGGAGAATGAACAAAAAATAAATAAATAGATAATAAATATATATATATATTGAAATAATCACATTAAAGCTGGAAAAAAAATAAAGGAATTCAAATTAATTCAGTATGTATGTATGAATTAAAACGTACCGTTCATTAATCCACTCACTAGTGTTGCTCTGCTTTGTAGCGCAGAGAGTCGCTGTCTTTTGGCCGGGGTTAAATATTCTGTAAAAACAGAAGACAATAAAAGTTATCTTACGCTGCGCAGCACAGCGTTCATAAATAAAACGAAAAATAGTTTTTAAAATACCCAAGTTTTTTTATTTTTTTATCTTACTCCGATTCTTTGCGGTAAAACCTCCAGATTTCACTTCTTGTTGGACTGAAACGGTGCCTTTCTGCTGAAAGTTGTCTTGATCTTTGAAAAGCGACCTTCTGGTGGGCGGATTCAATGTGGCATCTTTGGATGTATCTGTAAACAGGTTTATATGACATTTTATTGAACTATGCTTAAAATACATATATATATATATTGTTTTTATTTAATTTTTATTTCCTTACCTTGCTCCTGCTCGACAACTATGTCTTCCACAGAGCTCTCAGTCGAATCTGTAAACAGTTTTTTATCTGAGGTTTAAAATACATTCACTCTCAAAGAAAAAATAGATAGTTCTTAGGACTTACTTACTTTCTGGTGGTGCTGGTAACTTATCCGGTGTGTCTTCAAGGGAAATGATGATAATTGACGGGGGGGTATTCAAAGAATCAGTTTTAATTTCTGTGTTAAAAGAAAGTTCAGTTGTTGCGGGTTTTTCTTGTTTGGAAATAATTCGCCTTCTCAATTTTGACTGTCGATTCCAGCCACTGAACCCTCCAACTTGATCATTTGGGTTTACCTCTCTCATCAAATCTATAAATTGAAACATTGTCAAGGGTTAACTATATATATATATTTTATTGCATTTAACATTTACTTACCATAATCTGATTGTGTCAAGATGAAATCATCAAGGTCATCAGCGGTGGGTTCTATGACAAAGAAACAAATATATATATATATATATAAACAATATATATAAACAAAATTTGAGAACATTCACATGCATTTAATGATTTCTTAAAAATGAATACTTATTTACTTACTTACGTTTAAAGATGTCATTGTGCTTTTGTGAATTATCAGAAGTAGAAGCCACAATTTCCGGGTTTCCTGAAATATTTACCGACATTTTTTCTTGTCAGTACTGGTATTTTTCAATGTAACAAGTGTTATGGTTCAAAGACATTCAGCATTTGAAGACCCTGACACTGAGGTTAACCAATGAAACAGAGCCCCAACATTTACACACGTTATTTATACCAGAACATGACAGTGTTATCTCAACTGCAAAGACTATGTTTTTAAGACCAAAACCCTTCTTGAGTTCAAAGGTGATATGTTATCTAAGAAACAGACGTAACTGCCCCTTCCTGACATCGCCCCTAACAGTTGGATATAGAATAACTGTAACCCTGTAACTCTAAGATGAAAAAGTAAAATGTTTTAGAAAAGCTACAGGTAACTAAAATTATCATTCCTTTTTCCTAAAATGGAGTCTCTCATGATTCAAAAACTAACACATCATTGCTAGAGTCAATTTGTAACTTGGAAACAGTATACTGATGTTCTTTTTTTTTCTGTTAATCTGATATTCGTCTTACCTATTTCAGCTGCTTTTCCAGTATGTTGACGCAGAAGCTGAAGGTTTTTCTCGTTCCATCGATGTAGTGAAGCACAATTTTTTTTATTTACTTTTTTAGGTCTTTTCTATTTTGAACGGATTTAGACTGGCTCATATATTCAACAAATAGGTCCTGCTGTAAAGCAAAATTAACTTACAATTCTGTCAGGTTACACAGTTCCTTTATTAGGATTTCATGTGATAGGTCAACATTAAGTTGATTATACCTTTAAAATATAAAAGGATGCATGTCTTTTTTTGTTTTTTTGTTTTTTAGATGTATTAACGCCTGAAAAAACATACAGATTATTAATAACACCCTTAAACACACCCCTGTGTGTTTTAATTGGCTCATTTAAGGCCTTCCCCGTAACACCCTTAAACACACCCCTGTGTTTTAATTGACTCATTTAAGGTATCGCCCCTAATGACGACAACCAATCAACATCCACTGTTACGCCCCTTGGACACCCCCCCCCCTGCTTGACCACGTGACCTCCTGCCCACATGGCAACCAAATGGCGCCCACATGGCCCCCACCGGAAGTCCCGCCCTCACCGGAAGTCCCGCCCACCTGTCAAAATGTTTGATGAAAGGGTGCACTTAAATTCTCTCATGTTCTTAGGAATCAAGTACCCATCTCTAGTAGGAAAAGTAACAAGAACCCTGGTTAATTTACCTGCCTGGCGATACAATTTACTTCCATTCGGTAAGGTTGTCAGATTAAGAGTTAACACAAAGGCTCTGGGACCAAAGATCCTGAAATGGTATTAGGATCAGTTCTGATAGGACATGGATCAGATTTATTTCTGTTGGTTAAAGCACATGAAACAGGTATAATAGTTTTGCAACCCTCTGTCTTTCCAAAGAAATAAGGTGTGTCTTCCTCCTGAGCTATACAAATATCTGGATCCCTTATTGAAGTCCTATTACCCCAAAATCTATAAAGAGTTCCTGTAGTAGCACATATTAAATTAGTCTCACCAGAAAATCTACTAACATTTCTGCTTTAAATGACCTCCACCAGCTGGTTATGTTGCCAATCTGGAAAGAAAGTAGCTAGAGTATAAGTAGTATCAATAGGAAAAGGTACCAAAAATGGTTGATCATTAATAGCACGTGAAATCAAACAACAAACATAGCAACTGTCATTTTTTTTTATCTTCCTCACAGTTTGATGCATCAGTTGCCACCAGACATTATCAGCATGATCATGGTAGTCAGAGAAGTGATGAATCTCTCTTCAAATCAACGGATGAGTATTATTGGCATAATTACTCAGATTAGTCACAAATTGTCTTTGCTGTACCTTTTCCCAAATAAACACAGGAGTAATAAAAATACTTGCAATACCAATCATCAGCATCAGAACAGACCATCTTCCATATAGCTGCATCGTGACCTTGAAGTGGAATGTCCTTTCTTCTGGTACTGAAAGCAAACTGTTTTTTTTCCCTTTTCAGAGAAAACAAATCATAACCAAAATGTAAAAATCTTGCTGCCTCTCCTGAGTGGCTTCTGTGGATCAAGCTGCCCTGTTACCAGTCTGGTACAGGTGGGCGGCCGTTGGAAGCCCCTCTAGGCAGGGGGTTCAGAACCAGGATGCTGCTCAGGTGGTGTTCTCATGAACACCTTGCAGTGTAGCATGGACCCAGGTAACATGCTCTGCTACCTTGACAGCAGTGTGGGTGACTAGTAGGATCTGATATGGGCCATTCCAGCATCTGGACTTCAAGTGTTTTCTCCTGGAACAAGGAGTGGAGTTTGGAAGTGGCTATTTCCAGTAATGCAGCATTCACAGTCTGTGAAACTTGAGAAAGCACAGTGGACAGGTTTTGACAGTAAAACAACATCCTCTCTTCACGCAAAGATGTGGAGGGCAGTGATCTTGGCAATATCCCCATGTCCAAATTAGGAGACCTGTCAAACAGCACTTCAAAAAGACTGAATTTTGCTCATGCCCTTTGTCTCAATCTCATGTAAGTGAGAACAATAAAATAAAATTTCAAAAATGTTCTAATCAGTGGAGATGTAAAAATCCACAAAAGAATCAACACCATACTTTCAGACAGGTTTTCAGAATGTTGTCTTAGGGAGCTATGCACCATTTATATAAACAAAGCCCAGCGTCTCTCTCGCTTTGTCACTAAGTCCTCACTGGAGGTATGAGCTACCCTTTCTCCATGAGTGATAAAACCTTTTGTAACCTCATGTTACTTTATTCTTTAGTCTGACATTTCCCCTCTTCTGGTGCAGGGTCCAACCCATGCGACAATCCAGCAAAAAGTTTAAAAAAACTATTCTAGTAACCAGGATCACATTACATAAAACCAAAGAAATGAATTCTGACATAACTATGTGTCACTATAAATTTACCAAAAGCAACATTAATAAAATCCAGTTGATTTTAACTGCAATTCAGTTCCATTAACAACAAAATGCAAACTTCAGTTGTTGTGCAGTTCAGCAATGTCTCACTAAGAATTAAGTCACATATCAACCTGATTTGTCTTGTATGAAGATGAATATTAGATTAATGGAAATCTAATGTAATTTTGATGCATAAACTCTACAAATGTAATCTAATAAATAATTCCCACCAAGTATGAAGTCATGACTCGGATTCTTTATCAAAAATATATTCCTTACTTTTGGCATAACTTGAACTGTCAGCTAGCTTAATGGCACCAGGGAAAACTTTCAATCTAATAAATCACCAATGATTCTGCATGCAAAATTAATTCTTTAAACTAGTTTAAATAATTTCATGAACCTTTTAATAGTAAAACACAGAAATCTAAATGTCATGCTACATCCTTATTATTATACAAAAAACATGTTTTCGGCACAGTAATCACTACATGCCTTTTGATTCTATTGTCTCTTAAACTGTTAAAACTCAGGAAGGGAGGTGCTGAGCGTTACCATGAAAGCAAAGGTGTGTACAAACCTGGTAGGTGGGCAGAGTCAGGCAGAACTAACGTCTGATGGGCGGGACCACAGTTCCTTCATTCAAACCCATCTTAGTGAACCTTAAACTGCAAAATTGTTAACATGCACCTACCTCAGAAAAAAGCTGCTTCTTAACTCTCCTGAAAACTCTAAGTTTTAATCAATCTGGGAACTAGAAACATTATTCTAAACATGGATTATTGTGTCATGCAACATATAAACAAACATTCATTCCAACAAAACAAAGACAAAACATCAAAGGCAGACAAATGGCCAAATTTGAAGCTTCAAGAATTCAAAGAAATTTTTAACAATCTCTTTTCAAAATATGTTTTCCCAGCCATATCTTTAATGCTGTAATTGATCAATTTTGTTATGACAATCTTCAGGATCCTGTTTTAAGATGAGTGCACATAGTCCAAAAAGATCTCAAACATTTAGAAGCACAGCAACAGTTTTCTCTAACGTGAAATGAAATTCACTGATGCTGAAACCCTTTGCCAATTCTATGTACTGTAACTCTGTAATAATAATAGCTTCAGCCTGAGAGTTATTGTTATAATTCTCTTTTTGTTTGGCTCAATTTGATCGCAGCTGTATTCAAGAATTTCTCTGCTCAGGTTAAATGCAAAGAAGTATTTTAAGTCGGCATTGACATTTTTATGCAGTGTTTGACTTAACCAGAAATTAAACTAAGAAGCTTGACTCCAAACTGGACTTTGTTCCCACATAGTGTTTCAAAAGGAGAACAAACATAATTTTCTTTAATTTGGGCTATTTAAATTTTGAGAGCTGGGGAGAAAATTATTACTAGAACCCCTCTTTTATAATCTAAATGCTGATAAATGTTCCAATATTTTATTTCTTAGTAATCTGAAATTACCTTGTGTACCTTTGTACACAGATGTCAGAGGGGAGTGAGTTAAAGGGAAGTTCAGAGCATTAAAAATAATTTTCCACAACAATATAGTGCAGAACCAGTGTCCAGATGTGGAGGAAACAACCAATGATGTCAATACAGGTGGTCAAGGCAAATCTGAGATGTCTATGGAGCAGAAACCCAAAAAAAAGAGAGCCTGAACACAAATGTGCAGTACAGTCACAGTACTCATTGTCCTATTAGCATTATATTCTTTAACATTCCTTTCCATACATTTACAAAATGGATGGTACTTTAAATGCAAATAAAAATTTTAAAATTGTTATTTCCACTTAACTTTGGCATTCATTTCACTAGAACATGAAAACGCTATTATATAACACTTTTACATCAAATGAACTTGATACAAGTTCAGTCAGATCTGCAGTATGAGCTGCTGCTGCTGCATGGCTTATCTGTGGCTGCACCATGTAGCTAAATTTCTCAGACAATTCACATATTCCTAACAACAATATACCAGCGGAATCTGTAAGCACAGGTAGGTAATGAAACATGTAACACTCATACCCTTCAAGATCCTTAAAGTTTAAAAACTCACCAGAGGGTATCTTCAACTTAACCCATGCTGAGGTGTTCTCGAGGTTTCCTCTCCACCCATCAACACTCCTCTAAGTTCGTCTGTACACACCAAACAGCAATTTTCTGATTTGTTCAGTAGCCTTGATGAGAGAGTTGTGACCCTTTTTCCATAAACAGGCCTGAACGGAGTCCTTATTTTAAAGTGACAGAACACACATTTGGGATGCATTAGAAAGGAGACTATGAGCCAGGTGTCCGTGCCCAACATTAGTGTCAGCCCTTCAAAATATGCTTTTATAGGAAGGTGAAAAATTCCCATAAACTCAGCCAAGTATATCAAAATGACTTGAAACTGGTATAGTGGCAAATAATTAATAATAGATCAACTCTGGGATGTCGTGCAAATTTGTATGTGTGTGAAGGCAAGTGACATTAACTGCTTAAAACCTTAAGACATTATAATTTAAAATATTTTGCAAGCTTGTTGAGAAATGATGAGTAACTTATACTCAGTTTGTGCATGTAAAATCTCTCTTGTTCCAGTAATTAGGAGCTGAACGTCCACAGGGCGTCATTATTGAAACTACACCCATTGTTAATAAGAGGCTGATTTATTTATTTTGCCATCTAATATGCTTCTGGCTCAAAACAGCACTTGTAAGGATCACCTGTGGCCTTTACAAATTCCTGTACAGGCCAGAAAAAGAGCGTTGAGGCCTTGAACAGTGTGGCAGAAGAGAGATGTACGGAGAGGATGCAGTGATAAATGACCCTTGTACACAGGCTATCCATCTTGCCTCGTTTGTGTTGACATATTAAAGCATGGACCACGGGGGGCACATAAATACTGTGGCCAGTTTCTGACCTGTGACTGCAGACTTCTGACCCACTCTATATCTAAGGAGGAAGCAGGACAAAACCAGAGGTTGCAAATTGATCAGGCGGTTTAACATTTATTAAGATTTTGGCAGGTTTAATGTGTAATCCTTTATACAATTGAGAGTTATTCCCCCAAAAATGTGACTACTTAATTTAGACTGGATTTCTAAAGAGTGGTTTAACTTCTGGCACACTGAATTCTAATGAGAAACTGCAACTCGTCTCACTGCAAGCTCTAATCCAGATTACAACAATAAATTTCAATTTCCAAAGTGGTGTGAAATTGTTTGATTTTCACAAATTCTTCAACCAAGTGATGAAAAGGCTCTGACACGCCAAGGCATTACAAGCACCTAGCCGAAACATAGTCCAACTAATACAGGCTGGGTGCCTTAAGTGTTCATCTGTCAATTAAATGCTGCAAATGGGTGCCAGAGCATTAACACAGAGAATTTGCCAAAGCTTTGGACTTAAATTAGTAAAGTTTTTAAATTAGTATCTTACTACAATGCCTGATTTGTCAAAATCCAATACTGTTTCATGCCGTTTGTATCTAACAAGGCTCAGAAACATATGTAGATCTGTACTCATTGCACAGACTATGAGGCACACTTAGGAGTCTCTGTCCCATTAGGCACTTGCCCTAAGTGTGAGATGTGACCTTATGGTACTAGCTGAAGGGAAGATAAATAAAGTGGAGGCAGCGCACAAGCACAAACTCAGAAACCCTGATAAAATCGAAAGACCCTTTTTTCTTTTTTTAAATGAAAACATCAGTCTGGAAAAACTGGTTTTTTTTCTAATAATAGATCACAAATTAGTTTTGAATGTTAGGCCTTCCTGACAGAGTTTAAAGCAGAGTCTTCATTTTATTTTATCTGAAGACAGAATAACTGAGTCGACACAAAAATAAGTGAAAACTGCTTGCATGTGTCTGCATTTATTCAGGGCAATCCATGGTGGAAGAGAATGCACCAAGGGTGTAATTTGCAGGGGGGGGGGGTTAGGGAGGTTATGACCCCTCAAAAAATCTGATCCAGTCAATATAACCCCCCAGTAAAATTACATAATTCCAATTTACAAATATATAATATAATGCATGAATAACTTGTTGATTTTCTTTTATTTTTATTTTTCAGCAAAATAGTCTCATCATCTGATGATGTAAACCCCCCTCCTCCTCCCAAAAACGTGGTATCACCAACCTGCTTTCTCCACTGAGCGTTCACTGTTTGGTGTAATTTTGATTCAGTCACAGGTGAGAGTGGTAGTACTCTTAAAAAGCGGACAGAAAACGATTTTTTACTGTTGGTCGACAACAACCCCTTGTAAAAAGAGCTAAAATCAAAATGAGGTAAATATATATGTATTGTTATGCTAGCTGATGATTTGTTTTCTATGCCACTCACACATGCCCTTACAAGCAGACACTGAATGGCGGTGCAAACACTAGCTCCGAAATACAGTGGTACCTAGGTGCTTTGTTAGACCTGGACCTCTGGGGCTGAAGCTCCAGATGTTTTCAGAACAGCCCCGAATCTCATGAATTAAGTCATTTAGGAGTTTATGTCTGTTCAAAAGATGCTTTAACCCCCAAAATGACAGACTTCACATTTGTAAGTAAAAACAATCAGATATGTTTCTATTGTGTTCCATATAATCACTGCCTACTCTACCCAACCTGACAGTGAGTCTAAAGGAAAAGAAGACAAAAAGTGGTTATTTGCGCACTCTTGGTACCGCGACTGCGCAACTACCCGCACAGGCTCAGACAGACTTGCAATTTGTCCATTCTGGAGAAGTCCAGAACGGCTGTTCAGTCCAGGAGCTGGCCTGCCTCATTAATTACCCGTAAAGTTACACTAAGTGCAACAAACAGAGCTACAATAGTGGAGACGGCTCATTTTAGAGTAGCCGCGGAGCCAACCAGAGAGTGGGAGCCTGGTGGGGGTGTTTGCCCAGGAACAGGTGGAAGCAGAGCGGCTTAACCCAAACTGAAGTTAGCATTAAACCTGAATGCTGGCTCAGAATGGGCTAATTGTAATCTAGCGCTAATCACTTATTCTCCCAGCAAGACACGAGGTGGAGGGTCACTAATGAGCATCATCAGGGTCATGATGAGGGACTTAAAGTTAAATGGCCTGGCCGTGATAGAAAACAGTAGGAACCCTCTCTGTGAGCTTCTAGCTGGATCTGCATCATGATGTAAAAAATATCTGATCCTTTACCTTTGTCAAAATCAAAGCATTTAATCTTAAAGATAGTAAACACATTAAAAGGTCTTTCAGATCACCACATTGCATCTCATGGCTCCAGCTGGTCCTATAGTCCAGTTCTACATGTAGACAGAAACAGGTGTTGCTCAGTAAACCAGGAAAATATCTCCTGGTGCCAGATAGACATAGTAGAAAGAGCAAAAGTAAGGCTCCCTTGTCTCTTTCATATTTTCTGATCCTAAACATTCAGCTCTGGGTTGTTTAAAGCTGCAGAATGAATGAGAAATAAATCATAGTTAATCACAGGTGGATCATTAATTAGTTAACTGTTTTATTTTTCTGAATAATACATGTAATATGTAACATTATATAAACTAAGCTCATTAAACGAGGATATAGTTTTAATCAATGTAATACATACAATACATACAACGTTACGTATACATTTATTAATAACTGTAATATTAATACTGATAACAGGACAAAAGGTGAGAGTCCAAGAAAGGTCCAGGATGAGGCTCCATGTTCTATTTTAAATACCTTTTTCGCTACAGAAAGTGTTTAGTAGTAAAGACTGAATTAATGGCTCAGTGGATAACAACAGACTAAGTGGAATGAAGGGCTATTTATCCTTCACATCAACTACCAGCAAAAAAATTAAAACTATGTAAAATTATTGTTAATTTTGTGTTTGATCAACAATAATTTACATTTAGTGAAAACCCAGCCAAGGCAGAGAGTTGCTACAACATGTCTTGTGTTACTTTAACTTTAAGTGACTTGTAAACTACGGCGCTGTCTTATGAAAATTAAACTATTTAGTGCCTGGGCTATAGACCCCAATGGTTCGGACCCTAAAAATGCCCCTAGTGGTGCCTCTACTTTATAAGTTAATTTGTTCTGTGATGGAGCTCTTAATAGAATGGAATTGAATTGAAATACAATTAATCCATTCCAGACCCCTGAAACACCACAATGTTATTAATAAGAAGGTGCTCTAAAAATATTAAATATTTGGTTCTGTGTTAGAAAAAGTTGAGTAAAAGTAAGCTTTTTATTAATTGCTGAACTGATGTGGAACAGAAAAACTGCTAAGTAAATAAAAAGAAAACAGGAAAGTTAAGTAAATAACAGTAAAAGCATTTGAATGAATTTCTAAAACAGGAACACCAAATTTGCCTGACTCCTTTTACAAAAGTAAACAATTCAATAAATAAATAATTAGGCAAAGAGCTTAACCCACCCCAATGCTAGACCCAAAGTTACGTGCTTGGAATGCACAGTTTTGTGAATTCTCCCTTCAATGTGAGTAAAGCAAAATATACAAAAAAGGTGTCTTTGGAAGTGCGTTTTTGTTACCATGGTTATGATAGTAAATCAATATGACCTGCAAACTCATAGCATTTGATCTGCGAATTTTTCAATTATTGCATCCAATACAGTACAGAGAAGTAATGAATTTGCTCACTCACAGCAGTTTAACCCAGCTCATCTAGGACGCTTGACATACAGTGGTAAAAAAAAAACTGAAATGAAAGATGTACTGTATTGGGGAGAACCTGGATCTGATACGGATGTTACCTTGTCTTATTGTGACTGTTTGGTGTTATATGAGAATGTTTTGCTGTGGGCAGCAGAATAACAGATATGATTACTAGAAAAGTGGCTAATCAAACAAAGCTTGGCCTTCTACTTTCTACATATAAGGATTCTGGCCCATGAGCAGCATATCCTTTGTTCTTTGGATCAGATTAGTTGTTTGCATATCCCAGATAAAATGTCTTTCTTTTAGTGATTTAAATAAAGAGGCCATGATAAATCAAGTCCACCTTCAATATAACATTCTCCCTGTGCAATGCCTCAGAAAACCAAAAAATGGGTTGGAGGCAAAGTTCCAAAAATTGGCTCTGCACTCATTCCTAAACTCCTAATTTACCAAAACAAATTTCTAAATAAATACATTTTTTTACATTACACATATGTGACTTTTGATATCCACTACCAGGGCCACCTTCTTCTTTCCTTAAAAACCTTTAAACTGTGATATTCAAACTTTAGATTCAGACAGAAATGGTGCATGTAGAAATCTAAATGTTTCCAAATCCAACAAGTTCCATAAATGACAGATTAAAATGTCTTTGCTATAAAAACGTAGCTAACATGTTAATCTTTCGCGTTGTCTGCTGAAGTGGCATCTGGTTCAGTTCGCCCATTTGCCACTTCAGTGATATTCCCCCAAAGCACCATGCAATTGCAAGGGTTTTTAATTTATTTTTTTGTTTCAGCTTTTGATTGAAATAGAAATAACTTTGATGATGCAGGGGAGGTAATACGCAGCTCCGGGGCCAATGCTGAGAAGACAGTCAGTTGACAGAGGTGGCTGAGTGAGGACGTGCAGAATGTTGTGTCCTTTGAGACAGAGGCTGGGTAACAGAGCCCTGATAGATCTAACCTGAAAGAAAGAAAAAAAAAACTGCACTCTGTAGTCAGGGACTGCCTCCATAGCAAAGTGTCTGCATATAGCTGGATATACAGCATCCTTTCATCAAGACAGCAAAGCAGTGGATCTGTTGCAAGACGAATATCATAATTCTGTTCCCCACATCTGAGCTAAAATCTAAAGCAGTAATGGAAATGGTCAAGACAACCACCTATTGGTCAGTGCTACTGCCGGTTACCATGACGACTGAATGCATGCTGTTGGAGAAGCAGGGACCCAATGTTGCTTAAGAGTCAAGAGAAGTGCTACTCGCCCAAGTGCTGTTTGGGTTCATGCATCTAAGGGAAGACATTGCTTGATTAATGTTCACTGGAGAAGAGAAGAATAAGTTTGTTTGTTTCAAGTATATATTTAACTAAAGAGTTGTATGTTAAAAAATATACCCTTTTGGACAATCTCTGTAGTGCCCACCGTATAGGAATGAGGCCACAGAAAGGAGTCTCCACTGTTACCAGTCTACAGGTGGCCAATCTGAAAGGGGAAAGAGCAACAGGATTAAGAGTTCCCAGGAGCTTCAATGGAAGTGCCTTCCACTGTAGAGCAGGGCCTGTCTAGGTCCAGTGCAACAGTGACAGTGGTGTCCCTGGGAACCGGGGTTTACGCCTGAAAATGAACTATTTATAGACCAGGCTTCGGGTGTTTGTAAGATGGTTTAATAACTGGTTACCCCAAGGACGTTTCTTTTTTTTTGCAGACTGAATCCATTCAGGCATAGTACTAAAGGCCCTCTTAAAACCTGAACGGTTTTTCTGAGAAACTGAGAGCTGTTTATGCAAACCTTTTATTTCTCTCTTCTTTGAAACGTCAAAGAAGAAACACTCTAGAGAATGAATGATCAGCTTTCATTTCCTAGTGCTTATTTAGCTTTTTTAACAGAAGAAAATCATCCAATTTGTTAAAGTCACATAGGCATTGAGAGCTAGAAGCAGAACATTTTTATTTATTTACAGGTAAAAGGCATATTAAAATTGTATTAAGATTATTATTTTTCTTTACAAGTAAAATAATGTGTCAACAAACGGCAGAGGACAAAGGGCAATTTTCTAACCCTTTTCTGTTTTCACCTAATCAAACCTAAGAACGTTCAGCATTTTTTTTCAGTATGTTCATGTTTTTAATCTTCCCAGCACAACTGCTACATTTAGCAAATACCACGTTTGCTTTGTCTGAATAAAAATGTATTTGTTGAAGTAGAAACCATGCACATCTCTGTTTGACGCATGGTAAAGTCTCAGTGAGTGTGAAATGAATTTATTTCTAAAAGTTATTTTGTATTGCTTGCTACAGTACAGAACAAAAATGCCAAAATATGTTTTATAAAGCATTAAAGACACCCCAAAAAGCTTCAAAATAACCTAAAAACATTATATCACTTTATTAGAAAAAATATTCAAAAATTGTTGGTATCTCTTTCTTAAACATCAAACATTCCTTCCTTGTGATACTTCAAAAGGATCAAGCACATTTTTTAAATATACTTTAAAGTATAACTTTGGGCAAGTGGATACCCTGAAGGAACCCTGCATTATTGCAGACAAAACAAAACGACACATTTTGCGTGTGTACTGAAATTCTTTCAAGAGAGTTTTCCTTTCTTTTTCTCTAGAGGACATCAAATTTACAACAAGTAACTGTAGTGGTCTCTCTTTCGAAAGTTTGAGGTAAGATGAGATGTTGGGGCTTTTTTTCTTAGCTGGTCAGAGCTGAAAAGGTGTATGAAGAGAGACAGAACTGAAAAAGATTGGAAATACCTGAGCAGTTTATTCTCTCAAATCAAGTCAAGAAGGTCTATGCCTACGTTAAGGACAGAGGTATCCAGAAATATAAAAACTGCAATTTGTAACTTACAAGACAAAACATCAAACTTGTTTTTATTTAATGCAGAAACTTAAAAAAAGCAGGATAATACTTTAAATACAACATGGTTGCTATTGAACTGGTGAGCTATGACAAACGTAGCTTCCTCTACACTGAGCTTAATTGCTCACCTGAAGCATCAAGCTGAATGTTTACATCACTGCTCCATTGAGAGGTGTTTTACCAACAGCTGGGCTTCTATGGTGTTTTCAAGTTCAACTCATCCATTGGATTGCATCAATATCCAAACAACTTCAAAGTGATTTAGGCATTTTTTATTATCAAATGTCTGTACAGTCTTATTCAGAAAGTGACTATTTCGAGATCCTAAGCCTAACCTGCTTGCTTGTTACCCCCACAGGAATATCTTGGATAAGCAGATGACAATAGACAGATGGATAGGAGATGAGCTAAGATCTAGGTTTATTAACATTTTTCATAACACTGTGCATATATGGTTGGAGGTTTTGTTTGTTAACGTCTGCAGCAGTTGTGTACTTTGTGTAGATTTCAGCTTTTTTTTTTTTACAAATGGTGAGATATCACTATGACAGTCTTCAATTAAAATCATCTATTGTCAGATTAGAAGCTATTTTCTTACTTTCATGTGGCATTGAATTGTGTGCCTTTTCTTTTAGTTTTTGATTTGGGTAAGTGTATTTTAAATATGTACATGTGAATAACATGTAAATATTAATATTAACAATATTAACATCCATCCATCCATCCATTTTATTCCATACAGGGTCACGGGGGGAGCTGGTGCCTATCTTTAGCAGTCTACAGGCGGGATTCCACCGCAGGAATATTAATATTATATTAATATTAATATAAATGTGTTTCCACAAGTTTAAGAAAACAAATATTTGAAAATTACATGTAAAATATAGAGCACATTTGATGCTTTTTTACATTCTTACTTGATTAAATCTCCTTGTTTAGAAAATCTAATATTATAATATAGCATATGTGTGAGAGTTTTCTCTCCACTTTCATGTACATACAATTTCTAAGAGTGGATTTATAAACTATGTCACTCCTTCAGCAAAACATTACTACAAGTTCTCAAGTAGATTCCACAAACAATAAAACTTCTAAGTGATAAAGGTCTATTTATACCACTGCAAACTTTTACCTCAGTTGCTGAGAAACTTTGCCTGTGAGCTCCTACCTCGTAATCTTCATAATCACTAAGCAACCACTCCGTTCAACCTATAGATGGGAAGTGTACAGGAATGTACATACTATACTAAATGTACATACTGTACATTCAGGAGCAACCCAGACACTGACTGTTGATCACACTGATCTCAGCTGAACTCAGTCATTACTGTAATGTGAAAAAGGTGCAGATAATTGAGCATTAAACTTTGCAAATCAATACAGAGAACAAAAGAAACAATATAATTCACCCCACAGCGCTCCCAGTAAGAACTACAATAAGCAGTAACAACTTTGTCTGAGTGAAGGTTGTAGAGAAGACATCCTAAATAACTCTGGGTGGGCACACCGGTGTTGCAGTAAAGACCAGCTGTTCATGGGTGTCAGAACAATGTTTGTCCTTTTCTGACAGTCACTGTGTCTCCAAACACCTGTTTTCCTGCCATAGTTGCATATATTGTTCTGAACTCAGCTTTCATCTCATTATGAAACATTAGCATCATTTTCAGCTGCACAAATGTGCAAAGCGATAACAAAATAAAACATGTCCACTGACAATGTCAGGTTTAGATTTTAATTACAGCACAAATTTAACTTGATCCAGCCTAGACTTCTGAGGGACAAGCTGTAGCTGTCAGGAGTGGACCACCAGCTATCCCTGTGGAGACTGGACTACTGCACTGACCACCTGCAGTATATGAGGACACAGGGCTGGGTTTCTGACAGGCTGGTCTGCAGAACTGTGCTGGCACCATTCCAGTTCCCCTTCTACACTGCAGTCTTCTCCATCATCTCCTCTGGCTGCAGTCTACAAAAGTTATTTACAGTTTTCTTTCAATTCTAAATAGTCTGCTGTTGTTTTTTATGTGCAAACATATATGTACAATCTGTACATTTTATACACATCCTATGTTTATACATTTAATATCACCTTACTCAGTTGCACATTTCTTTTAATCTGAGGATTACATGATTTTCAGATCCACTTTCTACAAAAATCAGACTACTTTTTTCATTTAATCAAAATACTGCATGTTTCATTTATTTTCAAGCAGATAAAGACAACAAATCATAAAACAGTTTTGAGTTTTTGTAAAGAAATGGTTCCGCTATTAATTTACTGTTACTTGGGTTCTGGTCATTTTGTCCTTTTTTTACTTTATCCTTTTACAGTTTTAGTTGTTTTAAACCCAGATTTCAGATATCCAGGATTTTTCCTTTATGAAACATTTTTGCCCATTTAAGCACCTCATGATTTAAAGTAATTTTCTATAACCTACTCATCGTCTAACAGGAAACAGGTTATAAGACTCCAATTAATATTAACTACCAGCAGGAGGTTGTTCTGAGATATCTTTGTTTTTATCTGGGGTTTTAATCTCTCATATTTCATATTTTTGTCAACTAGCACAAACAGGGATCGTACCCAGAATCTACCAAGGTTATCTCACATATTTAGAAAAACTAAAGAATTGTAATAAAGAGAGATGTGAACACTTTATGATTATTTATCTCTATGATTACTCAAAATACTAAAGGACCAACGGAAATAAACAGATACACAATAGCTAAATTACACAAAGAGATTTGTTCACTGTGAAATTTGTGAGCCAGGAATTGTTCTGCGACCCCTGCATTAATGATGCTGTGATAAAACTCCTGACGGCTGATTAACTGATGACTAAACAGTTAATTTCTCTGAGACAGATTGTTGCCT
Source organism: Girardinichthys multiradiatus (assembly GCF_021462225.1). Taxonomy (NCBI): domain Eukaryota; kingdom Metazoa; phylum Chordata; class Actinopteri; order Cyprinodontiformes; family Goodeidae; genus Girardinichthys; species Girardinichthys multiradiatus. The sequence continues at coordinate 19,413,332 of NC_061800.1, read as the reverse complement.
CTAAAGCACAGTGTGAAAATACATATTTGTGTTCTGTGGAATAATTGGCATCATGTAAAAATAGAGCCTATTTCAGGCGTGTCCAAAGTCATTTGTGGCCCCTGGACTGATTTTGTGTGGCCCCTGACTTCAATACGAGAATGATAAAAAAATTGGCCCTCCAGCACAGGTGGTTGATGCAGATGGAGGCTTTTTATTTTCCATTAGGGCAAAATTATTAAATATTATTACAAATAAAAATCTTACAATGGACAATGTTGGGTATAACACACAAAGTATTTGTCTTTTTGAACCAGACTTACCTAGTAAATAGGACCACATCCTATCCAGTAACCTTTACTGAAAAGCCAACTTTGGTGCACCCAAATCTGCTATGAAATAATTTACTAAACTTGGCTAAATAGAGCTAGTGCTTTGAAAGAAACAGTGACCCAAATCCTCATCTTATAATTGAAAATAGACTTTTAATTTGGCAAACGTGCTAAATTCTTTTTGAGTTTTGGATCTGCAATGATTTACACATCCCTTTCCTGCAACAAATCGGACTACATTATTTGCTTAATTAAAAAAGTGCATGTTTAGTTTATAATTAAGTAGGCAAAAAATGTCTCAATATAATATTTGTAATTTTAGTTTTTTAAAACTTTTTTTTTTTTGGCCCGCGAGTACTTTTGAATTAACGATTGTGACTGTTTTTATTTTGACTATATGATACATCCCTGTCATTAAACCACTCTGAGAATAATTCAGTCAGTTACATAACTATATTTGTTTCTGTAAAAAATAACCTTCTAATGGTTGTCCTGTAGGCATGAAATAACATCATTTGCCTTAATTCAACACCTCATCTGAGCAAAGCTGCTGCATGGAGGATTGTTTCCAGAACATGCTTTCAACTTCCCTGCAGCAGATCTTCAGCAGTGGAGGCTTGTCTCACTCTGATCAACACTGGTTCAAAACAGACACATTTCTTATCCACTTAAAACACCCAGAATAAGGTTTTCAGTGGTGTAATCTTTATGCCAGTATTTTATGGAAAACAACCTTTCATGTGTCAAGTCGTGTGGGTTGTTTGCAGGAGCAAAACGCATACAGAAACTTGGAAGCAGAATGGTGAGTACAAAAATTGAATACTAAATGAAGCAGCAACTTACAGAGAGAACACAAGAGAAAGCAGGACACAGCATGGCAGAGAGTGAGGCAATGCAACAGAAGAATCCAGCAATAGGTGAAGACAGCCAGGGGAAGAGTGGAGAAAGGCATGGCAAACAGGTGTGAGCCATCAGGTGATGATAAAAACAGCTGAGGCAGAGAAAGGCAGGAAGAATGAATAATAGGGCTGCAACTGATGATTATTTTTTTTGGTTAACTAATCTTTAGATTTTTTTTCATCTAGTCGACTAGTCACGATTATTTTTTATGATCTCCCACCTCACTTTCTGTGATTTAATAATAATAATAATAATAATAATAATCTTTATTGGTCATTGCACATGTACATTAGAACGAAATTTGTCCTCTGCATTTAACCCATCCCTTACAGGGAGCAGTGGGATGCCATTGTGCGGCTGACACTAGTCTAAACTAGTCTATATACCTGTGAATTGTGCTTTGTTGCCTCTTGTTAACACTCTTCTTTATTAAACACTTTTACAAAAGATGCCCATAAAATATAAATTTGAAATTTTACTTAACTATTTAATTATTTTAACAAAAATATTTATTTTCAACAGATAAAAAGTCATATAAAGATCCAAATGTATTTAAAAACGATTTAACATTTTAACAATTCTTTATGTTTACAAGGATTTTAAATGACAGTATAAAAAGAAGAGCATATCAACATGTTCTGCTGTCAGACTTGTTCTGTTTGTTGAGGCAATGTACCCAGCATCAACATTCAAGGATAAAGATGAACGAATTATTGATGTCCAAACCTACTCTCCAGCTTTCCAGTAAGACATTAAAGTTAAATGAAACTATCCCATTATGTAGCTAAACCTTAACCTTAGTCAAACCAAGTTGCTCTGTAACAAAAGAAACACTGAAATAAACCAAACATTAACCATTCATCTGACTGAATTAAGTCTGTGTTTAACTTCCACTCATTGAGAAGAGTGAGAAGTCAGGTGTTTCCTCCGGGTTTTACGCAAGCTGGCTATTTCAACTTTACACAGCTACATTGTCATCTAAAAATATCGTAAAAGTTCACTTTGTGTCACAGAAAGTGTAATTTATCAAACTTTACTCACAACCTCTGTTGCTCTCCTACGCCATTGCAGCTTTGACCGGCAATGGATCATGGAACATTTGTAATGTTTGTTTATATTTCTTTAAACAAAAGTTTGACTCATGAAATTTAGCATCAACATTTTTTTATAAACATCATCAATAAATTGTTGCAGCCCTAATGAATAACACAGAGAAGCGGAAAGGAGATAAATAAAACCCTAGGGAAATATAACAGAGAAAATCTTAATGTATAAAAGACACAAAAATGAACTAAGAAATAAGTATATAAAGGAATAAACTAAAATGGCAACACTAGAGAATATAAAAGACAGAAAAATAATCAAAACAGACACATGAAAGAAACACCTAAGGGTCATAACATCATGATAATTTTTCCACACCTAGTCAGCTGAATACATAAGAATCAAGAATCAGACTTTATATTTTATTTCAATCACAGTGATCTTTAGTAATATTTCCCAAAAATAGCATATTTTGCCTAGCTGTAGCTAGCCTAATATTTTTGTTCTGCACTACAACATACAAGAAAATATGCAGACACTGCCCATGTTATTAGATAAACCTGTTCTACTGTTTGTTAACACAAACAGTGAATCAGCCAATCACATGGCACCATTTAGGGACCTAGACTTGATGAAAATCACTTGTTGAAATATAAACTGAGCATCAGAATGGGGAAGAAAAGTGACTTAGGTGACTTTGAAGATGTCATGGTTGTTGGTGCCAGAGGGGCTGGTCTGAGTGATTCAGAAACTGGTGATCTACTGGGATTTTCACACACAATTATCTCTTGCAGAGAATGGTCTGAGGAAGAACATATCAGCAGTTGTGTGGATGAAATTCTCTTGTTGATGTCAAAGGAGAATAGGTAGGCTGGTTCCAACAGCAGCTCAACTAACCTCTTGCTAACCAAAGTATTCAAAATACCATTTCTAACTGTGCATCTCCTTGATGCCAATTGGCAATAGCATCAGAAGACCTCACCAAATGCCACTCCTAGAAGCTAAGAATGGAAACCTTAGCTTATGATTCATACAGGCTCCCCAAAAGTGGACAATAGCTGTATCCAAATTCAGGTGCTGAATCCCTCAGGGAGATGGGAGCTTTCCATCATAGATATGCAGCCAACATATTATGTCAAAATGGATCAAAATCTCTGAGGAATGTTTCTGAGCTTTTGATCAATATACACCACAAAGAATTAAGGCATGACAGAAAAGGATGTCCACCCAGGACACGCAAGTGGTACCTAATAAAATGACCGCTGAGTGTTTGTTAAGCTTTTCCTATTTGTGGCTCTACAGAATTATCGTGTGGGTTTCCGTCTCCCTCAGAAACCAACATACATTAAATTCCTACTGTCGTAAATCGTTTCAGTGTAACTGAGATTTTGATATCTTTTGTTTTCTATTCAACTGTGTTCAAACCACGTCTTGCATGGAGCCTTTGGGCAGAGGGTGTAGACACCCACTAATGACAGCATTCAGGTGGGAGTATAAAAATAGCTGTGCTGAATTCAACCACTGCCACTTGCATGCACACTTTATCAGCAAATCAAGGTCTTTCAAATAGAGTATAATTTATACCCCCTACCCATGCTTGTTTGGGGTTGTAAGGATATGGAGTTTACGTCTTTGTTTGTTGCATTCAAATCACAAATTGTGAGTTTGTGACCTTTAAGATCAGAAAAAGTTGGATTGATTAGACATATGTGAGAGGAAAAAAAGAAACACTTCAAAATAAACCTGTTTTTAATATTTTTTTAAATAAAATGTTTTTAGTTCTAACTTGCAAATTCTGAAGTACATATGATTCAAAATTAGTCTGTTATTAATACCCTGAAAAGGTTTTTGATACTGCTGAACTTTAACCATATGTACACAAAAGGTTAAATATTCACTTTAATCTCAAGACTAATTACTTAGGATCAGGTAGTTATGCATACTACCCATCAAACCCTGTTGTATTTATTTTTGCAAATACTGCATATGTTATGCACTGCAAACTGTAACTACTTGTACACATTTCTAATTACTTGCCTGAAAGCAAAGGTTAGTTGGTGTAGTCACATGAAAGAAGGACACCATCCTCAAAAGTGCCTACTTGTACAGATATATGTGTGATCATTCAAGGACAAGGAGATAATGCAGAGGGAGACAGGAACATCACGGTTTTTTGACCAGCTGTTGTTGGCTGTGCCATTAAAGCTGTAAAAAAAACCTGTTGCTATGTAATTTGCACTTTAGTTAATTCAGCGCCTCTCAACAAACCATTTCAGGGCTTTTATTGCAAAGAGTGCTGAATTATCTACCAATGTTGGCAGATGATTGCTGTGTCCTTGTATTACACAAGCCGATCAGTGACTACATGCGGACTCTTTGGTTTTCGTGTCTTGGAAAATCTGAAGTGACAGGAAATGAACATCCATGAGGGACCTGATCTGGTGGGGGAAAAAGCAGGTGGAATCATAATGACCAGTAACAAACAAAGTCACATATGCTAATTATCACTTAAAAACAGTACAATAAAAATTTCATAGGATGAAGAACACGTTTGACTTAAATTATTGGAAAATACAAATGTAATATAATATTTAAGAGTCACAGATTGGTGAAGTACAGCATTTTAGACGTTTGAATTACTGTTCATCAAAGGCTATTGGAATAAATCAATAAAAACAAAAAAACAAAAATCAGTGTGAAACTGTTGGAAGATTTGTACATGAATTATCATTGCTTAGTTTAAAAAGGTTCTTTATCCTTGTGATTTACCATTAAAAGACATTTTCATTTATTTAGTTTGGTTAACTTTGATAGAAGTGGTTTGAATACTTTTTACATTTATTTTCTAAGTACTTTTATGAACTATTGACAGAATTGTCATCTTGCCTTAGAGTTGCATTTGGGTGGTTGCTACGCAAACTGAGCATTAATGTGTGTGACGTGTGTGTGGAGGAGTTTGGAAAGCAGTCTGTTCGCACCCCAGCTAATCTATGTGTCCTTGAATGCCAGATGTGGACGTGTGTGCTGTATCAACTGCTTCTGTGTGCCAGAAGCAGTTTTATTCAGTAGGACTTGTGTTTGTTAAACTGTGTGTAGCCACACTTACGATGCTATAACATGAGTGTTTTTTTTCTTTCTTTAATAAAAGTTTGTGACACAGGGCAGCTCCTCTGAGAGAATGTACTGTCTCTCCCTGGCCAGCCAAAGATAACTTTGACTCGCTTGTGTCTTCACTACATACCTTCTCTGAGTTTATCAGTGTGTCTAACTCTGACAGAAGTAAAATAGTAAGGCCTACCAGGAAAAGCAAGCCATATTGGTCCGAACACTAGCTAGTGTGGCTCGGTCAAGACCAGGCAAAAGAACAATAAACAATAACAATAAACCCTTCTCCACGAGGGTTTACCTGCTACCACAGCTGGTGTCTGAGGTTAAGTGATCCCAGCTGGATTCACCTCCATACACAGCTTAGGTTTCCAACTCTTGGAGAGGGGCTGGTGACTCTTTCACACTGACTGAGTTGGCATTGGTGAGCCTGTGTTACCTGTGATTTACTTAATCTTAGGCTAGAAACAGAATATTCTCAAAGGTTGGCTCCAGGAGCGGAGTAAGAGACTAACACCAGTCATTGATTTTTCTTAGTTGGTACCATATATTGTGCAGAAAAAAAACAAACATAACAGAAACACACAAAAATATCAAGACAAATGGCCATTCAAATCTTAAATTACAGTTCATCAGTTCAGATTCTAGAAAGAATTATGCATATTCTTCCAAGTCCAAGCAGCAATATATGCCACATGCAACATCCTGTTCAACAGCCCAGTAGGCAAAATCCAAGAGGTTCAACAACAGAGGGATAGATCTTCAAAGTTTAGGAAGGCCGTGAGCAATGATTTGCAAAGATACAGTGCCTTAAAATGGTGGCTGTGAAGCCTCCTACCGGTCCAATCAGAGCAGGTGATGTTGCAAAGATAAATTCTGGGCTGAGTAGAGCTTCAGGCTTTCTTGCCTTAGCAGTAGGTTCCTAGCTCGCCATCAATACCTGGCCTATATAAAAACAGGACCAGTATAAATCCATGTGCACATAATCCATCATAACCATCACTAATAAATGATACAAATTCATATTACAATGACTGCATGAAACAAAATCAAATATTGTACAATACACTAGTTCAAAAAATAATCTTCTTTATAAATAATGTCTGGTTCACATGCATTATTAATCAATAGTATCAAAAAGTAATTTCCAATAAAGAGTAATGCATGCCATTCACACAAATACATTTTGGATACATAGCATTGATACATACATCCAAATAGGCAAATAGCATTCACAACTAAGTTTTTAAATGCCTCAAAATGTTTATCTATGTTATAAAATGTTGGGCAGTAATATAGACTTCTTTACATTAAAAATATTTGGAGAAACTGGCTTTAAAATCCAAGGCTAATCGCTCCATACAATATAGATGAAATCGGGTAGGCTAAGCTACCCCATACAAATGAATGAGCTACTATGCTAATGTTAGCACACCTACCAACTCCGTGGTTTCTACAAAAATCCCCCGACTACCTTTTGCACAACCTGGTCCCGGTAGGTGGCTCCTATAACCCGATAGCCCATGTATTTAGGACAGAACTTGATCTTGCATAATAAGTGAACAATCAACTAAAACATACAGGTCCTTCTCAAAATATTAGCATATTGTGATAAAGTTAATTATTTTCCATAATGTCATGATGAAAATTTAACATTCATATATTTTAGATTCATTGCACACTAACTGAAATATTTCAGGTCTTTCATTGTCTTAATACGGATGATTGTGGCATACAGCTAATGAAAAAACCCAAAATTCCTATCTCACAAAATTAGCATATTTCATCCGACCAATTCAAGAAAAGTGTTTTTAATACAAAAAAACGTCAACCTTCAAATAATCATGTACAGTTATGCACTCAATACTTGGTCGGGAATCCTTTTGCAGAAATGACTGCTTCAATGCGGCGTGGCATGGAGGCAATCAACCTGTGGCACTGCTGAGGTCTTATGGAGGCCCAGGATGCTTCGATAGCGGCCTCTAGCTCATCCAGAGTGTTGGGTCTTGAGTCTCTCAACGTTCTCTTCACAATATCCCACAGATTCTCTATGGGGTTCAGGTCAGGAGAGTTGGCAGGCCAATTGAGCACATTGATACCATGGTCAGTAAACCATTTACCAGTGGTTTTGGCACTGTGAGCAGGTGCCAGGTCGTGCTGAAAAATGAAATCTTCATCTCCATAAAGCTTTTCAGCAGATGGAAACATGAAGTGCTCCAAAATCTCCTGATAGCTAGCTGCATTGACCCTGCCCTTGATAAAACACAGTGGACCAACACCAGCAGCTGACATGGCACCCCAGACCATCACTGACTGTGTGTACTTGACACTGGACTTCTGGCATTTTGGCATTTCCTTCTCCCCAGTCTTCCTCCAGACTCTGGCACCTTGATTTCCGAATGACATGCAGAATTTGCTTTCATCCGAAAAAAGTACTTTGGACCACTGAGCAACAGTCCAGTGCTGCTTCTCTGTAGCCCAGGTCAGGTGCTTCTGCCGCTGTTTCTGGTTAAAAAGTGGCTTGACCTGGGGAATGCGGCACCTGTAGCCCATTTCCTGCACACGCCTGTGCACGGTGGCTCTGGATGTTTCTACTCCAGACTCAGTCCACTGCTTCCGCAGGTCCCCCAAGGTCTGGAATCGGCCCTTCTCCACAATCTTCCTCAGGGTCCGGTCACCTCTTCTCGTTGTGCAGCGTTTTCTGCCACACTTTTTCCTTCCCACAGACTTCCCACTGAGGTGCCATGATACAGCACTCTGGGAACAGCCTATTCGTTCAGAAATTTCTTTGTGTCTTACCCTCTTGCTTGATGGTGTCAATAGTGGCCTTCTGGACAGCAGTCAGGTCAGCAGTCTTACCCATGATTGGGGTTTTGAGTGATGAACCAGGCTGGGAGTTTTAAAGGCCTCAGGAATCTTTTGCAGGTGTTTAGAGTTAACTCGTTGATTCAGATGATTAGGTTCATAGCTCGTTTAGAGACCCTTTGAATGATATGCTAATTTTGTGAGATAGGAATTTTGGGTTTTCATGAGCTGTATGCCAAAATCATCCGTATTAAGACAATAAAAGACTTGAAATATTTCAGTTAGTGTGCAATGAATCTAAAATATATGAATGTTAAATTTTCATCATGACATTATGGAAAATAATGAACTTTATCACAATATGCTAATATTTTGAGAAGGACCTGTACCTCCAGCAAACTTTTCGCAGCACCTCCCTAGCATCTCCCGGCAATCCCTACTTCCTGCCTATATAGCCTATTCATTGGCCTTCCACTGTTACATGACAATGTGATGTCAGAGCAGGCCAGTATTATTTGCAAAGGTGTTTTGTCCTTAATAGGAGGAAAGGTAAAGTTTTTCCTTTAACTTTACACCTGGATTACACCTGGGTGAAGGGATACTCACAAGACAGCTGTATGACACCTTAGTGTCTGAGTTTTCCCTGATGAGGGAGAGGGACGCCTCTTTGACTTTGATGTGCAAGAAGAAAGGTTTTGTCTGTTGTCTGTATACGCTATATAACAAACTGCAATTCGGATTAGCTATCCTTCTTGGAGCCTCTGGATGGTGTACTGGATGGGATGCCATACAGGGGATTCTGTTGTGCTGCTGGGGGACTTAAATATCCATGTGAGTGATGACGGTGTCACCTGGAGAGGTTAACTATCGCAACGACCACTAGAATAGAAAATGTCATGATGTACAAGGCTTGTCGGCTTTGGGGACTCAGGCATGAGGATAACTGGTAGAGGCTATGGGAAGTTCCAGCAAAGCCTCTGATGTCACAATTTAACAGTTGAAGATATTAGTAACTGAAATATGCTGGGACTGGTGACGCCATCCCTATTCAATCAGTGACCGACAGTCTTCTTAAGTATTTTAAATACATTTCAGAAGGGTTGGAACCACGACCAAGCATTTAGTTAAAATAGCAACGGTTCCACGTAACATAACTAATGGAAAGGCAAAAAAGGCGAGTTGAATGGTAGCAAACCGCTCTGGAGTCGCACTAGCGGAAAAGGGGCATAAGAATATTACATCAAACAATGTGACATGTTGGTTTGGTTTGAAATTACTGCGCATGCAGCAATTATCAACACTAAAGAGTAGTTTAAAAGTTTATTGAGAAAAATAAAAAAACAAATAGTTCTTCTGGATTCAGAGGCGAAGTCCAGGACAACACTGAGGAGAGAGGTAAGTGATTATTATGGGAAGTGGAATGTAGCTGGGATATGGTTAGGAGGCAAGGTGGTTGGCTTACTGTTTAAGAGTTGGGTGGAGTTCCAAGAGAGATGAATTTATCCACAGAGACGGAGATCAGCCGAAAAGTGGTATTTGATAAGTAAGGATTTCATTGTTCTTTCTTTCAGGAAGAGTCTAATGAGATAGTGAAGTGTTGGAGGGTGGACAGGCAGATGAGTAACAGTGGGTTGTTGTGGGGAGATCCTGACAGCAATCAGGCAAGCAACCAGGGGAGCGGTGAGAAAATTTACTGAAGGAGTCCTGGAGTGAGTTCCCCAACAAACTCTGAAAGTGAGAAGGCAAAGCACTGGAATCCAGGAAACTGGAAATCTGTTTTCAGGTAGAATCAGAATCAGCTTTATTGCCAAGTTCGTACATACAAACAAGGAATTTGACTCCGGTACACTTTGCTCTTTGGTTTTCTTTTTGCATTACAGAATATACATATTTACAATGTGTACAATAGGAGAGACAAGAGGAAGGTAAGCATAGAAAACTTCAAGGAGACGTAGAAGCAATGAGTAGGTGGCCCTGATTACCACTCATGAGAGCAAAACAATCTGGCATTTGCCTTGGGAAAACCACTCCTCTTTAAGCTCCTCCTGATTGGGCTTGATTAGCTCCAGCTGATAGGACACACCTGCTGGTCAAAACCTGCAATCAGAGATGTCAGAGACACACACAAACACACACACACACAAACAAAGGAACTACAACAGTTCCAGTATCTAAAGGGTCTTTAGCAAGAAAATCTGTGTTGTACCCTCAAACTACCTTTAAATTCTCAGAAAAAACTGAATTTGATCTAGTTTTTTTTATGTCAAACATATCAATATTTTAATTTCTTGTATCTATTTACATAACAGATTGTACCATCAAGATGGCATCTTAGTACCGTGTAGCCTATTTTTCATCCGTTTTTTTACTTCATTGTTGACTTGTATTACTGTCATTTCTTATTTTCCAGGCTCTCCATACATCTGTTTCAACTCAAAGGCTTAAAACTGAATTTATTCAGTGGGATGTGTGTTGGGTATATAGCAAAGATCTTTTGGGAGCATTTGGGATGGGTTTGGTATTGAAGGAGATTGCAGTATACTGAAGGGGGCTTTACAAAAGCAAATGTGAAAAAGACAATATGGTTTAAAGACAACGTTATCATGGATAAAATGAATCTTTAATATAATTTATACAAAATGGTAGTTTAGTAATAGCTTTTATACATTATATAAGGTTTCTTTATATTCAACAATAAGATGATTTAGTATCCTATGTGGGCTTTTGGTTTTCTGTACTATGTTATGAGATTTTAGGTACAAGCTTGTGAGATCTCTGCTGGCTGGTTCTGGCACTTCATTGTTCTCAGCTGCAACTCATCCAGCTAATGAGCTCATGGCTTTTTAAGACAGCTGCTGACACAGTCTGTTGCTGGAACATAGTCTCTGTTATGTGGACTTCTGTCAGCCTGCCTGATCGCTTGTTGTCCTGCCTTCCTGTCGATCTGCCCATCTGTCTGCCTGCCTGTCGCCATATGGAACTCTTCTTCAGGAAATCTGCACTGTAAATATTTCCACCGCCAGAACACTCTCTCTCTGCTCGGATCCTTGGGGCTTCCTCATCCTCTGGCTTCTAACAACTCTAATCAAGGTCTACCTAAGTTGGAACAATAAAACCTCATTTCAATCTAATTCTGTGCATCGAATCTGTGTCATCTTCTGATTTGGTTATATTTCGACAACCTGAGTAAATTAATGATAGTATGTTCCAGCCAGCAGACATGTCGAAAAACAAATCAGATGAAGATGAACAGACCTCCTGGAGGGAACGCCTCCAATCCACTGAGACCATGCTTCAACAGTTGCTACAACAACAAAGGACGACAGATGCCCATCTCACGGAACTTGGTGGTATGGTACATGCCTTAAGTGAAATATTAACCAAACTCTCACCCGCTCCTTCCAATCCTCCAGTTCGTTCTGAGAATCCTCAGCCACCCACAACCCACTCATCCGGAATCCGAGAACCTGATTTCCGTCCGTCTGAACTTTTTGATGGCAACCCTAATAATTTTGGTGGGTTTTCTCTCCAATGTGAGTTGGCTTTTAGTCGTTCCCCCTCTCTGTTTCCGACTGCTGCTTCCAAGATCACTTTTATTGTTACCTCCCTAAAAGGATCTGCTTTACGCTGGGCGCACGCTTTTCTCACAACTAACCCTATTGAGTCTCTGAGTTATGCTGTTTTTTTCAGTCACTTCAAGGAAGTCTTTGATCAACCACTCCAACAGGAGACAGCTGCTAAGAAGTTACTTACCCTCAAACAGGGAAAGAGGGCATTGGCGGAGTTCGCCATCGACTTCCGGGTGGCAGCACAGGAGGTGGGTTGGGATGAAGCGGCACTCAAGGGTATTTTTGTGAATTCCCTTACAGATCAGATAAAGGACCAGTTGGTTTTAAGAGATCAACCTGCGAGACTGGATGATTTAATCAAACTATCAATCCGTATTGACAACCGCCTAAGAGAGAGACAAGCAGAGAGGAATCATAAGTCAGAGTGGCAGCACTTTATGGCACCTCGGACCGCTTACCTTGATACACCCACTTCCTCTTCGGAGGGATCTGTGGAACCTGAGCCTATGCAGGTTGGTCACACTCGTCTCTCTCCTGAAGAGCGACAACGTCGTTTTGGGGCTGGTCTTTGTTTGTATTGTGGACAAGGTGGACATTATGTTGCAAGATGCCCTAAGAAGGGAAAAGAGGGGGCTCGTCAATAGGTCAGGGGACTTTGATGAGCATGTCCCATTTTTCCCCTATATCTCGTCTGTGTTTTCCAGTCACTATTATTATTGGCCAAGAAAAGTGTCCAGTGGATGCTTTTATTGATTCTGGTGCGGAACAGAATCTTATTTCCTTGGATCTAGTTGACAAACTTAAGATACCTTCTCAGTCTCTCAACCACCCCCTTTCTGTTTCGGGCATCACTGGTCAAACCATATCTCAGGTGAAGTTTAAAGTGCCCCACCTTCACATCATTACCTCAGGTAACCACCATGAATGGGGTGAGTTCTTTGTTGTCTCCTCTATCTCCCCACAATTGGTTCTAGGATTTCCGTGGTTGCAGAGACATAATCCCGCAATTAATTGGGTGGAGGGCAGAGTAGAGAAGTGGAGTGATTACTGTCTCCAGAATTGTCTAAAGACTGCTGTCTCTCACTCTAGCAAACAAATTGAACCACCTGAGCCTGTTGATCTGTCTAAGATTCCTCCTGAATACCACAATCTTGCTTCTGTTTTTAGTAAACAGGGGGCTCTTTCTTTACCCATGCATCGCCCCTATGACTGTGCTATTGATCTCCTTCCAGGTGCTCCGTTACCATCCAGCAGACTATACAATCTCTCTGGACCGGAGAGAAGAGTCATGAAGGAGTACATTGAGGATTCCTTAGCATCCGGGATCATTCGGCCATCTACCTCCCCCGTTGGCGCCGGCTTCTTCTTTGTGGGGAAGAAAGATGGCACGTTAAGACCCTGCATTGATTATAGGGGGTTGAATCAAATCACAATCAAAAATAAGTACCCCTTACCACTCATTGATTCTATACATGACCAATTACACACTGCCAAGATTTTTACCAAGCTCGACCTGCGCAATGCGTATCATCTGGTTCGGATCCGAGAGGGTGACGAGTGGAAGACAGCTTTCAAGACTCCCCTGGGACATTTTGAATATTTGGTGATGCCTTTTGGATTGACTAACGCACCCGCTGTTTTTCAGGCTCTTATAAATGATATTCTCCGTGATTTCCTCAACCTCTTTGTGTTTGTTTATCTGGATGATATTTTGATTTTCTCTCAGAACATTGATCAGCATCACCAGCATGTCAGGACCATACTCCAGAGGCTTTATGAAAACCAACTCTTTGTAAAAGCCGAAAAATGTGAATTCGGTGTTTCTTCTGTGACCTTCTTGGGTTTTATTTTTGAAGCAGGCAGGTACAGAACGGATCCTGAGAAGACCAAGGCAGTGGCAGAGTGGCCTACTCCAACGGATCGCAGGCAACTCCAAAGGTTCTTAGGTTTTGCAAATTTTTATAGAAGGTTCATAAAGAACTACAGTCAGGTCACTGTGCCTCTCACTCAACTTACCTCCTCTCTGAAGACATTCCATTGGTCCCCTGAGGCAGAGAAAGCTTTTTGCAAATTGAAAACTTTATTTTCTTCTGCACCCATTCTGACTCATCCTGATCCTAGTGCGCAATTCGTTGTGGAGGTTGATGCTTCTGACATTGGAGTAGGGGCCATCTTGTCTCAACGTTCTCCTATAGACAACAAGGTGCATCCTTGTGCTTATTTTTCTCGTCGTTTGTCGTCAGCAGAGCAGAATTACGATGTGGGAAATCGAGAGCTTCTGGCTATCAAGTTGGCGCTTGAGGAGTGGCGGCACTGGTTAGAGGGGGCGGAAGTCCCTTTTCTCATTTGGACTGACCATAAAAACCTCTCTTACATCCAAAATGCCAAGAGACTTAACTCCAGACAAGCCCGTTGGTCCCTGTTTTTTGCTCGTTTTAATTTTTCTATCTCTTACAGACCCGGCTCCAAGAACATCAAGCCCGACGCTCTCTCTCGCCAATTTTCTCATTCTGAGCAATCCAAGACTGAAGCTTCCATCTTACCGGAATCCTGCATTGTGGGCGCCCTCACCTGGGCCATTGAAAAGGACATCAGGGAGGCACAACAATCTGAACCAGACCCAGGTACTGGTCCTGTAGGCAAACTGTTCGTTCCGAACTCTGTCATCAATAAAGTTCTGGATTGGGTTCATAATAATAAACTTACCTGTCATCCGGGGATTAATCGTATGATCACTTTTACCAAGAGGTATTTCTGGTGGCCCACTATGAATCCCGACATTAGAGAGTTTGTCGCAGCTTGTTCCACATGTGCCCGTAACAAGAACTCAAATCAACCTCCTGCCGGTCTTCTTCAACCTCTGTCTACCCCCAGTCGCCCATGGTCCCACATCTCTATTGACTTCGTCACTGGTCTCCCGCCATCTGACGGAAACACAGTCATCTTTACCGTTGTTGATAGATTCTCTAAGACTGTTCATTTTATTCCCTTAACTAAGCTTCCGTCTGCATTGGAGACTGCTCAACTTCTGGTTCTTCATGTCTTCCGTATTCATGGCATGCCCTTGGATATTGTCTCTGACCGAGGCCCGCAGTTCATTTCACAAGTCTGGAAGGAGTTCTGTAGGGCTATTGGTGCTACCGTAAGCCTTTCATCTGGTTACCACCCTCAGTCTAATGGGCAGACTGAGAGATGCAATCAGGAACTGGAAGTAGCATTGAGATGTGTGATTAATGACAACCCTTCTTCCTGGTGTAGACATCTCACTTGGATAGAATATGCCCATAATATTCATACTTCCTCTGCTACTGGTTTATCTCCCTTTGAGATTTCTCTGGGCTATCTACCTCCATTATTCCCCAGTATTGAATCTGACACTGTTGTCCCCTCTGTTCAGCATTATATCTCCAGGTGTCGTAAGATCTGGCGTCAGACCAGGAGGACACTTCTACGCACTTTGGAACAGAATAAAAGGTTTGCTGACCGTCACCGTTCCACCGCACCGGTCTACTGCATTGATCAGAAGGTCTGGCTCTCCACCAAGAATATTAAATTAAAGGATACTACTCGAAAGTTGGCCCCCCGTTTCATCGGTCCTTTTGTCATAGAAAGGATCATCAACCCTTCTGCGGTGAGACTCAAGTTGCCAGCTTCTATGCACATTCATCCTACCTTTCATGTTTCACAGATCAAGCCAGTCTCGGAAAGTCCCCTGAATCCACCCACCAAGCTCCCTCCCCCTGTTCGTCTCATTGATGACCATCCAGCTTACACGGTCAATCATATCCTGGATGTTCGACGTAGGGGGCGTGGTTTTCAGTACCTTGTGGATTGGGCTGGATATGGACCTGAAGAAAGAACCTGGGTACCTCGTTCTCTTATCCTGGACCCTGCTCTCATTACATCTTTTTACAGACGTCATCCGGAGAAACGTTCGGGATTGCCTGGAGGCAATCGTTGAGGGGAGGGTACTGTGAGATCTCTGCTGGCTGGTTCTGGCACTTCATTGTTCTCAGCTGCAACTCATCCAGCTAATGAGCTCATGGCTTTTTAAGACAGCTGCTGACACAGTCTGTTGCTGGAACATAGTCTCTGTTATGTGGACTTCTGTCAGCCTGCCTGATCGCTTGTTGTCCTGCCTTCCTGTCGATCTGCCCATCTGTCTGCCTGCCTGTCGCCATATGGAACTCTTCTTCAGGAAATCTGCACTGTAAATATTTCCACCGCCAGAACACTCTCTCTCTGCTCGGATCCTTGGGGCTTCCTCATCCTCTGGCTTCTAACAACTCTAATCAAGGTCTACCTAAGTTGGAACAATAAAACCTCATTTCAATCTAATTCTGTGCATCGAATCTGTGTCATCTTCTGATTTGGTTATATTTCGACAACCTGAGTAAATTAATGATAAAGCTAGAGTTATTCTCTGACATTAAGGGTGTAGCAGGTGATTGCTCCTACATAATAATGTACAGGTGTTTTATTGTTTTCTGCTTGTTCGCTCTCTTTTATTTTTTGTACAGCACTTTGGTCAGTTGTTATGTTATTTTCTTTAAATCCTTTAGAAATAAAGTGCTTTGGTATGGTATGGTATGGTATTCAGAATGCGCTAAGATGCAAAACAGAGATTCGGTGTAAGTGGGCATGCATGCCAGCGAACGTTCCCTTTAGAATTATACGGTTTTTGTCTTTTGGAAGCTCCCTTGTGTTGCTTTTGATGCCAATAAGTGATTATGAAGTTGCACATGAATATAAATGTTGGCTGGAGGACTGCTATTGGGAGCTTGCAGAGAGACAGGAAGCATTTGCATATCTGCAAACTAAGAAACATATAGGCATGAATATTATCTCGATAAGATCCTATAGAGCTTTAATTATTGATTAACCAAGAGCATTTGCGGGCAAAGCATAAAAGAGTTTTGTGGACAATCAAGTTGCAAGGTATTGTGTTACAAAGGAAGAGGAACTGTGCAGCACCTAAATATGCAAGAACAGGTAAAACCATTTTTAAAAAGAGTCTTACACAACATCAAGACTTTTGAGACTTAGAAAACTAAAGCTTTAAAGTTAAACCCCACATAATCCAGAGGGGAGGGCTGTAAGAGATGGAGAGGGTGAGGCATGCAACACTAGCAGCACTCAGGAAAGGATTACAGCCTGCTGGTACAGCAGAGAAGAAGGTGCTATGATTAGGCAGCTGGATTTCAAAATATATCAGAATACAGTAACACAATTAGAAATATATCAAATGGGATTCAAAGCTTATGGGCTTTTGAGACATCAATAGCTGTTTCTTTCTGACCTGCCTCTCATTAGACTGTAGGCTCTGTCACACTGTAATGTGGTAGGCAATTGCTAAAGCTTAATTTCATTTGTATAAGAGGAAGTGAGTTCTTGCAGACTATGAGGTACTACTGTGGCCTAAAGGTAGCTAAGTGTTGACCTCTTCCTTTTTTCTTTAACTCTGTCGGCTTAATTTAATCCAGAATGTTTTGAAAACTCTTACTCACTGACTTCTGCACTAGACAACAGCCGCACACACAATCCCACAGATGCACACAGACACATTTACATGGACTAAAAGTGCACAAGCTTGCTTGTTCGCAATTTAAGACGCTTTGAGAGAATGTTTGTATCATGAACAATCAACCTACACAAATTAGTCTGCCATGCTTGGCCGAGTACAGCTTGATGCGTGCATTATTATATTTAACAGCTGCGAATGTATTTTTCTTGCTGATTTTTCCCTCTTAGATAGCAATTTGCGGTTGCATTTTTATTTTCTAATTGAAATGAATTCCTAACAGCATGAAAAGTGATATTGCTGCCACATCAGTTTGTGGTCTACAAGAGAGAAAAACATGACTCAGTGTAAAACTGATTAATTTGGTAGTGTGTACTGTTTAAACTGAGTGAAATGTGAAAACTGGGAAAGCCATAATGCTCTGTCGTCCCATTCCATCTGCTAGAGAGCTCCAAGGAGCAAGCACTAGGGCTCTCTCCGGTCTCTTGTGATGCTGAGTGGCCTCACAGCGCTGTGTTCATGTTCAACCTGACCTCAGCATGGCCATATCAGAGTAGATGGCACTTTACAGCATGAGGCCACTCACAAGTCTAATGGCCAGGCACATAAAAACATGGACAGGGAGCTGTGGAAGTGGAGGAACAGAAGCCAGCTGTAATATTCTAACATGATCTAGATTTTTTTCAGACTCGTTTTCATGCTATTTACACAAAACTGCTTGACTTTGAGGAGCAGAGCAGCAAACCTACAGCAAATGATACAGTGACAAGCAATGATTATATAACTTGTAGCATTACAAATGCTCAGAAATCTGACTTTTTACATACATATGTACATGCACACACAGATGCACATGTCACACTCTGACCAAGACTTTTGAAAACGTCATGGCATCACGACAATAGATTGTATAGATTGTCAGAATCTAAAATCCTGCAGATGAACATCCTGAAATAGTTAAACCATGTCTAAATGCAATGTTTATTTCCATGAAGCTGTTATGATTAACTGCTCGTGTAGATGCCTGTGAGTACATGTTAAATAATGTAACTCAGTACTGACTTCTGAAGATCAGCTGTCTAGGTATGTGTTGATCCTCAGAGGTCAGGAAATAGCTCCGGGTAAATAGCTACTCACTTAAACTATTTATATGTCTGGTGCTACAACCAGAGCAAAAAAAAACAAAGACAGTTACAACTTTAACAACCAGACGGTAACAAAAAACATTTAAGAGCAAGAGCAGGTTGGACTTTCTAACTCCAGAGTTTCAGTTAATGCTGCATGATCTTAAATCAATGTCAGGTAAAATAAGAAAAACATTTTTTGCAATTCTTCCACTCTTATGTGAAGAGGTTCAGCCTCAAATTCAGAAAATGTGGCACACCAAAAACTCTATTCAGTGCCCTCCACAGTTATTGGCATGCCTCGTAAATGTGTTAAAAACAATCATACAAACAATCATCTTTTATTGCAACAATTTCTTTAAAAAATAAATATAACTAAAGTCTTTAAATGTAAATGTATTTTTTTAACTCACCTCTAATTAGAGTGTCTATATATTCTTAATTAGTTTTTTATTAGTATACGTTTTTTAGGGCTCGCAGAAAAACCCTAAAAAACTCCTTGTAAATTATCTTTCTCTTGGGTATAAGATATAATATGATAAACATTTTTCTTTTCTACTCTTCAAAGGGGGAAAGACTACAGAACATACCATTTGTGTAAGGCAGATGTGTGTTGATCTTTGTAAGTTAGAAAAGGGCATAAAGAAAATAGCTATTTGCCTAAATTCGCCCATACCAACAGTCAGATGAATGAAAGGTTTAAAAAAAACTGTAAGTGAAACAAACAAGGCTGGATGAGGACCTCATTTTATCTTGCCACCAAGCACAGTAAGGAATGTAGTAAGAGAGGTACAAATCTTCACAGCTCACTATTAAAGATATTTTCTGTTAAATAATGCTACTGCAATAAAAGGTCAGTTTATCTACCACCTATCTAAATATCTCTCCTAGGGTGCCAATAAATGTTGAGGGCTCTGTATGTCTCCCGGGATCAAATGCTCTAAATGTAATGTAAAAATGTCTTTTAACGACTGATTTTAAGATTTGAATACACAGTTTCAGCAAGGTTTATAGTTCAGCGGTTTCGGGATATGTTTTATAGGCATACAAAGGGAGCTTAAGCTGTGTTTCCTTTAGGCCGTTCACATGTATTGTGTGCATTGTGTGTATTGCACCATATGTGGCCCATGATTTTTTCCTGCCAGCGGCTCCCTTGGAGGAAGAATGTTAGGGGACATGTTGAGAATCATTGCTGACCATTTCTTCTAACTTCATCCTTCTTACAAGCATCTGTTACTTTGTTTTGTATTTTCCTGTTACCTTTCCTTTCTTCTTCTCTGTTGTATTATGTCAGAGCTCACAGACACACTGAAGTATCTCTATGTTCCTGGAACATGAGCTTAAGCTTCACTTTATTAAACTTTTTGAGGTGATGAAAACATTTAAAAACATTGGAATTATGTTGCTGAAGCAAACGCATCAAACTCACATGAATGGTAAGTCAATTCATAAACATTGAAGCTTTTTAAAAACAAAATTTCACTTGAACAGAAGAAGTATTTGATAAGTGTAGGGTGAGCACATATATCATACTGCAGTGTTGAAATGAGAGAGGTCCCTGATTTGAGCAGCATGTTGCATCAGTATTGTAATGGCCATCTGTTGGTAGTGCAGCAGTGCAGGAAACTACTTCTGATAGTCAGACAAGATATTTTTTGTGTGACAAGATGTGCATACAAGATTACAAGTGTGACCTCTTTCTGTTCACAGCAGAGTGTGTTTTATCATGCCTGTGTGTGTTTTTCAAAGGTATGTCTATATTGCTCTGCACTGAGTCACACAGAGGAATGGCAAGGAGTAAACAGCAAGACAAGCAAGAGTGTCTTGGATTCACAGTGCTGACTCCCTAAAATGTCCACAGATTCTAAGCAAGGCATATTGTTGCGTAGATAATTAAATGCAGCACAAATTAGGGGTGTGACAACACAATTAGCTAATGAGACAACTATACAAAAATGTGTCAAACAAGATTTTACATTAATTGTTAGTAAAGACAATGATCCTACTTTTTATTTTCACAAATGGAATGGACATTTTACAAATCACAAACTATTAAAATATTTGTAATCAATGCACAACACTTTCTACCAGGTTTGAGTAGTCCAGGTATTTCATACGTCATACAGTTGTAACACATCCTCTTATTAGTTCACTACTAGGTAACTAAAATGCTGCTATGCTAAGTATTTCAAATGTTTTAGGGCTTTTTAATGCAATATTTGTCAGCCGGTCCAATGAGCAGTCTTTACAAATCAACACTGTCAACGCAATCAGAGTCAGCTTTATTGGCCAAGATTGTGTTCACAAACTAGGCACAACAAGGGTAACTCAAAAACTACTTCCTGTCCTACTTTAATGTAAGAGTTTCAAACAGATATACAGTATGCCAAGATTAAAAATCTTACCTTAATAGTCAGGGCAAAAACTGTCAGCTGAATTTAGCAAAATTTTACAAATCCGACTTCCCTTTGATGAGAAATATTTTGGCATATCTAGAAACATTTTTGATGTAGTTATAAACCTGGTATTTTTAGAGGTGGTAGCAATGGTGCTTGAGATAATGTACTCTTTTCAACTATTCCAGATCTACCATAACGGCAGTCATGTACGGCAATCAAGGGGCCCTTTGCACAAAAAGCCCTTTCTGATGGACAAAGATGTATATGATGTAAGCAAATAAAAAGTAATAAAAGTTGAGTCCAGAATAGTTTTAAAAATTAACATATCTACCTTTGGATTATTACTGCCAAACAAGGGTTAAACAGAGATCAAATTAGGCATGAACCAGTTTCCATTATCAAGGTATAACAAGCTTTAAAAATGTTATGGATTAAAAAAAGCAAGTCTTTTTGAATGGATGACAGAAAATGTTTTGGAGAAATCTCCAGTCACAGTGGCAATCCCTAACCCTTACAGTGCAGAGAGTAACACAGCGCTGCTACTCCCCTCTTACATTTTTCTCTCGTTTAAAACAGACAAAGTTGGTTGTTTGGACACTAATGGCCTTAACAGCAAGATGGCGCCGATGATGGCTGCCTCGGAGCTTTGCTCTCTCTTTGTTTGTGTATTTTGTGTGTTTATATGTTTTTCGAGCCACAGTACTGTGGTCTCGGGCCACGATTCTGTGGTCTCATTCAGTGGAGAGGAACTTCTCAACATCAGAGAGTCCTCTCTTGGGATTTTTTCACCATCTTTCATCGATCCGAGGTTCACTGAGCTTCTGGCAAGCGGAGCTGCGGCACTCTATGGGACACTGCACCGAAAGCGCCGGAGGGGGAAACGTGCTGGCGCGCTGGTAAAACTCTGCAAAAGAGGACATCGCACACCACTGCCTTCAATCCATCTGGCAAATGCCCGCTCTCTAAGCAACAAGATGGACGAGCTGCTTCTTCTCACCGGTAAAAACACGGACCTCCGAGGACCAGCGATTCTCTGCTTTACCAAGACATGGCTGAGTGAAAACATCCCGGACCACGCATTGCTGTTGCTGGGTTTCCAGCTGTTCCGAGCGGATCGCAGCGCAGAGCTATCGGGGAAGAGGCGAGGAGGCGGAATCTGCTTTTATATAAATGAAGGTTGGTGCAGAGACGTAAAAGTGCTGGGAAAAACATGTAGTCCTGATCTGGAGTAATTTTCCATAAACTGTAAACCGTTTTATTCACCGAGACAGTTTTCCTCGTTTATAATAATTGGCTCATATTTTCCACCGCATGGCTGCACATCTGCCACAGAAAAACATCTTGCTGAGCTGATTACAGACGCGGAGAAAAAATACACGGACTCCTTCATCATAATACTGGGAGATTTTAACAGAGCAAACCTCTCAAATGAACTCCCCAAATACAGACAGCATATTAAGTGTCCCACCAGAGACAAAAACACACTGGACCATTGTTACACAACTTTAAAGGACTCATATCATGCTGTTACCAGGGCTGCTCTGGGTTTTTCGGATCATTATCTAATCCACCTCATCCCAACCTACAGACAGAAACTAAGAGCTTCCAAACCCAAGGTTCACACTGTTAAGAAGTGGACTGAGGAATCAAAACAGATGCTACAGGCCTTCTTTGAATGCACAGACTGGACTGTTTTTGAAAGTTCAGCCACTGACCTAAACCAACTAACTGATATGGTGACATCATACATCAGTTTCTGTGAGGACATGTGTGTGCAGACCAGGACATTCTGCACCTTTGGGAATAACAAGCCATGGTTTACTCCACACCTCAGGAACCTGCGCAGGACCAAGGAAGAAGCTCACAGCAGTGGAGATTGGGCGCGGTACAGGCAGGCCAGGAACAGACTAACAAAGGAGATGAAAGCAGCCAAGAGAAGCTACAGTGAGAAGCTGAAGAACAGCCTTTCTACTGGTGACACTTCAGCTGTATGGACTGGTCTGAGAAACCTGACTGTCTATAGGAGTCCCCCCACCCATCCTGAACAGAGTCGTCTCCTGGCCAACCGTCTGAATGGCTTCTACTGCAGACATGACAAGAAGCCATTCACACCTCAAAACATCTCCTCCACATCCCATTCAGGAACAAGTTCTTCCCATAAAGCAACCAACCCCCTACCTTCAGATCCTCTGCCTGCACTAAAGATCTCTGAGGAAGATGTAAATAGGCTCTTTCAGCGCATGAAAACAAAAAAAGCTGGAGGACCTGATAACGTCTCCCCATCATGCCTGAAAGCCTGTACAAATCAACTCGCTCCGATCTTCACCCGGATCTTCAACAAATCACTGGAGATGTGTGAGGTCCCCTCTTGCTTTAAACGATCCACCATCATCCCGGTGCCCAAGAAACCCACCATCCTAGGATTAAATGACTACAGGCCCGTAGCCCTGATGTCTGTGGTCATGAAATCCTTTGAGCGGCTGGTGTTGAAGCACCTGAAAGACATCACAGGCCCCCTGTTGGACCCCCTGCAGTTTGCTTACCGAGCAAACAGGTCGGCAGATGATGCTGTCAACTTAGGTCTACACTTCATCCGGCAACACCTCGACTGCCCAGGGACGTACGCCAGGATCCTGTTTGTAGACTTCAGCTCGGCCTTCAACACCATCATACCAGACATCCTCCTGAGATGGGCTTCACACATAGACACTGTTCGAAAGAAGGCCCAGCAGAGACTGTACTTCTTGAGGCAACTCAAGAACTTCAACCTTCCACAGGAGCTGCTGGTCATCTTCTACACTGCCATCATTCAGTCTGTCCTGTCTTCATCCATCTCAGTGTGGTTTGGCTCATCCACAAAATAGGACAGGTCCAGACTGCAACGAATAATCAGGACTGCAGAGAGAATAATCAGGGCTGACCTTCCCTCCATCCAGGACTTATACAGGTCTAGGGTCAGAAAAAGAGCTGCAAAAATCTCTGCAGACCCCACACAACCTGCACATAAACTATTTAGAGTTTTACCTTCAGGCTGTCGCTACAGGGCGCTGTTTACTAAAACCAGCCGCCACAGAGACAGTTTCTTCCACCCAGGCTGTTTCTCTGCTGAACATTCAACAGAGTACCAAACAACAGCATACAGATGTTGCAAATGCACCTTTTTATTTATATATGTGTACATTTGTATATTGTATATGCTGTATGTATATTCTGTAATGCAAAAACAAAAACCAGAGAGCAAAGTGTACTGGAGTCAAATTCCTTGTTTGTATGTACGAACTTGGCAATAAAGCTGATTCTGATTCTGATTCTCATTAATACTAAAACATCAATCCCTCTTATTACTTTAACCCTGTGTTAAAACAACACTTAACATATGAGCTGTTGGGAAAGCTGTTTTAAATAAAAGCAATTACATCTTGTGATACAACTTTAGTTAAAATATTTGTGCCATACTGCAAAACTTTGAAACTGTTGTATTTACATTCAAGCTTACAGAAAGAAACTTATACTGGCCCATGTCCAGCTCAAACAAAAACAATATCCTGATGGGCTCATGTTCAGTCAACTTTAAAACAAGTTTTCCTTTCAAAGAATGTATCTAAAACAGTAATAACTCATGTATATAAAACTTAGAATCGGTTATTTTGGTATCAATAAAAGGTGGCCCAAAAATTAGCAACGTGGCAAAATACATATATGATTTTTTTTATTGCAAAAGCAAGAAAAACAGTGGCTAAAACAGATAAACAACTTATTTTACTGAAATATAGTAATTATAGGTGTTTGATCAGTGCAACCCTGCCTCTTGCCCATAGACTGTTGGAGATAGGCACCAACTTCCCTGTTACCCAGTATGGAAGAAGCGGGTAAAGAAAATGGATAGATGGATAGATGATCAGTGCATGAGAGATACCAAGAATGTGAATCATTTTGAATAGCCATTTCATTTGAAGGTGAAAAAAGTCATGTGTGGATTTGAATTAGCAGTACTATGTAAATAAATTTGATTGATTTTGTGAGAACTGCCTCTCTACAAACACCAGTAGATGAAGAAACACTGAAGAGATTCTGGATGCATGTATAAATTAATTCTGCAGCAGCTCTGTTTTACATTGGCCTAAAATCTTAGCCACAAAATTGCTGTGTAAAAAACAGGTATTGGTTTCAGTAATTATGCTTCTGTTCTATCACCACATTTTTGTGTTATGGTAGAACACAGCTGAAATTCTGCATCACCATTGTGCAGCCAGCAATGGATTACAATCGGTTTCATCAGGTGCAGCCATGTGGTGTCTATGTATGCACAGTGCAGCAAATGCAGTATATACAACCTGCACACACATTGTGTGTATATGAGTGTTAAACAGAAAGACAGAAGAGGATAATCTGCTGCCACTTCATGTCATCTGATCCAAAACACTTGAGGGTCAGTTTGAAGCTGCTCACATCTCTATCTGTAGCCATAAGAAGGAAAGGATGGGTGCTCCCTTTGTTCTGATCTATCACTTCAGCTTTTCAACTGTGAACCCCACATAGACAAATCCCTATTATAACTCCTTTGATATAGCCTGGCATTTGGCAGAATGTCACAAAGGTTTTGCCTCACAGTAAGATTTTACATGCGCAGAACATTGGCTGAGATGACAGAGGGAAAGGATTGAACAAATTTGTAAAAAATCACCAAACAATCTTACATACCTTGATAAGACAGGGTATCTCAGGTTTGCCTGTCTGGTTTAAAAAATAATGAATGCATTTATGATTTAATACCTGGTTGAGTAGATTTTGTACAGTTGAAACCAGATTTGTACATACACTGTATTAAAAGACATTTGTTTTTGGTCACGGTCTGATTAAATCAAGCTAAACATTTCCTCTTTTAGGTCAGTTGGAATTACAAAAAATATTTCTCCTTGCTTAATGTCATAATAATTAGAGAGAGATTTTTATTCCAATAATGTTCATTGTGTTTGTATGCAATATAGTCTTCAGGTTCTTTTGTTATTAGACAAGAATAACAAAGGAACCTAAAGACTAGAGAGAGATTTTTGTTTTACTTGTTTCTAATTCAGAACTGTGCTAACATCTCTATATTGTAAATTGTGTATCCTTCCACAAGTTTCTCATAATAGTTTGTAGGAATTTTGGGCAATTCCTCCTGACAAATGTAACTGCCATAATGCCCACATCCACTTTTCCAGCTCTTCCCAAAGATCTTTCCTTGGACTGACTTCAGGGCTTTGTGATTGACTTTTTTGTCCTCAAGCATTATTGCAACTAATTTGGTGGAAATTGGAACATTGTGCATCTGGTAGACCAATTTATTGCCAAACTTCAAGTTCCTGGATGATGTCTTAAGATGTTGCTTTATTATTTCCACATAATGTTCTTTGCATAAGATGCCATCTATTTTCTGACATGGGCTAGTCCTTGGTGCAGCTAAACACCCACACAACATGATGCTGCCACCTCCATACTTCACAGTTGGGATGGTGTTCTCAGACTTCCCCCCTTTTCCACTAAATGCAACAATGGTTAAAATGGGCAAGCAATTCAGTTAATATCTGATTCTTAAAAAAGTAGTAAAAACTCATAAACAAAAAATCCATATCTCATTATTCTGGCATTTAGGAAGTAAAAATAATTCAGCTAATCCTAACTGAGCTAAAACAGGTTTTTGTTGTATTTAATATTAAACAGTATAATGGTTAAAGCTTCATTTTATATAATGTATACCAATATTTGGTTCCAAGTACATATAATTAGAAGACAATAGAAATAACTTTATCATTATTATAACATTTAACTTTTATTATCTTTTTTCATTCAGGAATCTGTAAGTATTGTGTTTGCAATTGTTATATGTCAGTTCTGTGCCATGACCAAGTTATTGTAAAAGCCTAATAATAGTTTAACAGTGCTCTAATGAAGCACAGCCATTTATTGACACTGAACTCTGAAAGACTTTCATTTCACTTTTGACTTTTAAGCTTTGCAAATAAAACTTGTGGATCCTGAGAGGCACTTTCTTCTCTAATTTTGCGAATTAGGTCAGGCTGTTGTGATTATGAATATGAATATATTATTTAATATTAATACTTTAATATTTTATTACCTAATAATTTGGTCTGTTAAGGGTTGTCCTGTGAATACCAGCCCAATAAGGCGGTGGTATTAGGACAAAATTGAAAGGGATAAGCCGAGCTCTGGCATTATTGAACAGCAAAACTCTGCACACACACAGAATGAATTCACACAATTTCTTAAAATACAAGAATTTATTAACAAAAATAAATCAACTCAAAGTCAAACATATTTCAATCAACAAACTGTTTACTATGCTAAAACAGTCCAACTAAACTACCAAGCAAAATGAAAGAATAAGGAGCACCAATAGGCTATGTATAATATAAACAAGTGAATCAAATATGGTTGAAAACCATGACCAAAAGAGTGTTGCAACATTACCATGCAATGTTATCTTGAAGAATCTGGAAATTAAGTTAAGTTAGTTTTGAAACTAACTTAGGCATTAATCGGTATACCTTCAAACAACCATTCACAATGCAAGATCAGATGATTTGCTGACCTTCTGGATGACCAATTCTCAACAGTGTTTAATTGGCTGCTTTTATTTATTAAAATAATATTTAGGGAAATATTATTTTGAATAGGAACAAAACCTTTTGGATAAAGGGGTCTTAATGGTGTTTAATTAGTTATTACGTCTAGTACAATAATATTTGAGGAAATATTATTAACAAAATGTTAAAATAATATTTAAGGAAATATTTTGAATGAAACCTACAACCTATCTGGGTAAATGATCTGTAGCTGTTTAGTTAGTTATCATGTTTAGTGAAATAATATTTGGGGAAATATTGTCATAGTGTTGCATATGGTTCTGACCCACATGCAGAATCACGCTCAAGGGAAACAGGTACAACTTTGAAAGGTTTATTTAAGGTGACTGGAGCGGTACGGTGAGCAGGAACAACTGTAAAGGGAGACAACAGGTAAGTGGCACAGTAAATGAAACTGGAACTAAAATGTGTTATGTTTCTTACTAGGAGGGGGTAGGCAATCCATCAGGAGGAGAAGGACTCGGACTGGAGAAGAAGTGAAGGAAGAAACAATGGTAAGTCAGATGATTCCTTGGTTACAAGGGCTAGAGCTTGAAGTGCAGGCAAAGCGTCAGCAATGAGGTGGAGGGTGGACAGGTTAGGTTGAATGAGCTCCAGAGATCTGAGTCCGGAAGCAGCCAGCCGGGGAAAATCCAGAGTTCAGCGACGGGTAGAAGTGTGTGGTAGATCTGTCCTGGGGAGGTCCTTGGAACGAAGCTAGTGCGAAACGAAGCCACAGGGGCTGCCCTGAGTAACCTCCAGGTAGTCGCCAGTTCAGTCCTTGGAAGGTCCTTGGAACGAGGTTAGCTTGGGAACGAAGCCACCGGGGCCAGCCTGGGTAACCTCCAGGTAGTCACCGGTTCAGTTCACTAAGAACAAAAAACAAGTTAAACGTAGTTGAAGGCAATGTACTCAAAACCTGGTTTGTGCAAGGTTGCTGAGTAGCTACCACAGAGGCTAATACTCTAGCGATGAGATGCTGGCTGCTTCCTGCTTAAGTACTCCAGGACTCAATCACCGGGATGGAAAACACCTGTCTCCACCGCTGCTGAGCACTAGCGCCTACTAGGAGTCAAAACACAGTCAAACATATAACAAAAAAATCCAGCCCCGACAAATATCATTTCCTAGATTGGAAACTAACAACCTTTCTGGGTAAATGATGTTCAGCTGACTCATAAAGTAGGCGAGCACATATTCTTAGCTGTTAGCGGTTGGAGCTAACAAAAGAAACTTATAGCTTATCATCAGAATCAAACACATACCTTTAAAATTCCACTAGCAAAAGGGTTGAAATGCATAAGCGTGGACGGCGCGTAATAGCCGATCTTCTGTGTTTAAAAACCACCCTTTAAATAAAGTTTGTCTTAACTTTAAAAAGACAACACAGAACACATCCTTAGCTGAGTGCTAGTCTACTGCACTTACTGTAGCTGAGTTTCTCAAAACACAAAACAAACCAAACGTCATTCAACAAACCACACAACAAAGGCACGTTCGGCTCCTTGAGTGGCTGTGATGCGGTGGGGTAGCTCCCGCTACCTGGACATGCATGCAGGAAGGCGTCCTGGCCTCCTTTTCCAGGCTGTGGGGGAAATCCGCTTTGATTAGGGCTTCTTCTGGAGGCCTCAGACGGAAAGTCAAGTCACGCCACGCTTGTCTCATTAAACCCTTTGAAGAGTTATGTCTACTTGCCAGCAAGGAAACATAATTGCTGTTTGGTGCATCTCCTGTCCAGTTCCCATCTGGAGTCTGCATGGAAAGAGATCTGTTGTTGGAAAGCGGGGTTTTTATTCAAACAGTGATGTCACAGGAAGTCCGCTCTCCTTCTGTTCCTGGTTGTGGTGGAAGTAAGTTACTGTGATTTATTTAGAAAATTCCAGAAAAGATCAAACTGGCCTTTAAATGTTCTAATCCATGGCTGGACCCAACACTGTATATTTTTAATAAATTATATGTCCACTTTAGATTAACAGTATTGGTAAATCTTTGAAAGGGTTGGGCATGGTTTTAATTCAAATGATTCCTGCTCCAATTCCTCTTTTCAGTTCCTGTTCCTAGCGATTCTCGATTGCATGTCTTTTAAGAGGCAGGGTCAAAAAAGTTGAAATGGTTTAAATGAGCTAGCTAGCCAGAGTTCTTTCTTGATGAAATGGTCTGAATTTCTTTATGAATTTTAATTCTATGAACCCTTTTACTTTTTTTGAACTTTACTATGAATTTCTCACAGCAATTACAGTTAATTTTTTTATGAATAAATACATGGGCTAACAATAGCTGGGTATTTGAGTTGATACATTGTTTTAGGTTGAGCATAACTTGTTAGCTGCCTTGGTGTTATAAGACATATTTTATTCTTTTATTTACCTGATTCTGACTGCAGGGTGTCGGAACCAGAAGAAGAGTCAGCGGAGGAAAGATGGGACACTCTGTTACCTCTACACCATGGATTCAGAGGTATTTAATGATGTTGATTGTGCACCTTCCTTTGCATGATATAATCTTGTTGCAATGAGCTGACTGCTGATTTCTTTTATTAAAAGTTAATTCCAAACTTTCAGTTGCGCATACACCTCCTGTTGATAATTTTTGGTTACCCCTCTTTTACACAATGACCACTATCCATGTCTGCTCCATCATCTGTCACAAACTGTGTCATTCACGTTGGATGCGTTTTAAGATCCATTCATACATCTGACAACAGCAGAGGAAACTACATTGGCTAGAATGGCTTCTATTTGCAACAGAGAGCAAAACACACAGAAGACAGAATCTGTGTGAATGAGGGGTTAGTGTTCGATGGCTTCTTCTTCTAGTCGGCGAAGTGGGTATAGAAACTAGGAATTAAAAATTTTAAAACTTGAACGAGACTTGATTCCAATAGATCCTCAAGACTCGATGTCCAACCATACCTTTTTGTTGCATTTGTTGCTGCAAAGCTAGCAAATAGATAATGTAAATTGATGTCAATGTGCTCTTTTAAACTCAGTGTTCATGGTGTTTTATTGTTCTAGACACTCATTGGAGTCTATTCTTAAAATACCTTATCATGATAAGCTACATTATGGCAAATTATGCGTGTGCTAATTAAAAACTATTTTCAATACCACACCTACCTCAATATTCCAATGTGAAAAAATTAGTAACTTTTATTTTTTGATTAATATTAATGACTTATTAGCAAATATTTTTATTGTATCACCTGCTTCAGGTCTTAAAACTGCTCATACTACTGACTTGACATTGGAATATGGAAAGTTCAGAGTGAGAATGTGCTGTTTGTGCTAATGTAAAGCTAATAACTGATATCCATGCAACTTCTAACAATTACTTTCAAGGAGACTATGTGTAAAATCCCCATATTATTTTATTATTTTATTATTTTATTCTGTTCCCTTACATACATGCCAATTTAAAAAACATTTAGGATTGTTAGATTGTACCAGAAGCACAAAGTGCATGAATCCAGAGGTTCTGTTTTAACAAAAAAGGCAAATAAGCCAAGCTAAAATAGTCTGGTTTTGCATATATTGTTACAACAATGTTCTAAATGGTGTAACAATTGGCAGCATTTCTCATTACATACCCTTACATGACAGGTTCCATAATGAAACACTTGAAGTTGTTAAATTTTGCTCACAAAAAAGATTATGACCAATTATCCAGACTATGCAACATGTTTAGTTGATTTTTAAGGCTCAACTGTTTAAAAGATATTAAAACTAAAAAAGATAGATGGGGGGTTGGGGGTGAAGTGTTGACAAAAGGTATAGAAATCTCGAGCAGGGCTGGAAAGAAAATAGAAGTGTGAGTGTAATTTACTTTGGAAAACTACTTCTCAGTACTGTTCAGGAATGGTGGTGTTTACTAATGAAGCCTCTCTCCAACTTACTTGTGGCAGCTTTCTCATCAGTGTCCCAAGCTTTCATCTACCTGAAAATAGGTTGTAAAAGTATATTAATTATACACAGCTTTACTGTGAGCAAATACTAAATAGTAAAAAGCAAAATACTAAAAGGAAAATAAGAAAACAAAATTAGAACCATGTATCAAACAAAGAAAAGTGTATAACTTCTGATGACAGCACTGTTTCGTGCATTTAATATTTGGTTAATGATATGTTCCTTCATTGTTTGTAAAATCAATTTGACTAGATAAAACCCATTAATAGACTGGAAATTCAAATAAATGTGACTATAACTATAGATATATATCTATATCTATAGATATAGATATACTGTAGATATAGATATATATAGTTCTTTATGTCCCTGATTAGTTACAGATTTCAAATGTTGGTTCCTGTCTGCATCCCTAGGAATGATAAATACGCATATGAGTACATGGAAGTGTCAGTTTATACATTTTTGCTCAGTTACTGCAGGGCAGCATAGTTGGCTATGTATTTTGTTCAGTTTTCAAGCACTCTAATTACTACACAGTCATAAACTTTTATAATAAACATTAGCAATGAACTACCATAAACCAACAGCCAAATCTTTCCTAAAGTCACAGTTAGGTCTCAGTCGATAAAACCAATGGTATAAGGGCTAGAACCAACTAGTTTTCTGTTATTAAAAAACTTGAAGGGAAATTGTAAAACAAAATATTTTTACTAGTGTTAGAAATCTTAAATAGCTGCACATTGTGCTGCAGAGCTTTGACACACAAGGTTTTTCTCCACCACATCTTCAATACTTCACAAATTACTTTTTCAGCCGGTGTATCCCCCCAGCTGCGCAACTACCACTAACTTAACATTTCATACTGTATAATATGTTGTGTAATGTGTTTAAAATAGTTCGATTTAAAACCAGAACCAAATAAAATTAATTTCCATTTTGAAATGACTTTTATTTAGTCAAGTGTTGTTCACCCAAATGGCTAAAAAAAGCAAATCTCAAGGGAAGTTATTTAAATGACACTACTGAATTTGCAAATAGTTTTGTTTTTGTTTTTTGTATCAAGTAATTCACATTTATCCTTCACAGAATTATTTTCATATTTTTCAAAAACCGCAAAAAAAAAAAACCTTAGGACTGTGTTTTTCCTGTAGATTTCCTTTGCTTAAGTAAAACTAATGAAATATTGCTCCTGCCTTTTTTAGAGGGACCAGTAAAGACACATTTGCAATCATAAAATAAAAAATAAAGTATGCATTAGTTTTTTGTGTCCTGATTAAACAGGAAACCCTTTATTCTGGCAATGATTTTCAAATTGTCCTAGATGGATTTAGTAATAGACTATATGGTTGTTGACATTTAGATATGATTCCATAACAACACGTTGGTTTTGTTTGCTCCATGGTCTTTTGTAAACCTCAGGGGATATTCACAGTCCAGAATTTGTTTCCTCCCTTGGTCATTTCTGTCCATTGGGAGCAACAATAGGCACATTTGTGGGTTTGCTTACAAGTTATAGTTCACTTGAAAAAAGTACAATGTGAGAACAAAATCACACCAAACAAAAAAAATTAAGTTTGCTTTTGGTCCGGACCAAAAAAGCGAACCAAAGGACTTTCTTGGTGTGAACACACCCTAAGTATGGTATGTTTTTTCCACATTAAGATGGAAGCAATTTATAGATACATTCTCAGTGACGGTAAGAGACTGTGGTCATACCCTGACACAAAAATATAAAGTTGTGTCACCCGCATAGGTGATGATCTAAGCTAGGGAGAGTATACAGAGTTTGAAAAAAGTGGTAAAAGGAATGGAGCCTTGTGGAAGCCCATGGGAGTTTTTTTCACTCAGATTTACAATTACCAAGTGACACAAAGTAGCCCTGGTCTTCCGGTATCTAACCAATTTTCCCAATCTAACAACTGGTATGTTTAACAAAAAAAGGTGTAAAGTGTGATCACAAAAATCATTGTATGTTTGTGTCCATAATCAGCTACTTTGTCTGACCTTACAGAAATGAGATTTAACTAAAGCAAACATCTTAAAAAATACTTCTCCTATTATATGATGTAACGGAGACATTATTTCACTTATGGTGAAACATGCCAGTTAACAAGAATCCTCAACTAGACACTAACATAAAATTGCATAATCTCAGTTTTGATTTTGCAGTTTGAGGAAACAGGAGCTGACCCACTCCTTTTGCAGTATGTAATTAGCTGTGCCATCTGTATGCTGTGGGCAGTTTGAGACTCAGAGGTGAGAACTGCACAGGAGGAGCTCAGCTGTCCATCCTCATTTACACACAAATCATTGCTTTGGCTTATTCATCACCTTTATTCATTACTCCATTGCTCTTTTCCCTGGAAAATGCTCCCAGATTAGGCCATCAGTGACAAACTGCTCTATTTTCTCTGCTTTGCATTAGATTCTATAAATCCACTTTCTGGATTATTTAACCTTATTCAACCCCTCATGTCAGTTCATAGCTGCCGTTGCTTCATTGTGCTACATTTCTCTTTTTCCCAAATCCAGCACACATTTTGTCACTTATTGTCACCTATGTCATGCCTATTTTTTGGGTATCATTGTCTGTCAGTCCATCTTTCTCTTCTTTATCCTCTCATTTACTCTCTTCCTCCCTCACTCTCTGGGCTCCAAGCAGGACAACTGGACTCTCAGAGGAGAACTGTAGCGTTAAATGATGGGCTTGTTAACGGGGTCACTGATAATTCAGCTAATTAGTTGCCATATCACCTTCAGCTGCAGTCTTTGCAGCTAGATAACAGAGGCAGTCAGAGAGTAAGAAAAAGATGAGAAACGCTCTCCAGATTCTGCATGCCCCTAAAACACAAATTAAGAACTTGTCATCTGCATAGAGTGAAGAGGTGTTGCTATTTATGTGGGACTGTATAATATTTTTGTCTCTGTCCCACATTTCCAGTGTATTTTGTAGATGTTAACGCTTAAGGGCTGATGCATTCAATGTGCACAGATAGATCAAGAGCAGAAAAACCTGCACCCATCTGCACTGGCAGACTACCCTATGGGTATGTTTTCAGAATCATTTTAATTACAAATGAAAACCTGCTTATTTCAGTTGAATGTATTAGAAACCACCACAAAAAAAGAAGTAAATATGAAACCAGTAC
Source organism: Girardinichthys multiradiatus (assembly GCF_021462225.1). Taxonomy (NCBI): domain Eukaryota; kingdom Metazoa; phylum Chordata; class Actinopteri; order Cyprinodontiformes; family Goodeidae; genus Girardinichthys; species Girardinichthys multiradiatus. The sequence continues at coordinate 19,378,874 of NC_061800.1, read as the reverse complement.
AATTCTGTAAAAAAAGAATAACAGCAAATAAGGTAGCCACCGTTTAAATAACATGTATTCACCACAATGTTGAACTAACTGTGATAAAAGAAACCTGTGCAAGTATTGTTTTGGTAGAAATTGGCCAAGTAACAATCTCAAGATTCCTAGTTTCCTCACACAGTCCAAAAGTATGCTTGTTAGGTAGAGGTATAACTAAATTCTGTGGCACAAGATATTGCTATATTAAAAAAGAAGTCTGAATGAAGTGTACCTCGCAAATCGGTATCCAGTTACTTCCTTATTGTCATTGTTACCCTCTGGTTCCTCCAGTAAACTACCCTGCTTACTTTCCCGTACAATGTTTCTGTGTTCCTGCCTGCATATCAGCCTAAGTTCCGTCCTGTAAGTTACTTGTTTCTTATGGGGTAAGAACGCTGTCAAAAACAATGTGTATGTAAAGACGGAAATGTGTGCATATTAGTCAATAGTTGTGCATAAGTAAAATCCAAAAAGAGGTATTGTATATATTCTCTGTAAGAATACAAAATAAAATGTTACAGCTTCAAGAAATTACAAACACAAAGTTCAAGTTTACAGTTGTGGTTTATTCTTTATGAATACAATATGCTATAACAGTTTGTGAATACGATTTCTTTTCTTTGAGAATACGAATTTACATCAGCGACTTGGTGTCACTTGATCTCAGGCTCAGAATATAGTGGGTGGAGTTATACAATGATGTACAGTAGGTGGCAGTATGCACCTCTGAATTTGTTGCGAACCACCAGCAGAAGAAGAGAAGAAGAAGAAGCAGCAGCACTAGCGGCGAGATGATGGACCAAGAGCATATATTAACGACATTAAAGAATAAACCACAACTGTAAACATTTCTGTCTTTACATACACATTGTTTTTGACAGCGTTCTTACCCCATAGTTTCTTATCATTAAATCAGCTGCACCTGCCTGTTCACCCAAAAGAGTTAGCCCGTCAGTAGAAGAGTGGGTACTGTCGGGTCCAGGCACTCAAACCAATTATCCCCGTTTCCACTTAAAGTCTCTTATTTGTGTTGAACATGACCAGTTTCCAGTCCTGGCTCTCATTGACTCGGGAGCTGAACAGAATCTTATCAGCCCAGAGTTATTGAAGAAATTAAGGATACCCACTACAGACCTGGCCAACCCACTAAAGGTTGCATCCTTAGCAGTGCTTTGGAGACAGTATGCCTCAAAACTCATCCTCTTCATTTTATCTCCACAGGCACCCATCATGAGGAGATATCTTTATTTTGTTTCCTATTAAAGGAACCCATGTAGGTTTGGGACATCCCTGGTTAAAGCTTCATAATCCCCATCTAAATTAGGCTGAGTCTCACGTCGAAACATGGAGCAAGTATTGTCATTCGTCCTGTCTTTGCTCAGCTGTAGTCTCCAGTCCTGCTCACTCCGAAACTTCTGAGTCTCAACCCGATCTCAGTCACGTTCCCTTACACTACCACAATCTTAAAATGGCTTTTAGCAAAGACCGAGCCTTGTCACTGCCACCACATCGTCCCTAAAATTGTGGTATTGATCTGCTCCCTGGTGCTCAGTTACCTTCAAGACAACTCTACAACCTGTACGAGGCCGAGCAAGAAACCATGACATAAACGACTTCCTCAGAGCAGGCATCATTAGACCCTCTTCATCTCCTGTTAGTGCTGGCTTCTTCGTTAAAAAGAAAGATAACACTCTGAGACCCTGTATTGATTACAGAGGTCTGAACCAGATAACTGTCAAGAACAAATATGCACTTCCTCTCCTGGCCTCCGCTCTAGAAACAGTTCGTCATGCTACCATATTCACCAAGCTTGACCTTCGCAATGCTTATCTGGTTTGAATCAAGCACGGAGATGAGTGGAAAACAGCCTTTAAGACCCCTCTGGGGCACTTCGAGTATCTGGTCATGCCATTCGGCCTAACCAAAGCACCTGCAGATTTCCTAGCCCTGGTCAATTCTCAGTGACTTCATCAACGTTTTTATTCTTGACAACATTCTCATGTCATGATTTGTGGGTGTTTTGGTTTCTAGTTATTATTATTATTATTATTGATAGATTTTGAATCATGCTTCTGGTCATGTTTTAGTTTTTATATTCTCATTCATGTTTTGTCAACTTAGGTTTTTTGGATCTGGTTATGCTTTAGTTTCATGTTTTTCTAGTTATATTTCTATTAGTTTGTATCCTTGATTTCCGTTCTGCTCTAGCCACGTTTTGTTTTCTCTTGTCAATTAACTTTATTCGGTTCACCTGCACCTAGCTAATCTGTCTCCTTGCTTCACCTGGTTCACGCTCCATAAATACACTTCTGTTCTGTTCATTTCGGATCATGCCTCCCTGTGTTACGGGCCATGCTTTGCCTGTCTTGCCTGCCCATTTATTGTTTTGTTCCTGAAAGATAGAAACTCTTAACAATGGCTTTTGTGAAGCAGTGACTGCTACTTCTGTAGATAGTCTGTGGATGCATAGTGAGAGCCAGGACCATGGCATAAAAGTTGGATGAAATGCAACATGATCATTGACTAGAGACGCTTTGAAAACCATCAGATACGTATCCGATTTAGTACTATATATGGAAGTGGCACCATTCCCTTCTTTTGGAGGTGAAAAAATGGGAATTGGGCCATTCCGACTGTCATGGAAAAGTCGCATATGGGTCACATATAGGCAAAAAAATCAGATTCTTGATGCATTTGCCTCCTGTGTGAATATAGCCTTAGTTCTGCTCCTTCAGTGTTAGTCTCCTTTCCTCAGCTTCCCTGCTTTCATTCTGCCAAAGCTGTTCCACATTACCTCCTGAGGTTCCTTTGTCCAGAATATACCCTGCCTCTCGCCCGTAGACTGCTGGAGATAGGCACCAGCTCCCCCGTGACCCACGATGGAATAAGCGGTATAGAAAATGAATGGATTTAATCAGGTTATCCTTGTCCCATAATAGAATTTGTCTGATGAAACAAATAAGTGTGGCAAAAATGAAAAAAAGTCTTTAAGGGGTTTTTGCACCACTGTGGGCTGTGCTATGTTTGTAGCGATTATTTAATATTTAAATAAAAATATATTTAGTCTATAATTACTAAAATGCTGGCAGAATTGTTTTTCTTAATTTGCCTAGGATAAAATTATGAATCAGTCAAATAACTTGATTGGTATATGTTATTTTAAAACATATACAGTATTGAAGCTTTAATGAAAAATGTAGTAATTTCTCGATGGCTCAGGGTGATGTCACCTGACAATTAGCAGGAATTGCTAATCAAGGCAACAGGGTCTTCCTTTCACGGAAGTGGGAAATATCCCATAATTATCATGTTAAGAATCAATCCACAGTAGACATTTTAGTGACTTTTTTTTAAATGAGAAACCATGTTTCTCATTAGTAACACATGTCAGCATTGATATCACTATAAGGCTGGTTTCTTGGGGAATCACCAGACGTGCTGTCGGTCCAACTCTTTTATGAGCCCACTGAACCTGAGGAGAATATTGTGGTGCTTAATACTGATATCAGCTGGGCTAATTAAAGTCTATTAATTATGGAACAAATAATTGAAAGTATAAAATTTTCCCCCAGTTGGTGTGATTAAAGAAGGCTAATTAATGTATTAATTGATTTTATGTTAATTAAATTTTCCATGACATTAGAAGAATCTTGGGAGAATGACAGAAGAGTAAGGGGGTTTCCTTTAAAAAAAGGTGATATAATCTGATGCAGATGGAGAAAAATGTTAGAGATTTGATTAAAGAAGTTCATGTTCAGTACGGATGCTTTACAGACTCACCCATCTTCTTACAAACTTTTTTTTTTTTTTTTTCAGGTTTATACTAATTGGGGAGCATCCAAAAGGCTGGTTGGCAGCCCTTCATCAATTAGACTCCAGAAAGCATACTTACCCACTATAGGAATTTTAAATCAGCAAAACCTCAAACACAAAACTAGAAGAAAATGGTGGAAATGCACATTTGAGTGAAACTGAGGCATATATCTGAGGGTAAGATCTTTCTTTGCTCTATAAAGAGAGTGAAAAGATGAAAACCCTTCTCCGTCTGGGATCTGGGTCAGAGCTTTGAGTTTCAGCCCAGAGTGAGTGCTGTTCCACAGCTCTGTGCTACTCTGTAATATCTGTCTCTGGATAGGCTATGTGACATGAATGTCCCTGGCATAGCATCTCCGAGTGGATCAGTGACTGCACCCACACAGCGGGTCTACTGTAATGAACAAACGCATTCAGAACTGAAAATGCTCGTTCACCCACATGGCACATCTGCTCAGCCCTGGTCATGATATGCAGCAATAAAGAACCAATGAGGCGAAAAGCGTTGCTAGATTATGAGACAATAGGGTCGGCTGAGGCAGAAGGTTCCTGTCAGGAATATTCAGCCTTCCCTTACCTCTTGCCTTATGAGTTTTCTGTTTCTCATCCTCAGTTTCAATTATTTCCTCTCTTTGCAAAGTTTCAGCTTCATTGAAGGACCACATTTCCTCTTTAAAAGAGCAATATGATATAACATGTCTTCACCCACCTTCACCTTTGTGGGTCACTGCATGTAGAGTGCCCTCCAAGCTTTTTAGACCCTGTGATAATGATCTGTGAAAAGCCTTACAATAAATCAATCTTACAATACCATAATCTCAAACACAAAATATTTGCCCAAACCAAAAATCTGACTATCAACTTGAATACATTTATTCTGTGAATGTAAAACTAGATGTTATTTCTTTTTCTTTTTTTATTAGAACAGACTGTTTATAAGTTCATTAAAAGACTGTAGCCCAATAAAACCCTAAAACAGGTTTCAATGGTTTCAGAAAATCACTCAGTCTTGAGCAGCTCCACTGTTCTTGTTGATGACTTTAACAATTCGTTTAGGCCTGTTGGATAGGAATTTTTCCAGTAAGCTGGTGAAGATGACTTCATGACGGGCACCTTCTGTGGGGAACTGGCATTATTCTGTTAAAAGATCCAGTCATCATCTCACAGATAAGGACCCTCAATCAAGAGACATTCCTGCTGCTACATTTCCACATAGCCAGCCCCAGTTTGATCTCAATGTGCTTCAAGATCTGAATGTAGCCTCCTTTACTGTGCAGTGTAGAAAACATCACCAGTACGATCTACCTGACAATTTCACATTGTGAGAAACCGTGCCTGTACAGCTCAACAGTCCAGCCTATAACAGCGACAGAAGGCCTTTTTGCTTTTGTCTACAGGGGTTCCTTACAATTTGAATTCCTGACAAAGAGTGACATTAAAGAAAGGATGATGATCACATTACAACTTTTAGGGCTTTGGTTTAAAAAATTTGATCAGCTAATGAATACCCTGTTTGATTTTAAATGCAGTTTTCAGTAATTTATTTATTCTGTTTCTTTCTGTCTTGCTCTTGTTTCATCTTCTAGTGTTTTGAAGTTCTGCTTACAACCTGCTTACAATCCAGTAGCACAAAATGTGAATGCTTATAATTTGTTCCCTGACCTTAAGTGTTTGTTCAGCAGTGTGTCTGTTGCGACACACTGCTGACACATCAAGTGTTTAAAATGTGTCCTTACAGTGTCATTTTTATTAACAATCAAGAATTGGCTACAAGAAGTTGCTAGTTACCTAAACGTGCTCATAACTATAGTCAGAGCAATAATTTCGACAAACAGTGCTGGATAAGCACCAAGGTTTGTATTCCCACCAAATACAATAAGCAGATTTTGGGTCTGTTGTAAAATCAATAATTATTATTCAAAGAACACTTCATGCCAACTATTAGTGTGGAGGAAGATGGGTGATGGGTAATTGGCATTTTTCTCTTGATATAGCTCTGGGAACCTGGTGTATGTTATTAATTAGTTATAAGTATGAGGACATTAAGAATCTGATGAACAGAAAACTGACAATGGGTCGTCATTTGGTCTTTCAGAGGGATAATAATCCAAAATCAACACATTGTTAATCAGACATAGACTCAGCCATCTTCCGAAGAGGCCAATTTCTCTTACCTAATCTTTAAAATGGGAAAGACACACCATGCAGGAAAAGCGGATATGTAAGCTGCATAATGTGTTTCACAAATCAGAAAATTTTTACAACATTTTGCTTAAACTGGCCCACACCTGCAGTCAGACCAACTTTTACTAATTTAAAACTAAACCACAGACTAACAAGACTGGAAAAGGACTGGAGTTTATATTTCCAAAGCTCTATATTTAAAAAAAAAAGTGCAGTGTCAGATTATACTACTACTGTTAAAACCTAAGCTCCTTTAAGGTTCTTTCATAAAGCTTAAGTTATTTTTAAGTAAGCTTTAACTGTGGTGTCAATAATTTCGGGCGTCAACAAAAATGTGCTTAATTTCACCAATGTCTGTTGGCTATTTTAATCCCACACAAGCACATACACTAAAAACAGCTGTGGCCAAATAATGGAAGCCTCAATAAATGACATTAACAGAGTGACTGCAGATCAGATTTTCTCAGCTGGTGAAGAGGAACAGTAACGGCAAACACAGCAAATCAGGCTTTCAGTCAAAAGAGGAATCAGCTCCAGGGAGACTGCTGAGCAGAACTTCAGAGCAAAAATTACAACCAGAAAAAAACACAAGTACAACAAGCAGGTGCATACGTCGTGTTGCTGAGGCAGGAAGGTTTAATCTAAGTCATTATTATCACTAATACAGTGTTCTAATTGAACTAAAAATTTCAATTCAATTCAAAAATACTTTATTAATCCCAAAGGGAAATTAAATGTTGTTATAGCTCATATTATGAAGGTTTCCTCAAAGAGCCGTTGTAGATGCTGATGGCTGTGGGCAGGAAGGATCTCCTGTAGCCCTCCGTCTTACAGCAGATCTGAAGAAGCCTCTGATTGAAGACACTCTGTTGTTGTAGGACAGTCTCATGAAGAGGATGCTCAGGGTTCTCCATAATGTTCTTCATTTTATGAAGAATCCGTCTTTCCACAATGATCTCCAGAGGTTCCAGAGGAGTCCCCAGAACAGAGCCAGCCTTTTTTATCAGCTTGCTGAGCTTTTTTAAGTCCCTGGCTCTGATGCTGCTTCCCCAGCAGATGATGGTAGAAGAGCTCAAACTTTCCACAACAGTCTTATAGAAGATATGCAGCATCTTGCTGCAAACACCAAAGGACCTAAGCTTCCTCTAGAAGTACAGTCTGCTCTGTCCCTTCTTGTAGACGGCTTCACAGTTGCATCTCCACTCTAGTCTGTTGTCCAGGTGAACACCGAGGTATTTATACTCCTCCACCACCTCCACTTCTTCTCCCATGATGGAAATAGTTATTGACTTATTCCTGTTTCTCTTAAAATCTACAATCATCTCCTTTGTTTTAGTCACGTTCAAAATGAGATGATTGTTTCCACACCATGCCACAAAGCGATCCACCACCTTCCTGTACTCAGCTTCTTGTCCATCTCTGATTCACCCCACGACTGCAGAATCATCTGAGTATTTCTGCAGATGACAGGAGTCTGACTTGTACTGGAAGTCTGAGGTGTACAGAGTTAAAAGGACTGGTGAGAGTACGGTTCCCTGTGGTGCTCCTGTGCTGCTGACTACCTGGTTAGACTCACAACCCTTCAGTCTCACAAAGTGTGGTCTGTTTGTCAGGTAGTCTTTGATCCAGGAGATTGTTGAGGCCTCCACCTGAGTCTTCTGGAGTTTCTGACAAAGCAAATCAGGTTGGATTGTATTAAATGCACTGGAGAAATCAAAGAACATGATCCTCGCAGTGCTACTGGCTTTGTCTAGATGACAGTGGGTTTGTTGAAGCAGGCGTATGATGGCATCTTCAACTCCAACTCCACAGCGATAAGCAAACTGAAGGGGGTCCTGATGGTTTACTGTTTGCTTACTCAGGTGGGCCAACAGGAGTCTCTCTAGGACCTTCATGATGTGAGATGTCAGGGCAACAGGTCTATAGTCATTGAGGACTGATGGGTGAGTTTTCTTTGGTACCGGAACAAGACAGGAGGTCTTCCACAACACCGGAACCTTCTTCTGGGCCAGGCTAAGGTTGAAGAGGTGCTGCAGAATCCCACAGAGCTGCTCTGCACAGGCCTTCTGGACTCTAGGGCTGACATGATCTGGACCTGCAGCCTTATTCCGATTCAGTCTCTCCAGTTGCATCTTCACTTGACTTCTTGAGACACACAGGTGGAAGGGGGAAGCAAAGGAAGCATCACCATCTTCTGATATGGTTGATGGCAAACATGTAGAAGCAGAAGGGTCTAGGGCTGAGGTGAAAGATAAAAAATGTGAGGTGTTACTGGACAGCTGTGGGTCCTGTGGGTCAAAGGAGGGTGGGATGTCTGTTTGACTGTGAGCAGGAGAGGAGGATGCGAAGCTTGTTTCTGAACTGAACCTATTGAAGAATGTGTTTAGTTCATTGGCTCTGTCCAGACCTCCATCAGTCTGATCATCCTTCTGCTTGAAGCCTGTGATCTTCTTCATCCCTGTCCACACATCTCTGATAATGGTCTGCTGGAGCTTGCTCTCCAGCTTCTTCTTGTACACCTCCCTGCTGTCTCTTATCTTGACTTTAAGTTGCTTCTGTAAACTCCTCAATAATTCTCTGTCTCCCTCTCTGAAGGCTCTTTTTTTCTTGTTAAGCAGGTCCTTCAGGTCACTGGTGATCCAAGGTTTGTTATTGGGGAAGCATCTCACGGTTCTGGTGGGGATGATGTTATCCACACAGAAGTTTATATAGTCGGTTACACACTCAGTCATGGCATTGATGTCCTCTCCATGTGGTTGGCACAGTGCGTCCCAGTCTGTAGCCTCAAAGCAACCTTGCAGAGTTTCTTCAGCTTCCTGTGACCATTTTCTCACAGTCCTCTTTATTACAAGTTGCCTCTGAACAAGGGGCTTATATTTCTTCTATTTTTCAGTAATTATTTCAGGATAGTAACAGTGCTATCAGAGAGCAATGTGTATCGGAGTCAAATTCCTTGTTTGTATGTACGAACTTGGCAATAAAGCTGATTCTGGGGGTGAATAGGAAACAAAAACATTTTTCAAGATATTCCATTAAATAAATATTGTGTATTGTGAACTTTATATTATTCAGTATACTGTAAATTCACACCTTAATAAACAATCTCCACTGCAAAAAAAAAAAAGTAACATTTACCTCTGAAGGAAACAAAAGGTTTTCTTTAGTTGATTTCCGCTGCTCTCCTCCCTAATTGAGTAAAAAGGCCAACAGTATTAGTTGGAGTGTTTGAGTTTTTCTATTATTCTGTATTATTCTCTGGATATGAGGTTTTTTCTGGTTACTATTTGTCAGAGTGGATTGTTAGATTATCAATTAATTCTTTCAGAGATCCTTCAGGGGGGCTAACAAGGTGTATTAAAATTAATTAGCTGGTTATAAAGAAATGATTTAGCATGGAAGAGGTGATGCTGGAGAGCCTGAGGCAGGCAGAATAACATTTCAGCATTTAGATATCTGATGTATATGTGCTTTGTGTCATATGTGCTCCTATCAGCAGAGTAGGACTGCTTTCCATATCTTTGATATCTGTCCTTCATTATTGGTATAAACAAAAGTCCCTTTGAACCATGAAAAATGGCCTGAAGCCAAATGTGACCAGGCAACTGTCTCCCCTTTTCTCATTCTTGTTCCTTTTCTTTTCTCCCAATTGTCACGTTGAAGAGACCAAAAAGGAAATGCACCCACTCAACACTGACAGCCCACGCAGATTGTTATCTCTTTTTCATTTGTCTGCCCCTGTTTATCAATTGGTGAACACCGGTGAAGGACATAAGCTGTGTTGCTCTGTCCTGCCTTGCACCTTTTGTCCTCTTCACTGGCTAATGAATGGCTGAGAATAAACTTCAGAGATTTAAAAAGTAAAAGGCAGCCATCTACTGCTTTTATAAATCAGAATATTATTTTCAAATTCACCAAAGAATTAATTTCACAAAAAAATAAGAGTATAGCCAGAATTTCTCACCATGGTGAGAAATACTAGAATACATTTTATTAATCAAAAAACACACATGATTAAATAAGAAGTTTTTACATGCTTTCATATACAAGCACGTAAATTAATATATACATATGACAATGAAAACAACTGAGACTTATGGAGTGGTATAAACATGTAAAATAACAAAACACGAGACAAGACAACCATCCATCAATTTTCTATAATTGCATGTGGAGTAAAGTGGCTGGGGCAAATCCCAACAGTCAACAGATTAAAAGTAAAGACACCACAAATTGTCAGTGTAAGACACATTATTGCAGTGTACAGTTTCAGCAACAGCATCGACTCTTCTCAATTGGATGGGTGAAGAAAGGAACGCTGGGTGCTGCTCCTTGGAACAATGGCGGCCAAACAGATAATGCTGGTGTGACTTGTTAAATACTAAATAATAGGAGTGTATGTTTTGACATGAAATTGGGTGTTCCCTTGCTAAAACTATCCACAGCTATTGTCCACTAAAACAGAGGCAAAGGAAACAGACCATGCACTCAAGGACTCTAGGAAGAAGCACTGATTTTCAGATATGTGAACAGTCATCAGACCAGGATTCTCCATTCCAGTCATTGAGAGAAAGTTACTGTTGTCCTCCAACTTTTAAAAAAATCTAATGAATAGCTGATTATCTGAGAGGGTAATTTAGCCATTTTATTCTGGTTCTTGGAGCAGTGATGTATCTTAAAGTTGCAGCACAATAGCTGATGAGTTAGAGACCCCTGTATCAGGCAATGTTAGCATTTAACATTATTTGGAGGGAGAGGAGATTAAAAGAAAATAGATAGAAGAAGAGAGAAACAAAACATTGGACTGGTCAGTTCCTGACAAATGAGGCTTTAGAGTCACAAAATAACTTGACTTTAATTTTGTTGGACTCTGGCAGGAACCTGGAGTATGCAGGAAAAATGGGCTGCATTTTTAAAGTACTTTTCTAGACGCACTGACAACTTAAGGTCCTTTAGAGCCACATTTGATTCACTCAATTGCACTCACAAATGCGTACACTTTAATGCAATGATACGCAGATCAGTAGGCAACTTGGGGTCAAAATGCCTTGCTCGGTGCACATCAGCATATGTCAGGAGGAAACTGGAATCAATTCAAAACTTTCACATTGCAAGACAACTACTCTACCCACCGAGTCATAGCTGTTGCAATATGGGAAGAAGGGACACCGGTGCAGGCAATGTGATCTTTGGGCAATATTCTGCAAGGAAACCTAGGGTTCTGCCATACATGTGGATGTTTCTTTGACACGTACCACCTACCAAAGCATTGTTACATACTATGTAGACCTTGTCATGGGCATGCTATGTCAGGTTTAATCAACCTAAAATACTTATAACATCACAAAAAGAAGAGAAAGACAAGATAATTACTTTCTTACTCGCTGCGAGGAGAACAGAGAGAGATGTGCTTTCAGTTACAAATGTCCTACCGCTCTGAAAACCATCTCTCCGACATCCTCTTTTTATTATCTTTAGGGTGGTCCCTAGTTACATAAACGTTTCTGCTCTTTAAGGGTGGGGAACAAACAGTAGCAACGTGACATAGATGATGTACCCCATTATCTTGTACAAACACACTTGCACAGTCTCCATCATCTTAAGATATGTGCACTCTTTGTTCAGCACAATCAGCCTTCATCTTTATGATGTCCTCAACTGTGACTGCATCATCCCAATTCCACCTTTCCTCCTTGCTTGCAAACAACTCATCACATGTTTACTTACACATACAACATGAAAGGTTATAAAGGTCAAACAGTAAAGTTAATAAAGAAGAGGAAATATATGATAAATCTTTATACAATTATTTCAACATGCTATATCCTAAAAGCTATGGCCTATTTCAAGTAATGCACCCTGCCACAAATGTGCCAAAGACTCATACCAAGTTGGGAAAAAAGATACTCAGATATTCTAATCCTCATGCATGGAATCAGCTCAAATATCAGACATATTTGGGGCAACTCACTTCATTGAGTGAGTTTTACCAAATATTAAATATTTTAATTAGTCAAACATCTCAATGCAGCTGTTTGGGTTGCCGATTAATTTGATTATATTATTCAAAATAAGATTGGACAAGTATTAGTTTTGCTTATAGTTTTGTGACCTTTGATCTTATATAAGCCGGAATTGTTTAAATTCTGTGTGAAATTCAGATTTCATCAATACGTTATCAATAGGAATTTGTCTGGAAGCCATATCATCAGTAACATCAGTAAATACCAGGATAAACCATGCATGCTCATACTATTACACAGCTTCCATTTTTTTTCCAGTTGATTTTCAAAGTCTTTATATACTTCCCTTGTTTTGGTTGTTTTGGTATTACTTTTTATGAGTTTAATATGTTCCAGGTATGTTACTCAAGAATTAGTTTTGGCAAGACCTAAACTAGCATTTTGTTGTTAAGGTTCCAAATGATTTACACCGTGTTTGCACCCTCTTTGTTTGTTTTATCTCACAAAGGCATCTCTTTGTATAAGGCTTAAAGATATATGTGCTGCGTTGCTATTTGTCCAAATTTTCTGAGGATCTCTTTCTTTACCTCAATCTTCCTCTAATGCATGATTTTCTCTTTTGTTTTTTGGTTAATATTGGCATGTTTTTTATTGTAAAAGATCCTTTGACTACTTGGGGTTTGCAGCAACAGCTTCAAACCTGTCAAAAATAATAAAGAGACCTTAAAGGTTACCCTCCACCTTTCTGTTAAACATCTTACATCTGAATTTTTCCATTATATTCAAAAGAGGTTCCTACACATAAAAGAATTAAATATCCTGTAATAACTAAACCCTGTCTCCAGTCAACACTGCCTATATTCACTCATGACTATTGGGATTTTGCTCCTTTCCTTATACTTTGGAGGGTAATGTAAATATTGCAAGCACTTTTTGGAAAAAAAAAAGTGGTTGAAAAAAGTTTTTTATTTTAAAGATACCTTGTGTCCACCACAGCAGACATCAGAACACCATTATGTAAGAAACTAACCCATGAGAACAATTGCTGGACTTATATTATTACACCAGCGTTTTGCGATAGTGGCGCAAGGGTAAACGCGCGACCCATGCTCAGAGGCTTAGGGGCTTGACACAGCCCGTCACAGGGGTTTGACTCCTGGTCCAGGCTTTCTTGCTGCATGTGTTACCGAATCCATCAATCTTTTGAAAGAATACAGAAAAAAATGGGAACAAATCATTACAACGTACATGACTAAACCCTAAAATGATTGTTTATATGTTGTTTCATCAAAAACAATATTTCAAGACAACAATTGCCTGATAAATAATCATTTGGTAATTTCCCCTGAAGAGAAATAGGAAAATGACCACAAACCCCTAGCAAATTGGTATCATGTAAAAATTAGAAATGTCATCTGCTATGAAAAAAATTTGTTATTTCAGTAGCATGAAAGGGGTTTGGAAAACATTTATAAATGTCCACTAGAGAGGACAACTTTGGACTACAGGTGGTGAACATTCCCTTTTCTTCTATATCTGCTTCTGGGTGTATTTCAGATATGCATGTGCCTGAAAACAGCTGTTCCCCATGCATGTACAGACACCTTCTTGACTTCTGCTTTCATTAACCTCTCTGTGTGCTCTATCAGAGAAGGGGGACTTTACTACAATAATATCCTAGTGATGACACAAAGGTCAGGACCCCTCTGATCCTTAGAGGGGAGAATATCTCATTAAGAGAGAAAGCCTCTGGGACACTAAAGCAATTTAGATTGCCCCGTGTTCTCGGGAACCAATTAAAACATTAGCCTAAACTATCGCAGCACTCGCAGATGTTGAAGCAGCCATAGTAGTTCTTTGCAAAGCACTGGAATGTCAAAGCTATAACAGCGACTCCCAAGGCTAAAATAGTAATCAGAGAGGGGGACAAATATGCAGCATGATGTAAATTAAAACAGAGAAAATGAGACATGTGGCATGTGTAGATGGCTGGTGCTTAAACAGCCGTTAACAACCCCAGCAATCAAAAAAGTGTAAAAGGGCGTCACTGAATGAAAAAAAAGGAAGGGTCATCTTAATGCATTGAATGAGCTTTGATTCATTCTGTAGAAATTGTTCTGTGACAGGCAGTTCTCTCCCACAGAGCTTCCACTCCATTTCCCCACCCCACAATATGATTCAAGTCTATTAAAATGTGCTTCCAGGCCAGTTTAAAAAACTCCCAAGAAGCTTAATTCTGCACTAATAAAATGAACTCTCTGCATAATCAAATCTCTTTCTTTGAAATATCTGAATGGCGCGATAGCCTGTGAGGAGACCTTCACTCAGTCGCCCCTTCTGTCTTTAATGCAATTCAGGAATTACATGCAAACTATTCACAGATTCCAAGTATTCTTATTTATCACCGGGGAATGACGCAAGGAAAAAGATCTGGTCAGGGTCGCTCACCAATAAATACCATCTAAGTTATCAAAAATCAATTAGTGTGGAAGCTGAAATGACAGAGAGAATTTTCTACAAGCCACTCAGCGTTTTTCCCTTTAATATCTTTCAAAACTATCTGATTACTCATGAATGCCCTTTCCTTGTGATGCTGTGCCTTTCTCAAACCATAATCAGGGGTAAATCTGTCTTCCTACAGAATATTATGACTGAATGGAAAGTCCTTGATTCAGCTACCTATCCGATAGATTGTTATAGTCTTATATCAAACAATATTTTTGAGCATTCGGAAAATCTGTTGACAGAACACGTCAAGGAGTAAACATTTAGGCATCACCTCTGTCCTTGTAGCCGAGGTGATTGACAGGAGATGCGTGCCTATGTGCTGAGTCCACACAGCATCTCACAAGGGGATGACACTACGGGGTCATGTGATGACAGCCCTGAATAGTGGGTCATAAACCCGTGACCTTTAGAGCTGAATAAACAGAGAAGATATCCAAAGAGTCTGCTCAACAGTCAGCAACCGGAGCTTATTGCTGCAACAATGACTGCTCATGAAAGCCACATAACCCTCCAGTGTGACTGAATTAGAAACCCTTCATCAAACACACAGCTCCAGCCAACAGGCTTCAGACCTAAGCCACTTCTGAGCTTTCATCTATTCAGTAACCATAGCCCTAATATCGTCAGAGAGATGCAGCCTGTCTATCTCTGCTCTAATACGACATCACTCTGCAGATCTGTGGACCCTGAACTTCACATGGAGTGCATGGTAGTTGGATACAGGCCAGCACTTAGAGACCGTCTGGCATTTCACCCATAGAGCCAAACATTACTGCCAAAAACATGCCTTTGTGCAAGCCCCTTAACAGCTACACATCAGTGTTCCAGATATTTCAGTTTTTGGCTTTGGGGCGTTGCAGTGGAAGAAACTGATGCTATGAATGTGTTCACGTGTGTACAAAACATATACTGGCAATAAAAGGGATTGTTATGACGTTAATTATCATAAAAATTTGAATTTAAAAGGATTTTTACAGGGCTTTGCTAAAGTATTCATACCCATTAAACTTTGTCACATTTTCTTATATCACAAACACAAACTTAAGTGTATTTTATTGGGATTGCACACCAACTTAAAACAACACATAATTGTAAACATAAAGGAAAAGGATACATGATTTTCATTTGTTTGTGTGAAAGAGGGTGTTCTGGTCATATGAATCAAGACTGAACTTTTTCATCTATAATTAAAACATCATGTGTGGCAGGAAACTCATGTAGGAGAGTGCGGTCTTATCACTGAGCTAAAATGATTAACACAGAGCTCAGATATATCTCTCTTCTCAGCCCTTACGGGGGGAACTTTTATTCTTCAAAGCGCACAAAACATCATCATCAAAATTTCCACAAGTCTCCCTGTTTTTCAGTCCTTAAAGGGCGGTTTTTATACAGATACAAAGCATTGATGTGTATTGGGGTCCTCTTGACCAATTGGAATCATCATACTCATTTACGTAAAACTTTTTGGCATCTACAACATTAAATCTCAGTTGGGGTTCCGGGAATCCAACTTCAGCCCAACATCTGGAAAATATCAGATTGGCCTACGTGATAGTTTACAATAACATTCTCATTATTTTGGTCAACTCCTCGTTCCTGAGCTAAACTGGACTGCTGAATCGATGTCACCCCGACCTGGCTGAACTGCAATAACAAGCCCATCAATTATTCATCACGCCAAGAACCTTTCCCTAGTGTAATCTGTTATCAGAAGGCTTGCATGTTTACACAGAGTGAACAATTCTTCACAGAATTAATCTTGTAATGGTAAAAACAATAATAACACTTTTAATCTAATCAAACAAAGCTTTAAGCTTCCACATATATCTGAGAGAGATCTTATATTCATATTGTAAATATCCTGTGAGTATAAGTGATGTTTATGAGTGAATAAAAGGAAAAAAGTGTGAACGATTATGAAAGGTAGTGAAATTACTTTATGTACAAAATTAATAAGCAACTCTAAATGATTGTTCTTGTTTAGGTCTGAACTTTCGGGTTCAACTAATTAAGTAAGATCGTATTTAGAGTTCCTATGCGCACATTATTTTAACTGTGTTAGACTATGATAAACTAAACCTATTCATTAATTTGACCAAATCCAGCTACTCTGTAGCTCTTCCCAAAAGTCTCCTTCAGGAACACATCTCATCAACTCACCCATGGAAAACATCCGTGTAGGTCAAATTCACAAGCTACGTGTCGATGAAGGGGACCTACAGGTCGGCTTAGGGCACACCAGTCGAAAAACCCACCTGTCCTAAAAGGTGGGGAAAAACGTCTGGAAGCCTCAGAGAAATCCCATTCTCGGCCAATCTGAACGAGATATCTCTGTTTTGAATCTAATATGTGTCGTTACTACCTATTTAAAGGACCATTAATGCCAATCAGGTCCCGCTTTATCATTCCTATTACCAAAACCTTTGTAACGGAGAACATTGGTCATGTCAAACCTCTAGAGCTGAATATCACAACTTGCAAATATAAATGGATTAACATGATTCAGAAAATTCCTACAGCAAATCTAACTACATAGAACATTGATATTATAACATAGGATGACATAGAATAACATGGCAACACATCCATTAAGTCCTTTGCTGCGTCCTCATATGGACTCCGTGCTCCGAGCAATTCCACATCTCCTATGTCAGTCTTTTGCAAGTTTATTGTTCTGCCATCACATTAGTCCTGATTCAGGGTCCCCAAGCGCTGTCCATATGTCTCTGAGTCCACGCACGGCGTAAGAGGGGTCCCGAACCACCAGAGTCTCTTTGGATGGCAGCTTCCCGATGTTTTCCTGGACATACAGAAAACACTGACCAGTATCTTGCCAAACCATGTCCTTATAGTCCTTTTATCCACATTATCATCATCTTCCACATATATCCCTCACAATACTAATGACTCTTCTCAGAACAATTGTAACATGTTTACATAAGGTTAAAATGATTATTAATTGCAATTGGGTGAACTCAGGCCAAAATAACAAACAAACAAGGCCTGTTCTTCATGAATACACCTTACCTTACCAAGGGAACCTCAAAAAGAAATACAAAGTGCTTACCTGCTTACCTACCTAATATAACATAACCAGGAGAAAACTGTTTAACAGAAATGGCAGTTCAGCCCTTACTTAAACATGAAAACACATAATATTGACCTTCACAAATCATATGCTTTTAACAGAAATTGCTTATATGACTTTGTTATGGATAAATGACATCACCTTTTTGTTATGCCTGAACTTCCTCAATGTCCATCTTATCAGAGTCTCTTTGGACACGGGCTGTCCCACTGGATTTCCGGCCATCATGGCTCCAAGTTCCCAAGCACATATGGATAATTGAAAACACAATATATCAGTGGACAAAATAACTTCCAATACAAAACATGATGGTAATATCTTCCATTCTTGCAGAATTTGCATAAAACAGTATATGGTCTGCAATATTTTTACATGTCTGTATGGTAGGTGTTGGACGTATATTATTTGTAAATATTGTAACAAGAAGAAAAAATAGAAAAATAAAAAACATCATGAGTCCATTTGGTCCAGGGTGCTATGCGTATTAGACCTTCTGATGTTTCCCATCATCAGTCATCCATCGGTACACCGTTCCCAAGATCCACTTTCTTAAGATAGGCAACACGCAACACACGAGCAGGAGTATCACAATACAGTTAGCAAGGTTAATCCTGTTATCACTGCTAAGGCTCCCCAGTCACCAAATATTTCCTCCAGACTCTTCCACAACCAGCTGTCCTTTAATTTGCGGAGTCTAACCATTATGGCATTGAAGGTACCTCTTGGGGCTGTGTTCATGGGGATATATGTGCAACACTGATTGCCAAACATGTGACAAACACCCCCCTTTTCTGCTAAAATCCAATCTAAAGCTTGCCTGTTTTGCAATGCCATTCTACTTGTTTCATGCTATTGGTCACCTAAAGCCATAAACCCTTCAACCGTAAAATTAATCAGTCTTTGTTGATTATAATTGTTGGGGCCATCCATTTTGGTCGCACATTTTGACATGCGCAGCTCAACAGACGTCGCAGCTCTGACGTCACTGGAAATATAAACCGGCTGAGATGCAGAGTTTCGGGGCCATTTCCCGCCTGTCGCAGGACAGCGAATAGGAGGCGCATTTCTGGTGAGACAAGAGCTCGCAAGCGAACCTTTGCTCCACAAGCCCATTCCCAGAAGAGCTTGAAAGCTGGAAATCTGTCTGATACGAGAAGATCAGAGGATTTATTTGCCGGTCGAAGACCACGCCACAACCGGCGCAGGTGAAAACCTACAGAGGTTCTATGTCCAAGGAGAAGAGTTTCGTCCTTGTGTATGCAGTCGACTAAAGGTTCTTCATATTTTCCCCTCGTGGACAGATGAGAAGTTACCGTTTTTTTTTTCCCGCCTCAGAGTTTTATGACCCTTTGTCAAGATTTGGGGCGATCAGCTGGTTTTGGCTAAATCGAGACATCAACACGACAGGAGGATTTCTTTCCATTTAACCCAAATTACACATTTTGTCCATAAACTTCTGGTTTGATCTTCATAGACACTAAATGCATATATATATTTTTCTTTTATTATTATTGTTAGGTAGTCATTGTTATTCCCTTTGTGTAGAACGGTGCTTGTTAGTTAGGTGAAGGTTTTTGGACCAGAATAATGGTATATAAGGATTATTTGGCTTCAATAAATTTTCATATATATAATTAAGAGAAGCGTTTGTGTTTGTTTCGTGCAAGGGTGATTTATCTGTCAAAACAAGGTCGAAGTTCCCCCCCCTTCAGTGAAGCGGTTGAATAAACAATGACAGTTTGTGGTTTTGGTTAATAATTTGTAATTATTAAAGAGCTTTGAGCCCATGATCACAACACCAGAGGATATCTCTGATTTCTATTCGTAAGTGATGACTTTTGGTTAAGAAATTAATATTTTTCAAATTATTATTTTAAATTATGATTCTTGATGAATATTAATTAATCAATAATCATATTCCTTACATAATAAACATAGTTTATCCACTCAACATTTTTGTTAACTGTGATCCAAGGTAAAATAGATTCAAATTCTGTTGTGACTTCATGTTGCGCTTTGAATTCATCAGGAATTCCTCGTGGTTGGCCTATGAGATTAAAATATACACCTTCATTTAGTCCATAATCACCTAAACTTCTGCGAACTCTCATTTTGTTTTCATCTCTTCCAATGATACTTTTTACTCCTTCATACACCAAAGTTATAGGTAGTTTCATTCTAACGAGTGCACAAAGACCCACCCACCGAAGGGGTAAGGTATTTGCTAACACGTCATCCCCACACATCCAATAGCTATCTGCCACCACGTGTGTTTGGTCTCCTAGAAAGAATAATCTTGAAATGGACATGGTAATGTTTTCACAATCCTGTTCTACAAAATCTGGGTTCTGATACCATATCGGAGTTTCAACAAATATTGGTCTCCTATTTGCGTGTTTAAACCAAGATAACACCCAAGTCACATTACATTTTACTATCGTGTTACCCACATCAACCCCTTTGCCATTTTAAAAAAAAACTCCATTTGCAAAACACTCCTGTTCTGCATCATAGTCTACCTCGTAATTTAGCGGAGGACTTCTTTGTGTAGTACTGAGGTTAAATTCAGCACACAGTGCTTCAAACTTGTAACCTTTCCACTTGTCTAAATATTGGTGTGAATTGCGTGAGCCATACAGCAGTCTGCAACTTATACCACACATTGCTAACTTGAAGAAGGACACCACGTCTATGCAGGGAGTAAACTCCCCATCTCTGCTCCTCTGTTGTTGTACTAGTGCACATTCTTTAGATGTATACTTCTCTGGAATGACAATTGGAGTTGCTCCAGGGGTAACAGTACAAATTAAACAATCGTTTTCTGTCAATTCTCTAGCTGTATACCATGACCAGCTGTACCATGTGTTCTGGATGGCCTTTTGCCAAAGTGCATCCCCCCTTGGCCTCAATCCATGCCACTTAATGTCTTGTAATTTATTTATTGCCCTTGGGGTTACTTTGTTGTCCCGATGCTCCATATAGAATTTTTCCAGGCCGCCTTGATAGTCATGACAGTCCTCCTTTTCAGAGCATACTTAGTTTGGTTACGCTCTGGTAAATACATTGAATCACTCTGCATAAGTGTGGTTTTACCTGTAATCAGGACATAATCATTTAGACCTGATGCATGTGTTTCATTTGGAGTGCCATTCGTTCTTGGTAATACAGTTACGTTTTCTGATTCTGGTAGCATGAGTAATTCTGTGTTATTTACAAGTATAGTGTTTTTAGCATGTTCTACTGTTTTACCAAACTTAGTGGTTTCCTCAATTCCACTAGAGTTAGTTAAGGCGACTCTCCATTTAACAATCAATTCACTTAATGTTGTTTTAGTGGGTGCCACTGATGGCATAAAATTTGTATTGTTTATAGGGTTTGCTATTGTGCTTACTATTGTAGTGGGTGCAATGAATTTTTGCGTGGTATGTGCCTCAGGCAGAATTATGTCATCTTGTTCATCTTTATCTGTCTCAATCGTGGAAGTTTTACTAGTAACTGTAAACAGCGAATAACACTTGTTTTCAATTAACACACTTTCTTTGTCTGGAACTTTCCAAAGCATGATTGACTCTACTATTCCACCATTCGTAGATTCTTCTAGCCTCAACTCATATGTTTTCTCTATTCTAAGAGTTATCACATCCATTTCCACAGTCCATCCACAGGTTGTTTTTAAAACTTGTAAACCACATTTTACATTTTCCTGATTTTTTACTGTAATCTGATCATTTGAATCCATGTACCAACTACACATTTGTCGTTTGTCATTTGTGAGTCCTAATCTAGAAATAATTATGCTTCTACCCAACAAGTTATCTCTCGTTTCTTGGGGTGAGATGTGCAACCTGATCCTTCCTCCTATCATTTCTACTTTACCATTTAACGTTGTATCCTCTATACGCTCCAAATCCCCTTCGCCTCGTACTGCTGCGGTTGTGTCTGGATTTCTCATGACCATGTTGTATCCATAATTACCATCTTCACTCCAGTGGGTTTCTAATCTCACTTCCAAGTCAAAACCGTCGTCTCTCATGTTCATTGTAATTGAACATTGATCTGCACCATACTCTGTATTCTTTTCTTTAACATTTCTACCACATAATCTTCTTCCATCCCAGCTTACATTCACTTCATATTCTGTTGTTAGCTCTGTTTTGAATTCAGTGTCTGTAATGCTAGCCCACCATTTCTATTCCGCATGCACGTATCTAACCTTACGAAGTTTTCTAATTTTCGATGTTGACTTATTTTTAACATTCACATGGCTTACTAATTCCACTTCTGCTGGCAAGGACATTGGTGTGTACTGGTCTGGGTAATAATAAGTTGTTCTGTACTCATCTTTGTTGGAGATGGATCTTTTGCCTTTAACCGATGCCATTGAGTCACTGTTCGTCTCCTTGGGATGATGGTCTCGTTCGTTCACGCTGCTGCTCCTCTCTGCGCTTGATTGCGCTTCTCGTTGCAATGGTGTGTCTTGTAGTGCCGGCTGCAGATTTTAAGAGGTAATTTCCACTTTTGCTGCTGCTTGGTACACCACCTCTGTCAATATCCATAGTTGAACACTTATTTGTATCAGTTTCAACATTGCAACTCTTGTGTTCATCCTCTGTAGAATTGAGTTCTGCTTTTTCTTTGTTATGAATCTTTGTGCAATAAGTCAGATGATGCCAAATGTCACTTCCCTCTAATTGAACGGCCGTTGAAGTGGTTCTTTTGACCTTGCACGGCCCTTCCCATCTGGGTTCGTGCCACTTGCGTCTGTACACCTTCATGTACACCAGATCTCCAGGTTCCACTGGTTTGTTCACCACCGTCTCTGGACTGGAACTTTTAGCTTTTTCCTGCAAATAGATGGCTCCCAGTGTTTTTGACGGGACGGCTTCCACCCATCGACTGAAACGATCAATCACTACCAGCATGTATCCTTTACCCTGAACTGGTTTGATCATGTCTACGAAATCTATCACAAGATGTTTGAATGGTCCCTCAGGGACTGGAATGTGTCCAATGGGTGATTTTATGCCTTTGCAAACATTATTTTGAGCACATATGTCACATTGACTGAGATTTTCATCTACCATGGCTCACGAATGTGGGGACCAAAAACCTTGATTTCTCAATTTTTCTAACACCTTAGTTCTGTCGCAATGATCTGCTCCAAGCGCTTCTGAAATCAGCATTGTTAACAATGCCACTGGTGCCACCAGTAGGCCCTCCTGTGATCTCCACAAACCATTTTCACTCATTGTTGCACCTCTTCTTGCCCAGAAGTCACGCTCACTGCTGTTTGCCTCTTGTTGAATGAGTATCAAGTCTTCTGGCGTAACCAAAGGTTCCAATGACACTACAGGTGCCAAGATAGCCATCTGGCATCGGGATGCCATTTTTGCTGCTTCGTTTGATGTGTTGTTACCTCTTATGACTACGTCATTGCCTTTGCGGTGTGCCTGACACTTTATCACTGCCAGTTTTGAGGGGAGCATCATTGCATCAATTAGCTGTTGAAGCTGCTCTTTATGTAGAACTGGACTTCCATCTGCTCTTTTGAACCCTCTTTGCTTCCAAAGAGAAGCAAACAGATAACAAACTCCATGAGCATAAGCCGAGTCTGTGAAAATGTTTTCCACCTTTCCTTTTGCCAGTTTTGAAAGCCTCAGTTAATGCTTTCAATTCTGCTAGTTGTGCTGAGCATGGTTGCTCACACATTTCAGCTTTTACAGTTTCAAAGTCATCACCTCTTTGTTCAACGATTATGAATCCTGCATGGTTCCCGAGATGATCTCTGAAATATGAGCCCTCAACAAAGTAAGTGATTTCTGCGTTCGTCAATGGAGTTGATTCCAAGTATGGTCTTAGTCTTGTGTATTTCATTGTTTCAGTAACACACTCGTGTGTTTCTCCTTGACAATCAAGGTGAATCATGTTGGCTGGATTTGAGGTGTTGCATCTTTGAATAGTTATGTCTGGATATGTCAGAAGCAGCATGTACTGCAAACATCTTGCCTGGGTTACTAGAAACTTCCCGTGATTGATTAACTCTACTATTTTGTGATGAGTCCTAATGGTGACTGGATAACCCATTGTGATGGTCGATGCTTTCTCATAGGCGTAGTAGACTGCTGCTAGCCCTTGATAGCATGGTGGCCAGCCCTGTGCTACATTGTCAAGCTTTGTGCTATAATAAGCAATAGCTTGTTTCCGACGACCTGCACAGGTTTCCTGCATCAATAGTGCTGAGACATACATATCTTTTCTGTTTGCCACATATAGGTAGAATTGCTTGTCATAGTCTGGCATCGCCAGAGTGGGTGCCACTTGCATTTCCTGTTTTACTATTTCAAAAGCTATTTTAGCCTCAGCCATCCGTTTTAAAATGGTTTTCAATGACTGATTTCCTGCTTCTTTCATAAGCTCTCTTAACAGTGCTGTTTTTTCTGCATAGTCTTCTATTCAGTTTGCATTAAAGCCTGTCATCCCAAGGAACGTCATCATCTCACAAACTGTTCGTGGGCATGGTACTTTGCTAACTCCTTCGAGTTGCGAAGGCGAAATACCAATGGTTCCTTGTGAAATCACTCTGCCCAGGTATTCTTCCTGTGGCTGACAATATTGAAGTTTTTCCTTTGCGGCTTTATGACCTCCTTCAGCCAATCTCTGAAGGACTTTCATTGAATCTCGGTGACAGTCTTCCAATGTGGGTGCGCAGATTAATAAATCATCTACATATTGCAGCATGGTGCCGTTCAGTCTTAGCTCTTCAAGATCTTGTTTTAGGATGTGGTTGAACACATGAGGGCTGTGGTTGAACCCTTGTGATAAGCGAGTATAACTGTACTTTTTTTCTCTGTATGTAAATGCAAACAAATGTTGACACTCTTCTGCTAAAGGGATGCTGAAAAATGCAGAACAGAGATCAATGACAGTGAAAAAGTGTGCTTCTGGTGGAACAGCTGTTAGCAGCGTGTGTGGATTTGGCACATCTGCAGGCATATCCTGAACTACCTGATTGATGACCCTCAAGTCATGAACCAGACGATATTTTGATCCATCTGCTTTTCGGACTGGAAATATTGGTGTATTGCACTCACTGCTTGTTTCCACCAACACTCCTGCTTCTAGTAGTCCTTCAATAGTTCTGCTAATGCCTTTTTCTGCTTCTACCTTTAACGGGCATTGTGGACGGAATGGAAGGTCTACATTTTGTTTCAACTCAACCTTAAATGGGCTGGCCGATTTGACCAAACCCACATCTGTATCATGTTTTGACCATATGTGATCTGGAACATGTTTTAACATGTCCTCAAAAATCAAACTTCCTTTTGACAACTCCTTTTCTTCAAATGTCATTTACAGACACTGTCACCACTTGTGGTTTGGATTTCATCAATGTTTTGCTCACAATCTTAATCACTGATGCATCCTGTGATTGGAAAATTAATGGATTGTCTGTTTCTTCTCATTCTGTTGTAGTTGCAACTTTCATCATTGGTCCCAAGTCTTTTACATGAAAATTTTTATTTACAAACAAGGTTATGTGTGGCACCGATTCCGGAACGTTATACCATTTGGAAATGAAATCGTCTGTTTCCACATTTATCGCTGCCCCTTGTGTATCAATAACAATGTATTTGGTTGCCAGGTTCACATTTAATCCTTGCGTTTCACTCTCCCATTTTTCCTCAAACTCTTTGCTTTTAGAAAAATCGTAGTACATTGTACAATGGTAGTCCAAATGAGGTTTATTTAGCTTCTGGAAGTTGAAGTTGAATATACTGGCCCCACTCAGAAATTGCATTCCCAACTGGACTGTCAATGTCTTCTAGCCAATAAACCTTTGCCTCATGCACCTGCATGAACATTTGGAGATCCAGACCTTCTTTTTGAACATATAATCCTTGAGGGGTACACCAAATTTTTAGTTTCAATTTACACAGAGAATCTCTGCCCAACAAATTAATTGGGGTTTGATCAGAGAATAAAATTGGTATTTTTATTTCATCATCATCTGCTACCAGTCATACAGGAGCCATCATTTGAATTAGTTGTTGCGTTCCCGAGAACGCTACCGTTGATACAAATTTATCAGACATGGGGAGATGAGTTGCATAATTTGGGCTCACACATGTGTAAGCTGCTCCTGTATCAACTAACATTGGTGTTTCTTTATTTTATATTTGAATGTTTGGCAATGGCTCATTTTCAGCACCTATGCTTACAACTGGGTACTGATTCTCCCCTGTAGAGCTCTCTGGGCACCCCTAGTAGCCAATATTTGGCATGTTAGTTGGACCTCTGGGAGGACCCGGCCTGGCCCTGCCACGCGTTCGCCCCATGTATGGATTCTGCTTTTGGAAACATTGTTCAGCATGATGTCCGGGTTCATTGCATGTCCAGCATCTCCCTGGTATTCCGGATGCAGCATTTCGTCCCCTGTTTGCCCGTGGGGATCCTCTTAGCTGTCTTCCTCGTGATCCAAATAGTCGTAGGGTAGACATTTACTACCGGATGCGGTGGCGGGGCGGTTGGAAAGTTTGGAGGACCCATCTGTGATGGATGCACCACGTCAGGAAAAGGTGCTGTAGGTGTTATAGATGAGGCATTGGGGCGTTCTTTCCCTTTCACCATTACAGCCTATGTTTTAGCTTTACCGTTTCCCTGGAGCTCTCCGAGTTGCAATTGGACCAGCTTTCTTTGTATATTTTTGTCTTGTTCATCTAGTTTTTGCTCCTCTTATCTGTATTTTCCGACATTGTGTACTACATGATCTCTAAACTCCTTGTGTGGCATTGATGTCAGACCAACAACATCTTCAAGTCTGCTCCACACAGGTGCTGGCATACTCTCTACGATGGTATTCCGAAATATGGTTGTGAGTAGAGGACTCTTGTCAATGTCCTGTTCTGCATCCTGTTTCCATCTCTCCAGTTGTTTAGAGATGTACATTGCTGGGTTCTCGTTGTCACCCAGTGGTTCCCCTTTCAGTGATCTAGGGTCTACCCTTGCTGGATATTCTGTTCGGAGTTCTCTCCATAGCACATTTCAAAAAGCATTAAATTCAATTCCATTCCTCGATGATGAAGCATCCAAGCATAATTTAGTTTCAAAATGTTCTCCATGGTTGGACACCCAAGACACTGCGCCCAAACTGCTTTAATGTCTCCCATTGCCAGCAGTTTCCCCACTGTTTCTTCTTCAAATTTTGTAATCCCCTTATTTGCACCTCCGTGTACATCCGGCAACCGCGAGACCAATCCGACCAGGTCCACAGAGGCCCAAGGAACATATTGGGTTGTATTTCCTTTGACCAGAATTGGCATATGTTGTCCTTCCACACTAACAGTGCACATCCCGCTGAACACACCATCCCAGTGATGAAAGACAGTTGTGGCAGCATCACTCATGAGTGATCGGTTTGAGAAGCACTTCACACTAGACGCACATTCAACCAAGCACACTCACAAATTCGCACACAGTCCCACAATGATACTCTGATCGGTAGGCAACTTGGGGTTAGGTGCCTTGTCCATGGACACAATAATCTGTGACAGATTCAACAGAAACAAGTCAACTGTTCCCCACAAGATTTTTTGTTGGGGTTTGTGGCACTTTCATTCTTATTCTAGAATTACACAGCAGTCAGAGGTGCATTAGAAATGCACTGATATCAGTTTTTCTTTTTTTTAGCTTGACCGGCATTTACCAAATGTTTTGTAAGTACTCATAAATTCATTTAAAATAAATTCATTTAAAAGCCAAATCCTAGTGAGTAGTTCTAGTTGTTTACATCAGGAACAGAGGCAACATCACACTGTAAGTGTAAGCAAGAAATCACTGTAAAATGGTTTTTATATCAATTTAAAACAATGAAAAAAAAATTATTCCACTGAATTTTAGGCTCTCTTTGCAACCTTTTTTACTGGTTAACAAGGTTAGAATTACTTACAGTAAACAGTAGTATTTGTGTGTATTCCCTGAAGAAAGTAGACCCTTACCTAACTCTGAGATTTCCAAAGTGTTGCCAACAATTTCAAATCTAGCAAGTTCAATAGATTGAAAGTTCAAAGGGAAAAAACAGCAGCTTTGCTGTAATGTGTTCAGGCTTCCTCTCTTCTGAAGCCTGTTGTTGCAGCCTGGATGATAAGCAGACAAGCCTCTGTTAAAAATACATAGGTTAACATAGGTAACAGGAATCCCAGGGAATTCTGTATTTTCTTTTTCTGTTGCCTAGAAAGACCACGTACCATTTATTTAAATCAGCCTAATGACATACGGGGAAGTGGTGAAGAAAGCTGCGATACAACTTCAGTCCAGTAGATGGCATTACTCCTTAACACCGTTTAAAATCATTACTATACGACTATTAGCGAATAGCTAACTTTATTGGTTTCAACTGATAAATAGTAGATGAGCAGCTATAGAATTATACATTTGATTAATTCCTTCCATTATTACCTAAGCTGCACTGAATCCATAAGCTGGAACAGTTTAAATATTTTTTCTTTACATAAAATCTTTTACCAACCTCCATCAGGGCAGAGGTCTTGCTTTACAACTACATTATTCATTTACAATAACTACTAAACACTGATTAACACACTTATTTTTTCTTTTATTATCATCCGGTAAACTCATATCAGATAACTACAGAACATGTTTTTAGTAAAAATTTTATTCATTAACTGATAATCAGTTTAGAAGTACAGGCAGTTGACTGTCTAATCATAAGAAAATATTTATATACAGTAGAAGATGGTTAGTCAGTGGAGTAGAGGATGGCAGGACACGACGAAGAAGTAGATCACTGGGAGCATCCGGGAAACTGTATCCAAACCTGGAACCGTGATCTCTCCTCCTGCAGAGCCATCTGCATAAAACTATGACAAATAAAAAATATTAAAGAGTTCATACTCCACTATGTCAGGTTTGCATGAAAAGACAATCTTAGGGAAATGTGTATTTTTTATGTGTAAAATTTAAAGTGCTCTGATCATCATCACTGCATTAAAATATTTGTCTTACAGAACTATAGCTAAATTGTTAATAATTAATGCCAAACATAACAAAATTAAAATGTCACAAATTCCCAGTGAAAAATATTCAGTTTTATTTTCTTGCGGTCATTCACTACATACCTACTAAACATTTTATATTAACTTTCAGCCAGACAGCGGTTAGTGGGGAAGTCCCTGTCAAAGTAAGCTCATTCTTGATGAACTGACTGCACAGATCAAGTTTTAAAGTCTACATTTTCACTGAAAAACATCTTAAAACTACTTTTTGTGACATATTAATGATATAAAAACTATTAATTTGTATACTAACCCTGCCATTACTGCAGCTGCTGGTGCTATGCCTCGCTGCACACAACCTTGTTCTTTAACAAATCCCAGGGGAAAGCTGAAAATTAGCGCTACTCCAGAGTAGGACCATTTACTCGTGAAAGCAAAGTCCCATGAAAGCCTGGGGCTCTCTACAGGCAATGGAAAATGGGCTTTTGAGTCTTTTTCCTTCTGTAAAAACCTCCACACTGAAGAGTGTTCTTAGTGGCATGGCCTTCTAGCCCTTTAATATAGCACATTCACTGATTATAGTACCCAGTTCACACAGCAGGATTTTTATGCCAAATTTTTTAACCCAATTTGTTTCCCCTCCCAACATGCCCTGAATATTGTGATGGCTCTTAAGATCATTTTGTGAGATATTCATGATATGTGTGGTGTGTTCACAGTGATCTCGTCTGCTCGGAAGGATGTCGGGACCACTCCGACCTCAAGACATGTTGGATTGTCTAGGGCCAAGATCCTTCCGTCTGGGGTGTTCCCCAAGTACAAACGAGCACACAGCCTTTTCAATGTGACATGTAGCCACTCAGAAAGCAAGGTAATGGAAACACAGAGGGGAATTACTCGAGAGGGTGTGTGAGATTTCCCGTCTGACATCTGAATGTTTGTGAGTGAAATCTGTTTGTGTGTGATGTGTTGTGCTTGTCGTGTGGCTGTACACAACATACTGTAGGACCAAACCTGTTTTATCTACAATTTTTTTATCGTCATGTGTGGGGTCTCTCAGGTTTTGCTAATCAAATGACAATTTTAAAATCTCGCCTTGTGAACCAGGCATTAAAAGATCAAAGCTTCTGACCAACCAGTCAGGTTTGTTTAGCTGAAAACTGTATATTACAATCTTAATTAGTTTTAATCAGTAGATCTGTTGTGTAACCAGACAGACCCATGTGACAGTGCACAAGGATTAAAAAGAAATATTAACATACACACTCACAGACATTGACACAAATACACACACACACATACACACACACACAATACAATCCCTCTTGGCAATTTATGACCCAAATCCTCTATGAACTCTCCCTCTTGGCTCCTCCGCTTCTGTTTTCTCTCGGTTGTCTTTCTGGCGAGGGATAGGGACCTCATAGATGCAACCCCCCCACCCCCATAACATATCTTTTACATCTCTCTAGGCAGATATGCCTGTCATTCTAACTGAAATGGAAACTTAATTTTTAAATGAAAACAGGGTTTGTGTCCTCTCTGTCTGTCTCTGTGGAAAAAGAAAGATAGAGGTAAGATGATACAATTCATTTGCCATAGATCAATATTATATTTAACATTTTTGTGACCTTAGCATGCTTCTCATCAGTCTCTTGTGTTTCTAAATGTTTCCCTTCCAAGGCAGACCTACTTATATCATGGGTTTCACCTCAGAGTCAGCAGCTACAACTGTTCCCTTCCCATGTGTAAAAGAAAGAACAGGTGTCCTGGAGAAAGAGCGGCTGCTGAGTCTACCGAGGGTTAAATGCTTGCTCTGACCCCCACCAATCACCCTGCTGGGTCTATAATGCCACCCTCACACAGAGGGCAACTGGAGACACACATAGCTCTGCACTGAGAATATAAACTAGACAAGGCTTCAGTGGGTTACACAGAAAATGGAGGGAAAGGATTTCAAAGGAAGTCTTCTGAGGGGTTACCATATGCTCAATAGGCCCTTTAACGCCTGGACTATGTACAATAAACAGCCATCGGGATGAAATTCACAAAATCTCAGTTCTTTCACCCTACTGAATTGTTTCTTCTGAATTGTTTTTCAATATTTAAACCCTTTAATACACACAAAGTTATATCTGTGCTCTGCCATTTGCTCCTTTAAAAATACAAATCTAATTTGTATTTAAATAGGTATTTGCCAGAATGTTTTGGCTATGTTGCAAAATTTCTTTGTTAGCATAGGCTAACCTAGCCATTCTCCAAGTCTGAACTTTGAGTTGGATCCAGACCAACAGGCAAGTAAATCCAGAACTAATCTACATCTTATTTTTAGGGCATGATCAGCGGCGGCAAGAGCTGTGCTGAAGAGACCTGAGCGTACCGCATATCGCTGCTCTGACACTAGACATTAATAATTACATTCAAGGCAAATGTTTCTAAAATAGAGACAAATTTTTTTCTGCAACCTTTTTATAAAAATTATTAATTAGAAACACTAAGACAACATATGAGTTTTATTATCAACAAGTCATATTAAAACGTAGCTGATGAAATATGTAAGCCTAGCAGCTCAGCAAATATCTCAATGAGCAATGGTCTTCTGCTGAAGCAAGATGCACATTTACTGAATATATTTTAAAGCTGTACATGGGAAGTCAGATGCTTTAGAAGCATCCTGAATATTATTAGTGGTGAGTAAGTTGGATAGAGCACAATCACAACACTATTGCAGACCATGTAAAAGATCCTACAGTGAGAAAATAAAAAACAGCTTCTCAGCTAACAATTCAATTCAAAATTCAAAAATACTTTATTCATCCCAAAGGGAAATTAAATAATAACAGTTCTTCAGTATGGAGGAGTTTGTAAAGTATTACCTTCTAAACTAATTAACTATAGGAGCCCTACCCCCATGCTGTTATGACACCTCGCCTGGCTGAGGATCTGAACTGCTTCTTCTTTAGGTTCGATTACCAGACCTTCTCCCCCTTACTCACACACAAAGGGTCGACCTGCATCTCCCACCAATAACTACAACCCTCTCCTCTTTCCCCCTGGCTGCACCAAAGATCAAAGAAAAATATCTTGTTAGGAGTTGAAGAACCTAAAGGTCATCACAGGGCCCCAGCTGGACCCCTACAGTTTGTTTACTGGGGAAATAGGTCAGCAAACGATCCAGTCAACCTGGGTCTACACCTGCACCACTTTGACCACCCAGGAATGTAAGTCAGGATCCTACTTGTGGACTTCAGCTCCGACTTCAACACCATCAACCCAGGCATCCTCAACTAGAAGCTCACTCAGCTCACAGTACCAGCCTCCACTTGTCAGTGGATCACCAGCTTTCTGACTGACTGACCACCGCCCCTACCACCTGAGCCAGCAGTATGACGGTGGCTCAGGTGGTAGAGGTTCTTGTTACCTGTAGGTTGCTGGTTCGAACCCCAGCTCCGCCCATCGTGTCCTTGCGCCTTGCCTAGTGATGGTGGTCAGAGGGCCTGGGGGCGGTGATTGTATGGAAGCCCCACTTCTATCAGTCTGCCCCGGGACAGCTGTAGCTTCAACCTACTACTATCACTGTATGGATGGGTGGATGACTGATTGTCTTGTAAAGCGCTTTGGACTAGATAAAGCGTTATACAGGTGCAGGCCATTTACCAGTTATTTATCATTTCTTCCTCAGACTGTGTCTCTGTTGATCACAATTAACTCCCTACAGCCAGAGTAGCCATCTACTCTGCTGGAAACAAATAAGCAAACCTGCACTATCACAACCTGCCTTATATCTTTTATATACATTAAAGAAACACACACACTTGTACATACTGTTCCTTGTCCTTATTTGTTTTTACACACTGTGGTTGTTTTTTGGACTGATGTCGATATACAATGTGATCGATGGAAACCCAAAGTCATATTCCTTTTTTGTACTCACAAACTTGGACAATAAAGTTGTTTCTGATTCTAATTCATGTATTACTGATTAAATGTTTGGGGGGTTTATTATTTTAAGCTCATATAGGATTGTTTCTTTATTTTACAAGAAGGTTTCTCTTTTTTCCATGTGAAGTCTGCTACAAGTCTTTTGTTACATTTGTTAATCCATCCCAAATATGTTTGTCATTTTTCTGTTGGACTTTTGAAATTTGTTTTTGTTTTGTTTGTTGCCTGAAAACTAGTCAAGGAACTCCCACACTCCATCACACTCTATGCACCCGTGAGGACGTCTGCAAGACCCTGCAGAAACCATCCATGATCCTTCAGATTTTTAGTATTGTGGTGTGGTGTTTGTCTGTGTGAATGTTACTTCTAGGATTAAAGCTCTTTGAGTTGTTAGTGTAACTAGAAAAGCACTATAGAAAAGCAGTCAATTTATCATTTTAACTTTAATTGAGTTTTCTCCTTTTTTCAAAAACATATACGATTGAAAGGTTAAATAAACCTTAAATGTAAAAACATGTATTTGGTGGAACTGTAAATTATAAAACTTAATGCTGAAAAAAACCCCGGCAGCGTGATTTTAAGAAGTTGAGGCTGAAAGATTTTAGACTCCTTTAATCTCTTACAGTTTATTCTCTAAGCTAATCAAATTCCGCATAATGTCTACACAATGTGTGCCAAATATATCAAAGAATGACTGCATCCTCAAAAACAATGGCAAAAAAGTAATCGTGAAGCCACACAATGACTCCAGCAAACATAAACGGGCCAACAACATAGCTCTGATGGTATTCAACTATCCTGGAAATTGCTCCTTTGCATGGACCATTTCTGATGAAGTCAGGATACAAGTGACAGGAAGATAATGCATTCTTGCACACTGTTGTAGAGTTACTAAAATCCACTCTGGTCTGGCATTGATGAATGAGATTACTGGGTGATGTGAAGGTGTATTAAGTGTGAGGGAAGAGAGAAAAGGATGCAGAGAATGGATTGAGGCAGTTGGGTGATTAACCGAGGGTTGTGTGAAGGGCCCTCTGATAGTTATTTCAAACATCATTGTTAGGCTCGCCCTCAGCGTTGTTTGAATGTGGAGATTTATTGTTCTCCTGGATGATATTCAGATTCTGCACAGGAGGGAGGATGTTTTGTGAGCAGACATCTTTCACTAGGCAACATTTCTTTGTGCTTCTCTTAGCTTTGTTTCAACAACACTGTTGTTTTCTAGATCCACTAACCATCACAACACAACACAACACAATATCATTTATCTGAACTGAATTCACTCATAAATGTTTGCCCGGGGCTGTAGTTTGCATAAACCATGGACCGGGACTCCAGTTTGCAACTTAGACTTGAGTCTCACATAAGATACACATATAAAGACTGCAGACTTCACTTACACTTATGGTATATAGTGTTGAAACTTGACTGGGACTTGAGTCTTATGAAAAGTCTTTATCTCACATAATCAGGGATGAAAGTTAGCCTGTAAAGTTCAGATTTGTGGTAAATATTTATTATTTTCCCATTTAAGTCACTGTAGTGTATTCAAATGACTGGCTGTCATGACAACGTGAATGCACAGTCTGCATTGATTCTCAGGGTGTATTCACACGTGCCACTTTTGGTCCGCTTTTGTCGGACCAGAGTTCGTTTCCCCCTTGGTCCGGACCTTTTGTGCAGGTGTGAATACAATAAACGAACAGTAGTCAGGCCAAACAACTGCACCCTCTATTTGAAGTGGTCTCGGGCTACTTACAAATGGGCTCTGATGCAATTTGCTGCTGGTATGAATACGAACTATCCCTGATCCGACCCAACTACAGAAAACATATGTCTTTTTGGACTTAATGAGCCACCATAGCCTGTAGCAAAAGTGAATGTTGTACTGAAATCATACCTGATCAGCCTTCTTTTGCTAAGCAGTGCTGCTAAGCTGCCTGCATGTTGTGGTTCAGGACAGGGAGAGCACATCTTCTCCTTTGGCTAGCAGTACGCATTCACCAACACTGTTCCAAAAGTAGAAATAGAACATGTTAGAAATAGAACAATGATTTGGCAGCTGTGATAACTGCAAAATATGCAGAGCAGAAATGCAGCAAACATTACTTCCACAATTAGTTTTCCTCCATTTCTGGGTCTGTGCTCCGTCCCTCCACTTACATTTCTGTCCAATGGGAGCAACGATCGTCACACTTTGTTTACAAGTTATAGTTCATTTGCAAAAAGTATAATGTGAAAGCAAATGACACCAAAAAATAAAGTTTACTATTGGTCCAAAGTGAACCAAATTACTTTCTTGGTGTGAAAGTACCCTCAAAAAAGTTTCTTGGCAGTCTGTGCCAGTAACAAGAGTTAGCAGTAGTCTCCAAGTTGGTCTGTTTTTATTCAGTGCTGCCCATCAGTGAGCACTCGTGGTAAGCAAGCCACAGACTGACGCTCTGACAGAGATGTACACATTTCCATTTGGTTTGCATAGAGTGGGCTATTATGGGTTCACAATAACCTGTTCATGTTTTTTGTAGCATCATGGCAATGACCACATGGATATCTATCAAAGTGAACTCTGCAAATTCTTCAATTCAAAGGACTAATAAAATCTCTAAACCATATATAAATTAGTGGAGCATTAGAACATTAGGATTAACGCATCTAATTTATGTAACAAAACTCTACTAAGGATTCGTCAAAACAGAAGCACCTCCTCTTCAATTATTCATAAAGTCAACATTAACACAGGTTAATCAGTTTCTACTCGTTTCTACGGAACATAAATCATCTTAATATCTCGAGCTAATAATTACTGTAGATAATGAGACTTTGTTTAAATCTTGAATTAAACATTTCTGAAAAAAATAAATATGTTGAATTTTCTTGTTTAATTTAGGTTTAATTCAATTATTTGAGTTTACAACCTAGAGCATATTTATGTGTTAGGCAGAAAAGATGACTTGCTTGCGATGTGTGAAAGTTTTTTTTAAGTTTAGTTACATTTTGTAATTTTAGAAGGTTTATTGTAAAACAAAAGTAATATTTTTTTATTATTTCAAGAGGTGATTATTTTTGCAGAAGTCAGAATAAATGTGTTTACAGGTTGTCAAGGCAGCTTAATAAAACACAATGGGCTATATGAAAAATAAAACGATAATCTCATCATTTTGGTTTATGGTTACTAAACACAATTTCTGTTCATATAGTAAAGGTCACTGTGGATTTTACTTCCAGTTTAAAATACAAGTTCTCAGATAGTGAGATGATCCCCCATTTCATAGCAGAATTTAGATTATAATAATAATAGAAAAGATAATAGAAATAATAATAGAAAGGAATAATTTTACATTAGATTACACATATAAATCAGCAGCTGGACCTCTTAAAATACCTCATTATTTGCATAAAGGCACTGGTGTATAAAAATATTCCTCTTATGTAAAAAAAGTGTATTTGAATAGATGTGCTCTAATTAGACCACCTAAAGAATTACTTGCCAGTCTTTTACCTAAGTTTTAATAATTACTTCATGCCCAGATTTCTTTTTTTTTTTGTTCTGTAACACAAAACATCTTCTCAGGTTTACAGTGATGAACTCCTTGTGTCATGCAGTGAATGATAGACTTTTTTATTATCTACAGTATGACCTACATAAAGCAAAGTAAATTCAAACTACCTTAAGCAAGTGAGTGATGCCATTTACAGTAGGAGAGCATATTGAGGAAATGAGAGCAATCTCCAAAATCTCTCAGATTTAGCCTGGCACACTTCTGTCTGTTTAAAATAAAGCTTTTCTTAGTTTGACCTCAAAGGGAACTGAAATCCCCTTCTCAGATCTATAAATAGGTATCTCATAATGAGAATGATGACACTAAGCAGAAATACTATACTGTTCCTCCAGGGAGCTCACACAACCTGTATTATTTTGTCCATCTGTTACAGATCCACCATATGTACAGAAATGTTTTCTAGTCAAAAGAACTGTAATTCAACTGTAGATAAAGTTGGAAATTGATCGCATGTGAATGATGATCAGTTCGGTACTATTCAAGTTGTTTGGAAAAACCAACTTGAACGTTTTTGTTCAGAATGTTGATGCTCTTTGTTGTTAAATAATTAACTTTTTGTTCTGAATAATGTAAAACCTCAGATTTCGGTTTAGCATCACAATGTACCCCATGGTTTTTGCAGTAACAAGCTCTGTCACCTCAAAGCTAGAAGGTCACACCTCCAAATCCCAGTCTTGGTATTCTTGTACCCCAGTACTACGTCAACATTGCTGATCATGAACATGGGAAGAGTGGAAAAGAGGGATGGACTTTCTGCTGTGCTAAATTAGTACAAATCTTACTTCGGACATTAGAACTACATTTTTGTCATGATTTGTAAATCATGAATTTGAGAAAAAAAAGATTACACATGGGGTTCCTCTGGGCTCCATTCTAGGGCCATTTTCTATAAATGTTTTTATGCTACCATCAAATTATAGAGCTTTAAAATCTCTTACATTCCTATGCTGATAACACACAACTTTATATCTGTCTCACTGCATGACCATAGTTGCTGACATTCACTGAGTCTTTTTTGGGTTTTTTTTATGTTTTTTGCGGCACTAGTGGCCTTTATTTTATTATTTTTGAACTGTTAGCAGAGGAAATGGTGGAGTTAGTGGGGGAAGAATTTGTAGAAAATGTTGCCAGGGCGAGGATTCAATCCTGTGACAGCCTGCGTCGAGGACTAAGGCTGTCCTACGGAGGTACATGGGTTGCGTCCTTAAACCTACCCCAACACCACCAGCTTCACTGAGTGGCAGGAAGACAGACATCATTGTTTTTGGTTGTAAATATGCAATATTAGAGATCAGCACTCAACCAGACCCAGTGATTCTAAAATCTACAGAGTATGCCAGAAACATAGTCAATAATGCCACCACTAAATTTGAACAAGTATATAATATTACCTAATCTGTCAATCATCACCATAAACACAAACCAGATACCATAATCAGATGTTTTCTGTCCTAATACAACAGAGAAAAAAAGTACTCAGTTTTACTTTCATCAGGTTAGATTGTAAAATAAAATACTGCTGCCAGAGACTTGACCAACATCAGGAGAATAGAGAACATCCTTGCCATCTTTAAATCACAACTCCCTGTTAATAAAAGGAAAGATTTTAAATTCTTAATATTGATCTGTAAAGCACAGAAGGTTCTTAGGCTTGAAAACATCTCTGGTGCCTTAATTGTAGTTGTTCTCTTAAAGTTTTTATTTGTAATGGAATTGTTCTTTAACTAATTTCCTTTTTTTTCTACAAAGCACATTAAATAACATTTGCATGAATGCTTCTTTTCAAATAAACCGGCAGGATCACAGCGCCACCAATGCGCCTGGCATACATACAACAGCGTTTTCAGTGGTGCTGCATCCACACGAGTGCACGCTAAATAGTTTTTGACACAATACCATTTTTGTCTTCCTGTGGACTGGTCATGAGTTGGCCCCAATGATACACCAACTCTTTAGACTGTGTTATGCCTGATGGGCTTAAAGTGTAAATAGCAAACCAAGTGTTAGTAACAGTCTGAAACGAAGGTTATGATGTGTAAAATCAGCAATGATCACATGCACTTATATATATATATATATATATATATATATATATATATATATATATATATATATATAATTATCTCAACGTGTGCATTTAACACAGTCTCTTTTGCAGCATGTGAGAAGAAAGAGTGCACCAAGAATTTCTTCACTATGAATACCCACAGACTCCTGTATGAATAGTTTTCTCAAACAAAAATGGCTGAGGTGTTGTGTTCACATTTACCAAGAAGAAATTTATGAGATTAAGGCTGATTAAGGATGGCATATGTCTGTTTTGAACTTGAGCCCACTCTGACTAGTAGTACACTTTACTTGAGGACCTAAGAGGACCTCTGATTCTTCAAACTGAACACATGTTTAGATACTGACTGCAGATCTAAACTCTGTAGAATCCCACTTTAATAACTCTAATGTTCACTTTTTGTGGAGGTCTATCAGTCTTTACTTTGTAGTTCAGATTATCACCAGCATGTGGTGTTGGCTCCTCACAGCAGCACTTTATCTGAACTGGACTAAAACAAAAACAAAAAAACATAACGAGCTGGTAATAACATTGCTATTTATAGATTTTCATTGATAATAAATATTACTGCATCATTTGCTTGTATAGGTAATTGACTGGGAAGAACATTAGCATAATTTGTTATATTGGACTGTCTTTAACTACACTTAGGATTGTTATGTAATTTTAAATTTGTCTTCTAATTGTTTTACACTGATACTGAAGTAAAGAAATATTGTAAATGTATTAGATGTTTGTTAATGCAATCTCCCTGCATACATGTGTGCTTGGCAGCATCATGCTCCTTCATGTTTTTGTCCTGTAAATCCTTTTTTGCTCTTCTCTTTTTTGCTCTTCTCTTTTTAACAGTACTCTCTTTCTGTCACTTTATTTCCTTGCAGCAGTCATTTGTTTCAGACTGTCTTTGATCATGAACTGAGAACAGTAATCCACTGGAAATTAAGTGTTTATATCCAGGACAGTTGAGAATTGGGTCACACGTAATATCTGCAGCCGTAAGTCCATAGAGAGGGACTACCTCCAAGTTTTGGTGTCATTGTCTCTTGCCCCTGTCTCAAGGTTTGACTTAGCAGAATGGATTCAAACGTCTTAAAGATTTATCAAGTACAAGACACAGATATTCAAAACCTTAACAGTCTTGATACACAATGTAATGCCCAAATTGTACATTAAATACTCAAAGATAATTTAGGCATAAATATTTGTGTAGAGTGGTTTGGACAAGTATTCACACTTCTTGTATTTTTCCAGATTTTCTCACATTTCAACCACACCGCTTAATTTATTTGGGGGGATTTTTGATGCCATAGACCAACACAAAGCAGTGCATAATTGCTAGATGTAAAGAGATGATCCACGCTTTTAAATATTTTTTACAAATAAAAATCTGAATGGTGTGATGCATATGTTTCCAGCCCCACTGAGTAAATACTTCTTAAATGAGTGAATACGTTTGCTGCAATAACAGTCGCTTAGCTCTTTAGCTCTCTACCAGCTTTGAGACTGAATTTTTCCCAATTCTTCTTTGCAAACCTTAGCTTAGTCAGATTAAATGAAGAGTGTCTGTGAACAGCAATCGTGAAGTCTTGCCACAGATTCTGAATTGTATCTAAGTCTGGACTTTGATGGGACCATTCTAACACATGAATATACTTTAGTGTAAACCATTCTATTTTGACTCTAGCTATATGTTTAGAATTGGTGTGCTGCTGAAATGTAAAAGTCAAGACCAGTCTCAAGTCTTTTTTGGCCTCTAGGAGGTCTTTTATCATTGCCCTGTTTTTAGCCCCATCCATCTTCCCATCGACTGACCAATTTCCCAGTCCCTGCTAAAAGAAAATGCTATCCACCAGAATATTACTGCCATTTGCTATTTAGATGAATTCTGAAGGCACTTGGCTGCACTGGGATTTATTTAGGAATAAATACAAATGCAAGCCACAGTTTTCAGATTTGTATTTGTAAAAAATTTACAAAACCATCCAACAATCTATTCCTTTCATTGTATAATTATAGACTACTTTGTCTTTGTCTATCATTTAAAATCCAATTAAAACCCACTGATCATTGGTTGTAAATTGACAAAATGTGAAATAGTTGAAAATCTTTACAATGAATGAAAAAGAAATTGCTCTTTTTATTTCCTAGTTCCTAATCTAATCATCAGTGAGTTGTTACCCTGGTATCAAAGTAGCTTTGTCGGCGATTTTGAGGAACCTTTCCAGAAAGCAGAAATATGCATGTAAAAAATAACCCTGTACTTTTCAATTAAATTTTTTTCTCCAAGAAGACCCATGGGTGAAACGCAGTGTAATTTTTAGGCAAGAGGGTTTCATAGTTTCCTTTAACTTGTAATCAGCAAAGTCACCAGAAACGTTCCTCAAAATATTAATAAAAAACTGTTTTGTTCAAGCTCATCAAAGAGAAACCTGAAGCACCAATATACTGCAATTACCATCTCTGAGTGTTTTGTTTTTTTATTATTTATATATTTCACAAAAACACTTTGAAATGTGCCTGCAGACACTACACAGCAGGCTGCTAAGTTGGCTTTTCTGAAAAATTAGTTTGACAGTATTAGGGTGAACTGGAGAGAATGAAATTTAGGACTTTTGTCAAACAAACTAAAATGTCTTCATGGCTTCTTTTTATTGCCTTCACCAGGCAGGCCACCCACGGAAAGCAGCTCAGTGGCCAGACAGTGATGTCTGAACAGTGATGTCAGAGAGGATATCGGCACATGTGCATCCACAGATGTGCCGGTAATTATGGTGGAATGAATAGTGGTGTTTTAAGAGGAGATTGGGGCCAATTACAGTGATTTAAAGCAGTGGAGCCAGGCCATGAACACACACCTTCTAATTAGCTGACAAAATCTGACGGCAAGCACGATACATTTGGCAAGGTTGAATTGCAAAAACAAAGGCTGCTGCATGATGTTTATCTTTCAATATTTAAGGTTCCTGAACCTGTCGGCACTCGATAACACATTTGCTCTGTGATGTGTTTGTTTCTGCTGTTGTCGCTGCTAATTACTTTGAAGGAGCATGGTGATATATGTAGCTGCTAATCAGACAATATTAATCTTAAGTCGTTTGGAAATTTTGTTACATTCCAGTTGCTTGCGGGACTGCATTAGAAAAGACTGGGTGTGAAGGGGGGGGGGTATCCACAAGAGGCTAAAACAGGAACATAATTTCATTTGATTGCCACACTCATCAGGCCCAAATGAAGATTAATGAACACATGATGGGGGATTGAAAATAATAATATTCCTGTTGTCTTTAGGGCTCTAATTTGTTTGAGAACATGCTGTCACGCTACAGAGGGCTTATTGGCATTTGTTAATGGACTGCTCATCACAACAGAAACAACAAGGTAGGGCATCTAAAAACACTGCTGAAGCCACAAGCTATGATGAGTAAGGGTGAGAAGTGGAGTGGAAGTGTGTGTTTGGCATTGTCTGAGGAAGCTGCACTTAGAAAATCCTAAAAGCAGGAATGTGTGAAGACTAGTGAGTTAGAGTATGCAGATGGTTGTGGCCAATTCTCTAAATAACTTGTTCATTGATCGCAGCAAGTAGATGAAGTATTGATAGTGTTGTTCACCCAAAGGACCCAGATCCACTAATAATTAATTGCGATTGAATAAGCAGGCAAGGCATCTATACTGCATTGCAGCTCTGCACAGCACACTGGAGATACAGTGTGCGTGTTCAACTCGGCTTCCAGAGCGTTGCTCATTTGCAAAGGCAGTTCAGTTTGTGGAAGAAAACCGGCACTCCTCTGGTTAGATGTTTACTAGCATTGAAGAAAGACGTTTGGCTGCCAAAATTCAAATATCTTTAAACAATAGTTGCATAAAATAATCTGTAAGAGCCGTCATTAGTTTATTTATTCATTTATTTAGTGTGTGTTTGCGTAATAGTTTATGGCTACACTGAGGCAGTGCATTTAGCTTGGCAAAAACAAACCTCTTAAACCCCATCCCCCAGTACTGGGGGGAGAAAAAAAAAATTTTTTCTCTACTTTCATTACTGTAGGTTCCCTTAGTTAAACATAAACATGTATGGTATCAACAGAAATTATTATTTAAATATAGTTTGTAATTTCTGAGGAGACCCAATTAGATATGGGCATGTTATACCGAGCACAAATTTCAGAAAAACCCCTTGTGCTTTAAGAGGCTAAAGTTCTTTTCAATATTAAAAACAATACAGCAGGCAAAATTAATATTAAACACGCCAATACCTTCTGTCACTAAATATACATCTAATGAAACTAATAGCATGAAATTCTTACCAGATGTCAGCAATAATGAAGGAAATCCAAACAAAGAAATAATAACAAGTCAATAAGTTTAGTTATTTGACCTAATGTGGAACTGCAAAGTAAATATGAAATGCTATTCTTTCTACTTCTAGATTATGGCACCAACAGTTATACACGAACATCCAGAAGTGTAGAAATATGTCGGTAATCAATATCATCAGTTTGTTTGACAACAAGGTTGTGACGGTCTTGACAAGCTTCTTGTCATTTCAATTCAATTCAGTTCAGTTTTATTTATATAGTGCCAATTTACAACACATGTTGTCTTAAGGCACAATTTAAAGTCCATTCATTTCAAATCAGGTTCATACATTCCAATTAACCCTAACTATCAAACAGTCTAGTCAGATTTAGTTTATTATTCAAATTGTTTTTTCTCATCCAAGGAAACCCGGCAGATTGCAATGAGTCAGTGACTTGCAGCATTCACTCCTCCCGGATGAGCATGTAGAGACAGTGGACAGTCACTGGCGTTGACCTTGCAGCAATCCCTCATACTGAGCATGCATGTAGCGACAGTGGAGAGGAAAAACTCCCTTTTAACAGGAAGAAACCTCCAGCAGAACCAGGCTCAGTGTGAGCAGCCATCTGCCATGACCGACTGTGGGTTTGAGAGAACAGAGCAGAGACACAAAGAGAACAAAGAAGCACTGATCCAGGAGTACTTTCTATGGGAAGGAAAAGTAAAACATTAATGGCTGTAGCTCCTTTCGAGGCTTCATTTAGGAGTGAAACACAGCTAAGCAGATAAACTCTGATCCAGTTTGCAGCTCTAGAGTATGAAATACATATAGTATTTCATACTCTAGAGTATGAAATACTCTCTATGTATGCATATACACATACAGTCAGTCACAGTAAAAAACTTCGAAAAACAGAACCCTTCTTATAGTGCATCAATTAAGCCTAAACAAGTGGATATTAATTTACAGTCAGGATTGCTTTCTAAATGCTTACAGATTTCAGCCAACATTTGGCTTTCTATGCCTTTTTGAAGCTTCTGTTCTTTGTGTTTCCAATTCTTATTCCCATTGTCCACATTGTTTAAGGTTGTTATTTCTGAAAGGTACTTTTAATTTGACCTATGGCCTATGGAACAGGGGTATATTCAGATGAGGAAGAGTGAGTTATATTCAAAAAAAGGACATGATGCCTCCAGTAAAACATGCCAGTGTGTTGGTGCTGTGTTTCTTCTTCTGACACTGTAAATGTGCAGCATGTGGAATCCAAGATGAATTCAACAAACTGTGAGGACATTGTGGAAGAAAATGTCATGAC
The DNA here is from genome assembly GCF_021462225.1 of Girardinichthys multiradiatus. NCBI lineage: Eukaryota > Metazoa > Chordata > Actinopteri > Cyprinodontiformes > Goodeidae > Girardinichthys > Girardinichthys multiradiatus. The sequence goes on along the minus strand of NC_061800.1, from coordinate 19,335,109 downwards.
ATCTTTGAGAAGGCTAAAGCTTGAATTGAACCTTCAATCAGGACAATCCAGACATATCTCAAGGTCCACCAAAGCTTTGTTTCAATAGAAGTATCCAACACGGCCATCAATGTCAGCTGACTTGAAAATATCTGGTTGTATTTGAAAAAGACGGCTGCAGCACAGACACCCAAGAATATTAATGTAATGGAGTGAAATAAGATTCCTCTTGAATGCTGCCAGAAGCTGGTTTCTGGCTATGACTCAAGTTTGGTGCTGGTCATAACAAATAAGGGTACTCTAGGAACTAAAGATGACTGTCATTAAGGGCTTGCATTATTTTGAGACAGCAGCAGTCTTCAAAAGTACAATTTTTCTTTATTTTTTTTAATTCAATTTAATAATAATAGTTCTGATGAGCTGGTAAGTTACTGATTGATGTGTTTATTCCAAACAGCAGCTAGTTTATGTGTTTTGTCAGCAAACCACATTTTCTGTGGAGGGTTGAGTAATTTTATGTTTAAAACATCTCTGCTTTGGTTTGGTGCACGAGAGGGACCATACCGAAAGTATTCATGATGGATGTTGCACTCCTAAAAATTTGCCATAAAACAGTATTGTCAGTAGAAACTGGAGAAAGTAGCCTGAAACAGTTTGTTCCTTTTAGCTCTCACTGTTGCCTCCATGGCACTGCAATGGTCCAGGTGGTTGTTTTTATGGTGACTGTAATGTAACAAAATTGATGACCTTAATGTTGTTGTCAAGTTGTCTCTGCTGCTGTAGTATAAAATAACCGATGGGCTGCAAGAGACTAATAACCGGGAAGTTTGGGAAAAGAGATTAAACTTTAAAATATATTTGTAAAATTTTGGCTCCTGTGGGAAACAGGACTGGAAACAAAAGGGAAAGTAGTGAATATTTTTACAACCTTGTGTTGTGTAATTAAAAAAGAGGAGGGAAGGAGAAAAGTCAAACAAAGCAGACATTTTATTGTTATAGTGGCTAATGAACATGTAAAAACCTAGAAGAAACAAAAGAAAACAGCCTTACTTTATATTACAGCTGACATACTTTAACATGACCTTATTATAAAATGGGCAGAATATAAAATAATAGTTTTATTTGTAAAGTCAGTCTTACAAATATTTACTTGACATAGAACAATGAGTTTTGGATGTGGATCACAGATATTTGTTTTTATTTGTTTTAAATAAAACACTGTTTTCATACCATAACATTTATTTTTCATTCTGGTAATAAATCCTTAATGTTGTCTGAGTTTTTTCGATTCTCTTTATATATTTGGCTCAAAATAATGTTTCTTTTTCCACATCACAGACTGTTGCGATTCTGTGCTAATGATTAATAAAAGATACATCTGAGCTTTTTGATTTGTGCTGAGCGTCCTGACCAACAACCCAAGCCCCTGTGAAAAGGCTTTGTGTTTAATTTTACATCGTTTTATTTATTTATACTGAAGAATCTGTTTTTAGATGCTTGAGTCTGCAGATGGGCTCAGAGAGGCTTTCTGTCCTGAGTAAACAAAATACCAATATTTTAATGATTTTTGAATATTGGATGATGAGACTGGAGGCATTATCAAGTAAGGAAATCTCACATTCAGACTATCAGATAGGTTTTATTTGGAAAACTACTCGGTGAGCTTCACATGCTGGAAGATATGAAGCCAAGAGGGACCAGAAAGACGAGCAGCATGTGAGCCGACATGCAGGAGGTAGCATGTGCACAGAAGTTAGTCATTTCACCATAGCCCCCTCTAAAGAGCTTTTTTTGGCTGTTATCAATTAATTTGAGCTTTGGATGCAATGTAAAGAATGTTTTGGCCAATTTCCCATCAGCAGTGAGTTATTTTAGCCAAATCCATTTTCCACTTTAACATCTATAATGTAAGATGATGAAATCTTTTAAGATATCTTTTTTCCTATCCTACCTGCTGTGAGTGGACATTAGTTATTTATTTTCAGAGCAGAGATAATGTGAGAAAGAGCAGTTGCTGTGAAACAGAGTTTCTTGAGCCTCTCATATTAGCTACTAGCACAGTTAGCAAGGTCAGCATTAATAAAACAGAATTCATGCCTACAGAAAGCAGTCACTTATCTTAGCTATGAGATTTCCAACAGGCTGCCAACATTTCCATGTCTTATATGCATCATGGCAAAGACTGAAAGTTAAAAAATATAAAATAAAGCAACTTTTTCAAAATCTGCTCAGCCTTCCTGTTATCTGCTGAAAGTCTTGCTTTCTCATACAGTTTGAATAAACAGCAGAAAAAGTTTCAGATTCAACAGCTTCTTACAACTTGTGGTCCTCCTCCCACATTCCACTGTTCCAGAAAATAGTGAAACACTGAAAAGCATTGATACTGCATCTTGATAGCTGCTATGGTGGTGTGTTAACTAATTGTAAAAAAGTGGATTTTTAGTTTTCCAATCAGACAGTTACCAGTCAAGGGGTGATTGGCCAATTTCGGCTGATTTTCACTACTTTATACATTCACAGAGAATCTGTAGTGTCAGTTCTATTAAATGTAGGCTGGAATTTGACATTCAGCGGAAATTATTTTTGTTTAAGCAAATAAGCTAAGCAATGCCTTGGATCAAATTACTTTCCCTTGAATTTAACCTTTAGAAAATACTACTGAAGCACCTCATTCTAGATCAACCAAGCACATGCTTACAGTGGTAGTAAATCTTTAGTGTTACTTTTAGCAAAGACGTAGTGAAAGTAAAAAGGAGAAACTTAAGTTTTACTCAGGGCAATTCACTAAAACATAGGTCAGTGTAATGGCTGTAATTACTCTCTCCCTTGTTTCATCTATTCAGTGTTTTGTAAGCGGCACAGCTCAATAACCTCATTCGTGTGCATATAAGTTATTAATAACAGGATGCCTTCAATGCTCACGCTCTTGCCTTTTTTTGGCTGACACTGCAGCGGCACAATGTTTCATTCCAAGCAATACTGTCCAAATTAAAAGCATGGAAGAAGCCTAAAGTTTATGAGTTCCCTTGCAGTCTGGGTCTGGGGAACACGCAGCTGCAGATGAAATGTGTGATTCGAAAAGAAGACACTGACATTCCTATTATTTCCTGAGTCATCAAGTATCCACTCTAATACCTTCTGTCTTTCACATCATCTCTCATATCACCCACACTGTGTTTGAAATATAACTCCATATCAACTATTTTATTATTTTGAGCAATAAATAGTTTGGAAACAGGGAGAGATGTAGCATGATACCCAGAGATTATTTGTTTTGATTTGAGGGCCAAAGTCAGAACTGCATCCTGCGCTTTATTTTTGTTCCATCACCAACAAAGGTTCACACAGATGGACGGATGCTTTGGTGCTTTAACATTTGTGCACAAAGAGCAAGATTTCGCCTGCTATATAATACTTGGGAGATAATGTGTAGGTGGGTTTTCTTGGCAACGTCCAATCTGTGCACTAGCTGAAACAGAAGGAAAAGGTGAAAGAAGAAAAAATGGAAAGAGAATATAAATACCACAATCTTAGAATAATGAATGTCACAAAAATGTCAGCCACGTGACCTTTTGAAATACAGTGCTCTTATAATGTAGACTTATTGTCAGCAGGGCAGAATAACATTAATTACCTTACATCTATTTTTAACACAGAATTCTGGAGATTATTTTAAAAAGACAGCTTGCCAGACCACTAGAGATAATTATATTATGGATCTTTGAAGCACAACATCAACCTCAGATTTAATAAAAAAGAAGACCCTAACCCTCCTTTCCACACCTCCTTCATTAGAAGGAAAAACGCTCTGATAATAAGATAGATGTTGGCAGAAAAGTGCCAGTAAAAAAGTAGTGGTTCTTGCATGAATGGCACCCTGGGCAAGCTCCTCATTCTGCGTCCCCCCAAAGAATCAAAATGCAAAAAATTATCTTAATACCAGGGCAGGATGAAATGCAGTGCAGTGACGCACAAAGCATTTAAAATAGTCTCTCTATTCTCAGCAGCAAGCATGGGGCGCCAACTTCCTGTTGACTGATCATGCATAAAAGTAACAGCAATATATGTTTTATCTAGGGCCCCGACTCCCCTCTAATGCCACCCTGGGTAATTGCCCATATGGTCCAGATCAACAGCCACCACTGGACAAAGAACACTACATAGGAGCCAAAGTATTGACTCACTTTAGGAAAGTGAAATGAATATAATCACAAAAAGTCACAAAAGCCTGTATACTGAAACATAAAAAACACTTTGGGTAACCTGCATACACTGTTTTGGAAAGTATTCACACTGCTTGAACTTTTTAAACTTTTTTTAAAATTACAAATTTAAACTTGAACGTATTTTATTGCCATTTTATGGGATATACCAGCAAATTAAATCAACCTCCTAATGATAAATAATAAGGGACAGATACATCTCAAAAAAAGTACATTTTTATTGTCACTCATTTCAGAAAGTGAAACTCATACCATGTAGATTCAGTACACATTTTATGTCCTGCAATTTTGATGATGATGGCTTACAGGTAAAGAAAACCTAAAATTTGATTACATAAGATCAATAAAAAAGGATATTTTCAGGCTTCTCAAAAGTATGTATATTTCTATGCACTCAATATTTGGTTGGGGCTCCTTTTGCATGAATTACTGCATCAGTGTGGCGTGGCATGGAGGTGATCAGCCTTTGGTTCTGCTGAGGTGTAAAAGAAGCCCAGGTTGCTTTGATAGTTGCCTTCAGGTAATCTGAATTGTTGGGTTTGGTGTCTCTCATCGTCGTTTTTACAATCCTCCTTAGACTCTCTATGGAGTTCAGGTCAGGCCAGTTTACTGGCCAATCAAGCCCAGTAACACCATGGTCACTAAACCAGCTTTTGGTACCTTTGGCATTGTGGGCAAGTGCCAGGTCCTGTTGGACAATGAAATCAGCATCCCCAAAGAGCTTGTTAGCAGAAGGAAACGTGAAATGTTCTAAAATTTCCTGGTAGATGGTTGCATTCACTGTGGACTTCAGAAAACCCAGTGGACCAACACCAGCAGATGACATTGTTTCCCAAATCATCACTGACTGTGGAAACTTCACTCTGGACTTCAAGCAACGTGGACTCTGTGCCTCTCGCCTCTTCCTCCAGACTCTCTATCTGTACCTATATGCAAAGAGATAAAGATAGTGTAAACTACATAACTATGATATAGATGGCAAATTGTAGGTAGACAAATTGTATAGACAATGTAGCTAGTATATAGATAGTCTAGACTGTATAGCCATGATGAATATTTTGGATGAGTTAAATAAAGGTAGAATCTAATAAGCATTCATTTAATTGCATTCATGCTAAACAGGACACGTTACAAAAATAAGCATTAATTTCTTGGTACTCCTTTTCACAATGGAAATAGTGGATTTACTTTATCCATCTTTATTTAAAAACATATTTAACCTCAATTAATAAGGTTGCTTGGTTTTGGTTTTCTTCTGTTGACTTTTGCCTTTTGTCATATTTAATGAATAAATACAGGTCCTTCTCAAAATATTAGCATATTGTGATAAAGTTAATTATTTTCCATAATGTCATGATGAAAATTTAACATTCATATATTTTAGATTCATTGCACACTAACTGAAATATTTCAGGTCTTTTATTGTCTTAATACGGATGATTTTGGCATACAGCTCATGAAAACCCAAAATTCCTATCTCACAAAATTAGCATATTTCATCCGACCAATAAAAGAAAAGTGTTTTTAATACAAAAAACGTCAACCTTCAAATAATCATGTACAGTTATGCACTCAATACTTGGTCGGGAATCCTTTTGCAGAAATTACTGCTTCAATGCGGCGTGGCATGGAGGCAATCAGCCTGTGGCACTGCTGAGGTCTTATGGAGGCCCAGGATGCTTCAATAGCGGCCTTTAGCTCATCCAGAGTGTTGGGTCTTGAGTCTCTCAACGTTCTCTTCACAATATCCCACAGATTCTCTATGGGGTTCAGGTCAGGAGAGTTGGCAGGCCAATTGAGCACAGTGATACCATGGTCAGTAAACCATTTACCAGTGGTTTTGGCACTGTGAGCAGGTGCCAGGTCGTGCTGAAAAACGAAATCTTCATCTCCATAAAGCTTTTCAGCAAATGGAAGCATGAAGTGCTCCAAAATCTCCTGATAGCTAGCTGCATTGACCCTGCCCTTGATAAAACACAGTGGACCAACACCAGCAGCTGACACGGCACCCCAGACCATCACTGACTGTGGGTACTTGACACTGGACTTCTGGCATTTTGGCATTTCCTTCTCCCCAGTCTTCCTCCAGACTCTGGCACCTTGATTTCCGAATGACATGCAGAATTTGCTTTCATCCGAAAAAAGTACTTTGGACCACTGAGCAACAGTCCAGTGCTGCTTCTCTGTAGCCCAGGTCAGGCGCTTCTGCCGCTGTTTCTGGTTCAAAAGTGGCTTGACCTGGGGAATGCGGCACCTGTAGCCCATTTCCTGCACACGCCTGTGCACGGTGGCTCTGGATGTTTCTACTCCAGACTCAGTCCACTGCTTCCGCAGGTCCCCCAAGGTCTGGAATCGGCCCTTCTCCACAATCTTCCTCAGGGTCCGGTCACCTCTTCTCGTTGTGCAGCGTTTTCCGCCACACTTTTTCCTTCCCACAGACTTCCCACTGAGGTCCCTTGATACAGCACTCTGGAAACAGCCTATTCGTTCAGAAATTTCTTTCTCTGTCTTACCCTCTTGCTTGAGGGTGTCAATAGTGGCCTTCTGGACAGCAGTCAGGTCGGCAGTCTTACCCATGATTGGGGTTTTGAGTGATGAACCAGGCTGGGAGTTTTAAAGGCGTCAGGAATCTTTTGAAGGTGTTTAGAGTTAACGTTGATTCAGATGATTAGGTTCATAGCTCGTTTAGAGACCCTTTTAATGATATGCTAATTTTGTGAGATAGGAATTTTGGGTTTTCATGAGCCGTATGCCAAAATCATCCGTATTAAGACAATAAAAGACCTGAAATATTTCAGTTAGTGTGCAATGAATCTAAAATATATGAATGTTAAATTTTCATCATGACATTATGGAAAATAATGAACTTTATCACAATATGCTAATATTTTGAGAAGGACCTGTATATGCATTCTGATGAGAGTCGTTTGTCAGATCAAACGTACCTTCTTAATATAACAATCTTTAAGGAGGTATTAGACATACAATTGTCTTAAAAATTTATTTATTTATATTATATCATATATTATATTTATTTATAATTTATTTTTTTAAATAAAATTCCTGATAAACTGCAGCTATGAATACTAACGACCAAACATTTTAGTGTCTTAACATCCCTTCTTTCCCTCACTCACAGGAAGACAAGCAGTGCAATGATTTTGTTCATCAGAATGTTTCTGACTGTCATTGAAATTACAGGGTGCCCTAGGCAATGAAAACCAATTAGAAAGGCAATTATTTTACTTAAAAACTGCTCAGATTTATTTTATGATGAATTAAGTTGAGACGTTAAAGGACACATCGTTATTAAAAATAAAAACTTCTCGTTGTAATTTGCACAAGTTGTCACCTCTAATCTGAACTTCCCCAAAATTAGAACCTGTTGTGACATTATTGAGGCAATACACAGTTTTTCAGTGTCTCCCCACTGACGAGAAGGGACATGGACAGAAGCATATATCTATGTTCGCAGATCAGTCAGTCGTTCTCTACCCCTTCTTCTATACTGGGTCGCAGGGAAGCTGGTGCCTATCTCCAGCAGTCTATGGGCGGGTGGCGGGGTACACCCTGGACAGGTCATCAGTCCACTAAATGACGTAAAATGTGAAAAACCAAACCATATAACACTCCTATCGTACTAACCGTATCTTCCTTCTATTTTGGTGGAATATGAAGATATACGATTTTAAGTAAATCACTCTCCCATAGAGCCGTTTTACTCATCTGATACTGTTGTTTGATCTCCAGGTAAACCAAGCTGCCACAGATTTTTTTTGTCCCGTCAAAACAGTCCATGGCATAACTGTTGCAACTTAAAAACACCACATATACCGCACAGGTTTTTGATAACATGAAATATATTTAAGTACATTGCAGATGTTAGCTCTGTCTGCACCAATCAAGATTACCTCACATCAGCATGCTGACTGCTTAAAGTAGCTGACATAGAGTGGGAGTTTGGCTTATTTTTAGATTTATTTAAGTAATAATTCTCAGACCACATTATGCCACCTGATGCTGTACAGACCACCTAACTTTCAGCCCAAGGTGCTCTAGTGAACATTAAGTATGGAAGACGAAAAAAATAAGACATGTTACAAACAATACTCGTACTCGTACTCTTTCTCGTCGTCTTCCGATTCATCCGGGACCGGGACGCGGGGACAGCAGACTCAGTAGAGACACCCAGACTTCCCTCTCTCCAGACACTTCCTCCAGCTCCTCACTCCGTCCAAGACGTTCCCAGGCCAACCGAGAGACATAGTCCCTCCAACGTATCCTGGGCCGTCCCCTGGGCCTCCTCCCGGTGGGACGTGCCTGGAACACCTCCCAAGGGAGGCATCCAGGTGGCATCCAGTATAGATGCCTGAGGCAACTCAACTGGCTCCTCTCGATGTGGAGGAGCAGTGGCTCTACTCCGAGCCCCTCCTGGATGGTCGAGCTCCTCACCCTATCTCTAAGGGAGTGCCACCCTACGGAGGAAGCTCATTTCAGCCGCTTGTGTCTGGGATCTCGTTCTTTCGATCATGACCCAAAGTTCATGGCTATAGGTGAGGGTAGGAACGTAGACCGACCGGTAAATTGAGAGCTTTGCTTTTCGGCTCAGCTCTCTCTTCACCACAACGGACCGGCACAGTAATGAAGTCATTGATTAAAAATAATTTTCCTGACAGAGATCTAATGTTTAGTAAAGCCAGTTTATATGACTTAGTTGTTGATATTAACTCTGCGTGTGGTTGTACCTGACAGTTTATGGCTTTTGTTGATTGTTTATTACTGTCTCTTATCCTTTTGGCTTTGCTCTTCCTGTCACGTATAAGCACAGAGATTTTACAACTATCTCCTATTAGGGGCCCAAGATTTTCCTGGACATGCTCATTTCTGATAGTTACCACTGGGGCAGACTGTATCACAGAGAAGTGATTTGAAGGTCCTGATTAGGAGGAGATAGATTAGGAGGTGGTGGAGGTCTGCGGCATTTGGAAGATGTTGGTTTAGTAGCAGGGCCTCGGCCACGGGGGGTGTTGAATGGAGAAGATGTCAGAGCCATTTGGGTCCCGATTTTAAGAGCTCCTTTCATGTTATCAGAATCCAGTAAAGCAAAAAGCGGGCTCAGTGGGGAGATGGGAGAGTTCTGTGCAGTCTGGGTCGGGGTCTGGGGTGAGGGGAGTTTACCGGGGGTGTCGGTCTGGGTCTGGGTTTGGGGGGATGGGGGTATAATGGGGGGTCCACTTCTCCTGTGGATTTCGACGGGGAGACCTTTTGTGATGACCTAGCTTTCTCAGCCAACTGGCCGATTGTTTCTGCTGGAACTGTTGGAGGCAGCGTTATCATTGTTGTTGATACTCCATGTTCTCTGCTGGAGCTCGAAGCTGCTGGCGGATTATTTACTGAATAGAAGAGATTAGACGTGAGACGTCTGGTTCCTGGCTTGTTCAAACAGAAACCATCTGGCTTGAAGAGTTGTCTTTTTCCGCCAAAAATATTAAAGTTGTCGATGAAGTTCACAGATGTAGTAGCACATGTTTTTCTTCAACCATTTCTTAATCATCAGAAGTCTCAAAAAGTAATCTCCACAGAAAATCGGTGCAAAGGGTCCGCTGAGAAACACCTTGATATTGAGACCTCCAACAATATTCAGAAGACGAGTGAAATCCTCCTTCAGTCTTTCTGATTTTTTATTAGCCACGTCATCCATGGCTCCACAGTGTATAATAAGGTTTTCTAGAGACGGGCGCTTTTCTGTGATTGCAAGAATATTCTCTGAGATATCAGACAATACATTACTGGTACCAATCATAACTTCTGTGTTTTTCTTGTTGCAGAAGAACACAGCTGTGTTGCCCACTATTAGGGTTCTTGGTCTGGTGGGGCGATTTTTCTCTGACAATTTAGGAGAAGACTGTTTAGAATGAAGGTTGTTTTCAAACCTTTTATTGATCTCAGAAGATGGATAGTTTTCCTGGTTTTCATTCTGTAGTGGAGCAAATCTGTTTTGGAGGGGAATTCCATTATTTCCAGCTGTCTCACTCCTATCAGTTGTTGTGACACCAGCTCGCTGTCGAAGTCTCCTTTTCCCAAGGGGAAACGGGGACATTTCTCTGTAATTCTGGCCATTCTAATTTATTTAATTGCTGAGATCTTCCAGTGAGTCGTCCACCTTGATTTTTTGGGCATGCCCCTAAAACATCCCAGGGGGGTCTGCCGGTAGGTTTATTCTCAGTGTTCTGATTGCTGGGTGAGTTGTTGAGCTGGCGGTCACTGTTTGGGATCACAGGCAGAGTTGAATCATCGTTGTACCCCATATTCACCTCCACATTCACTTCTAGTCAATGGATTTTCATATCCAAAACAGCCAATTTCTGTAAAGGTTTGTCGAAGTCCCCTGAGGTGAAGGGAGGCATTTTGTGCTGATTATGTGGCGTCAACTTGTCCTGCTTTCAAGTTCGATTATAAAAACATCAAAGTCCTTTAAAAAAAAAATTATAATAATAATAATAATAATCCTTGGGAGTCGCTGGTAAGAAGTTGTTTTAGTCCAATATTTCCATAATTTTGGCTAAGAGATAAAAAGTTAGGAGTAAAAGAATGCAAGCAAGCAGGGACCTTAGGAGAAAAGCGTCTGAGCAGGCAGAGAGGTGGAAGCGGAAAAAAGTGCCCGGCCACCCTACAGAGGAAGCTCATTTCATCCGCTTGTATCCAGGATATCGTTCTTTCGGTCATGACCTAACGTTCATGGCCATAGGTGAGGGTAGGAATGTATACTGACCAGTAAATCGAGAACTTCGCTTTTCGGCTCAGCTCTCTCTTCATCACAACCGACCGGCACATCATCATATTACTGCGGCAGCCGCAAAGATCCGTCTGTCGATCTCCCGCTACATTCTCCCCTCACTCGGGAACAAGGCCTCAAGATACTTGAACTCCTCCACTTGAGGGAGGAACTACCCTCCAACCTGAAGAGGACAAGCCACCCTTTTCCAGTCGAGAACCACGGCCTCAGACTTGGAGGAGCTTATCTTCCACTTACTTCACACTTGGCTGCGAACCGCCCCAATGCATGCTGTAGGTCTTGGCTAGAGGGGGCCAGCAGGACCACATCATCTGCAAAAAGAAGAGACGAAATACACTGGTCCCCAAACCAGACCCCCTCCACCACTTGGCTGTGCCTAGAAATCCTGTCCATAAAAGTTATGAACAGGACCGGTGACAAAGGGCAGCCCTGCCGGAGTCCAACATGCATCGGGAACAGGTCCGATTTAGTGCCGGCAATGCGGACCAAACTCCTGCTCCACTTTTACAGAGACTGAATTGTCTCTAATAAAGGGCCCCTGACTCCGTACTCCTGGAATACCCCCACAGGGCACACGGGAGGGACACAAAATACATGTGGAGCGGTTGGGAAAACTCCCATGAACCCTCGAGCACTCTGCAGAGGGTGTAGAGCTGGTTCAGAGTTCCACGGCCGGGACAAAAACCACACTGCTCCTCCTGAAGCCAAGGTTCGATTATCTCCAATACCCTGGCATAGGCCTTACCAGGGAGGCTGAGGAGTGTGATCCCCCTATAGTTGGAACACACCCTCCGATCACCTTTCTTATGAAGCCCTGCCATTGTGGAGATTTTCAACCACCTCGGTGACTTCAGCCTGGGTGATGAAAGAGTCCAACCCCGAGTCCCCAGCCTCTGTTTCCACCAGGGAATGCGTGACAGCAGAATTGAGGAGATCCTCGAAGTACTCCTTCCACCGCCCGATAATGTCCCCAGTCAGCAGCTCCCCACCCCCAACTGTAAACAGTGTTGGCGAAGCACTGCTTCTCCTTCCTGAGGCGCCGGATAGTTTGCCAGAATTGCTTCGAGGCCAACCAGTTGTCCTTTTCCATGACCTCACCGAACTCCTCCCAGGCCTGAGATTTTGCCTCTGCCACAGCCTGGGGCGTGGCACGCTTGGCCTCATGGTACCCATGAGGCATCCCTTACTGCCGGTGTCCACCACTGGGTTCGGGGAATGCCACTGTGACAGGCACTGCAGACCTTATGGCCACAGCTAGAGGCAGCAGCATCAACATTAGAGGCGGAGAACATGGTCCACTCTGACTCTATGTCTCCAACCTCCTCCAGAATCTGGTCAAAGCTCTCCCAGAAGTGTGAGTTGAATACATCCCTGGCCGAGGGCTCCGGCAGACGTTCCCAGCAGACCCTCACTATATGCTTGGGCCTGCCAAGTCTGTCCAGCTTTCTCCTCTTCCAACGGATCCAACTCACCACCAAGTAGTGATCAGTGGACAGCTCAGCACCTCTCTTCACCCGAGTGCCCAAAACATGCGGCCAAAGATCTGATGATACGACAACAAAGTCGATCATCGACCTCGACCCGAGCCTGTCCTTGACCCGAAGGCACAGGGATGCAACCCTCTCATTCACTGGGGTAAACTCCAACACGAGACGGCTGAGCTGGGGGGCAACAAACAAAACCCACCCCAGCTTGCCGCCTCTCCACGAAAGAGCGAGGAAAGAAAATATATATATATGACAGAACATATTGTTTGGTTTGTCAAATTTAGAAAGCAGATAAAAAGTGATTGCTTTTAACAAAAAGTGTAATTGTACATTCAATCAGTGGCTATATTTATCACTAGTTGCATTATTTCCATGAGATGTATGTCATTTTAATCTCTTCAGCTTGGGCTACTCTACCACAACCACAAAGAGAAACAACAACAAGATAAAAGACAAGAAGCCTCTTATCTATGCGGAACAAAGCTGACTCAAACATGAAAGCCTGAGATGAACCATTATCATGGTACCAACCTATATCCTCAATGATGTGTCACATAGGACTGCACTTCGCTTTTGAACCCATTGATCTGTTGGCCAAATGCAGATCTGTGCTTCACTGAGCTGAGTGCAGTGGAGTTCATCATGTGGACACTGGTGCAAAGGTTCAAATCTTTTTTACCTGGGTGTAGACATAAGCCAGTATGAGACTCTTAATAAATGACAGCTTTGAGTTGAACAACAACAGTTTCCCTGTACATGACAAGGCATTTCCATAAATATTTAGAACAAAAATGTATAACAGGTTTCAATGATTTTTATTTTATTTATTTACTTTGCCATATTGTTCTGTCTTCTCCTGGACAAAGCCACTGAAGGATCTTGTGCTCCCAATCACTGGATATACAGGTCCTTCTCAAAATATTAGCATATTGTGATAAAGTTCATTATTTTCCATACTGTAATGATGAAAATTTTACATTCATATATTTTAGATTCATTGCACACTAACTGAAATATTTAAGGTATTTTATTGTCTTAATACGGATGATTTTGGCATACAGCTCATGAAAACCCAAAATTCCTATCTCACAAAATTAGCATATTTCATCCGACCAATAAAAGAAAAGTATTTTTAATACAAAAAACGTCAACCTTTAAATAATCATGTACAGTTATGCACTCAATACTTGGTCGGGAATCCTTTTGCAGAAATGACTGCTTCAATGCGGCGTGGCATGGAGGAAATCAGCCTGTGGCACTGCTGAGGTCTTATGGAGGCCCAGGATGCTTCGATAGCGGCCTTTAGCTCATCCAGAGTGTTGGGTCTTGAGTCTCTCAACGTTCTCTTCACAATATCCCACAGATTCTCTATGTGGTTCAGGTCAGGAGAGTTGGCAGGTCAATTGAGCACAGTGATACCATGGTCAGTAAACCATTTACCAGTGGTTTTGGCACTGTGAGCAGGTGCCAGGTCGTGCTGAAAAATGAAATCTTCATCTCCATAAAGCTTTTCAGCAGATGGAAGCATGAAGTGCTCCAAAATCTCCTGATAGCTAGCTGCATTGACCCTGCCCTTGATAAAACACAGTGGACCAACACCAGCAGCTGACACGGCACCCCAGACCATCACTGACTGTGGGTACTTGACACTGGACTTCTGGCATTTTGGCATTTTCTTCTCCCCAGTCTTCCTCCAGACTCTGGCACCTTGATTTCCGAATGACATGCAGAATTTGCTTTCATCCGAAAAAAGTACTTTGGACCACTGAGCAACAGTCCAGTGCTGCTTCTCTGTAGCCCATGTCAGGCGCTTCTGCCACTGTTTCTGGTTCAAAAGTGGCTTGACCTGGGGAATGCGGCACCTGTAGCCCATTTCCTGCACACGCCTGTGCACCGCGGCTCTGGATGTTTCTACTCCAGACTCAGTCCACTGCTTCCGCAGGTCCCCCAAGGTCTGGAATTGGCCCTTCTCCACAATCTTCCTCAGGGTCCGATCACCTCTTCTCGTTGTGCAGCGTTTTCTGCCACACTTTTTCCTTCCCACAGACTTCCCACTGAAGTGCCTTGATACAGCACTCTGGGAACAGCCTATTCGTTCAGAAATTTCTTTCTGTGTCTTACCCTCTTGCTTGAGGGTGTCAATAGTGGCCTTCTGGACAGCAGTCAGGTCGGCAGTCTTACCCATGATTGGGGTTTTGAGTGATGAACCAGGCTGGGAGTTTTAAAGGCCTCAGGAATCTTTTGCAGGTGTTTAGAGTTAACTCGTTGATTCAGATGATTAGGTTCATAGCTCGTTTAGAGACCCTTTTAATGATATGCTAATTTTGTGAGATAGGAATTTTGGGTTTTCATGAGCTGTATGCCAAAATCATCCGTATTAAGACAATAAAAGACCTGAAATATTTCAGTTAGTGTGCAATGAATCTAAAATATATGAATGTTAAATTTTCATCGTGACATTATGGAAAATAATGAACTTTATCACAATATGCTAATTTCTTGAGAAGGACCTGTACTCTTATTTGTCATACAGATTGAACTGCTGGTTCAAATCTTATCTATTTAGCTATGTTTCGATGAAGACATCAACAGAGCTACTGCAGCCATTAACTCTGTGTACTTTTTCTCAAAATAGAAGATACTCCTGCACTAGTGCTCATTTTTTATTTTTTTGTGCGTCTGCTCTGTTCTCTCAAACCCTGGGTTGGTTGCAGCAGATGGCTGCTCACACCAAGTCTGGTTCTGCTGCAGGTTTTTAACAGCTAAAAGGAAGTTGTTTCTTTCTTCTGTTGCCACATGCTTACTCAGAATGAGGGACTGCTGCATAGTCAAAGACTCTATTCAAGCAGCAGTCCACACTCATCACTGTGCTTCATATAGTCACAGAAAAACTCCAACAGCCACAAAACTTGCCCTGGCCTTTCATTAAAAGAACTTAGCACTATAAAAACGTTACGATGAAACTATTTTGCAGTTTGGATTGATGAGCATTTAGTTCCTTGGTAAGTCTTTCATGCCTACTTGGCCATAGAGCCCTGTAAGTATGCCGCACTCTATCCAGAGAATATCGGGCAAATTTCAGTTTGAGTCAATCCCTCTTGGGGATGCAGTACTCTTATAATTCAACCCTCTGGATGGTGCTTTTTTCTTCCTCTACCTCCTCAACAGTAAAAGCCAGTTCTTGCATCCGACACGCTGACATGATGCATCCTGAATTCAAGTCTGCAGATGGACAAATTAACAACTTCTCAGCCTCTCAGCAAACTGCGCCAAATTTTGGGGCAGTGTGTGCATGCTTGCCCATGTTTCCTGCTCTGCTTTGACTGCAGCATAACACAAATCTAAATAATGCGAATCTCTTTTATAATGACTCATGATAACAGAAAAACACGATACATTAACCTGCAAACTTCGTCTGTGACAACATATTGATTGGGATCCTTATTAAATAGGATGACAGAATAGTTGCTTTCTTTGGCCAGCTGACAACAGTTATTTTGTTCAACTCTACTATTGCACTTTCTGCATAGTCCTCTTCGTGTCAGGCATCCCATCTGCTGTCTCTCATCTATCTCACAGCCTGCTCCGGTGTGAAAAGGAAACCTGGGAGAGAGGCAGGGGCATCAGAGACATGGCACAAATTTATAGGTCGAAAGGCTTAACAGACAATGTCTGTCTCCAAACACCTCAGCCAGATGGCCACTGTCTGTCAGGGAGAGGGCCAATCCCTCATGTTCAAACATGCCACTTAAGCAGAAACTCACATTAAACATGTGAAGTGCTGTAGCACGATTAAACTGCATAAATGTTTAAAAGTCAATTAGAGTCATGGTATATCAAAAACCTTACTAAATATCAAAATCAAGCTAAAGGCTGTTTTTTGTTCCTCTTCATTCACAAATCTTATATAAAAGAAGTAAGGAGATTTCTGCCCATTTCTCAGAATCAGAATTTTATTTCTATTCATCAAAATGATCGACCAACATATAATTCTAGGATTATAAGATGAAACAGCAAGAAGTAAACAATGTTATTAGGAATCATTTTAATTATTATTCAAGATCTACTTATGATTTTATTACACAGAAGAAATTTACAAAAAAAATATACTCCACTAATTCTTTTGTACACACTAATTAAAGGGGGCGTTTTATGATTACCAATTAGATTGTTCAAAATAGTAATTAAACTGATCAAAAAAATGGAATTTTCTAACAGTTTATCTGTCTATCATGAGCCAGAAGAAAGTTTTTCATATTTCTGAGCTAGAGTTTAATCTAATTGTAATCTAAAACAGAAAAGAAAAAAAGGAACAGGACTCCCAAGTCTTTAAATCACCTGACTCTGTCAGCTTTCAGCAACCACCACTAAAGAAAACAAATGAGTGTCTTATTGTGGTCTGAAGGTGACTGCTAGCTTACTTATGTGGATATATCCCAGGTGTTTGGAGGAAACATTGTATTCTTGGATAGCTTTACACAAAAATAGATTCAGTATATGATCACAATTTCACTGATTTTGAAAGGGGGATCAGTCTTATTTGAGTTGATGGGGCAGGACTTCTTGATGGGTTCTCTGGATCTGTCTTACTGAGTCTTTGGACTCAGCTTGCTGGGAGGCCAAGCTTCTGGGGTTGGAGACGTCAAACAGCACTCATCAACCAATCAGAGTCAGACTTGATATAACAGGAGAGGTAAAAAAGGCTAATCCTGTTATTTTTTCGAAATCACATTGTTTAGGCTGAGAGAGACCAAGATGTCAACAATTTATCACCCTAGACATAACACAGGACATAGGTTGTCCCCACATGAGTACTTTTCAAAAGCATCTAAACAAAGACAGGTTCCTATTCAAGGTTTACCACCTTGATCAGTATTTCAAGCTTCAACTAATCATGAATTAATCATGGATTTTTTAAAACAATTTCAGAATTTTTAAATCTGCTAAATAAGTTCATTTGTATAAGCTGTATAAACTGAAGTTATAGTTTGTTTGTTTTTTCTGTGAAGAAACGTTAAAAAATGTTATCATCGCTTATATAAACAGAAGGTACAATAACAATGAGCAAGGTTATTGCTGGACACCACCTGCAGTAAAAAAACAGTTAAAGTAAAAGAAATGTCAAATCTTAGGTATTTGTGAGTAGTACAGTGATTTATTTTCCTTGCTTTAAAGTATTTTATTTCACAAAAGACACAATGCTAAAGGCAAAATGCACATAAAAGTGTCCATGTAAGCTTGTATGAGCCACCATATAATCTGAGTCAAAAGTACGGAAAAAATCTGCAACCAAAAAGCACAAAGATATGTTAGCCATATGTGTTTTTTTTAAGACCATATGCACTTTTGTCATCTGGCCCATCCTTGGCAGGCACTGGTTGTGACATGAATGCCATGGAGTCCAAACCAAGTCCATGTTTGATTGTCTCTACCCAAGCTTCTTATTCAGAGGGAGATGTAACGGTCTGTCAGCCCCCAAGATCCACAAACAGATGGAGACTCTCATCTTTCCTCCTCCTCCTCCTCTTCTCTTCCTACTCCCAGGCAGAGCTGTTCATCCTGCCCCGGGGAACATATGTGCTGCTTCAAGGGGGGAAGTGCAAAATTTTGCACGTGGGCCAACTTTGAGATCTGGCATGCTTCCCAAGTGGCTTATTTATTGTTCTGTTGGACCGTTTGTCTCGATGGACATGCAGGCTTTGATTCACTGCCCCACATACCTAACTCAGAGCCCACAAGGACACACAAGCTTATACTTTAAACTGACATGCTACAACACACAGGAAGCAGTTAATGGTTAAGTTACTGCCTGTCAGCATATGAGGCCTCTCTTTTCAACCTATGTGAACATTGTACAAGTGGTTAGCCTTTACAGGATGGGGCTGAAAGCTAATTACTTCATATGATATTTCACTTTAACAACCTCTGAGAATAATAATAATGTCTATGGCCTTAAAAAAACAAAATTACAATCAAACTAGTTGTGGATTTTCCTGGGCTTTCTTTATGTTTAGTTTCGCCTTCTTTTGGAAACTTTCTTCACAAAAAGAATCTTATATAATAATGCTATATTTCCTGAAAAGACACCAATCAAGGGAGAGCGGATCATTGTATTATTGCAGTTATAATGCTGAGTTATTAAACATGCTGTTAGAAGGCTGATGAAATTGTTTAATGACAGCTGATTGCAATAAGCTCCGTTATTTATGTTTGACTGGCTTCAGTTGATTAATTTTGAATTTTGAAGTACTTGCATATGACATTTTCCTAATTCTCGGACTCTGTAAAAGAGAAAAACGTCATAAAACACCCCACTGAGGTCTTCTCAGTTTAAATCATCAGAAAAACCAGCTACAACCTAAAGTTACTATGACGTATTCCAAGCTGAAAATCTGTAAAAATCCTATAATAATTACTGGAGCAGGTTTAATGACAAATAAATATCCAACAGTGAAGTAAAGTATATCACCAACTTGATTAACTGATTACTGCCAATTGGCTCCCTCTATAAAATCAAGGGTTATTGCAGTTTGCTGCTCTGAAATATACAAATGTGTGTTATACCAATGCCAAGGTGAAAAGGCCTCAGCAGTTACTTTAAACAAGGAAGAGTTGCTGCCCATCCATGTTTAAAGGCTAAAAAATGCAATTTTCTACTACTAAGTGTCCACCATTGGACAGACAGAAAGATTACTCAAAGTGCAAAACATTTAAAGGAGTAACCAATCATCCCAGGAGTGGACATCATACAAATTTATTGAAGGTCAAACCACAGAACATTAAAATAATTTGAAGTAGAAAAACAATACAAGAGGTACATCTGTGACTCTAAAGGCTTTTGTTAGTTTATTAAATATTAAAGTTCACAATAGTACAATTAAAAAAGACTGGCAGTATAACATGTTTGGAAAGGTTGCCAAAAGAAAGCCTCTCCGCTCTTGGTCGTCACCTCAATAAAATATTTTGAAATTTTACACCACTGCGTGTTTAGTGAAAACCAAGCACAGTTTGAATATCTCATACCAACTATCAAGCACAGTGTTAGAGGGTTGTTGGTTTGGGCCTGTCTTGCCACTGGACATAGGTACCTTGGAGTGAGACGCACATCAAACAGAAAACGGTTACATCAAGATGAGGCAGTTGTGAACAACTAACAAATATCTTCATAGTGCATATCTTTTTACTATGACAGAAATTTTCCCAAAGAATCCCATCCCATATCCTACTGATCTGCATGGACGATTTGGTCATTTGTAAAACACTACAATGGAGAAAATAGGACTTTTTGACTTTTGACAATGATGAAGAAGGATCTAAAGCAGTGGGGTACAATAGTTTTCACAAGGGCTTGTTCCAGACCCGGCGCCAAGGGGCAGGCCTGGAGGGCCGGGCTTAACTCTACAGAAAAACAACAAACAAAAAAAAGTAAGAGATACAAAGTTAGATTATATGCATCAACAGTGTGTAAAGTTTCTATGCCTCTTTTTTGTTCAGAGTGAGAAAATGTATCCAGGTACAGTTTTAGTTGTACAGTTTTTGGTGTCACGTGAAGCGTTCTATTTTACTACATGTCCACTGGTTATCTAGCATACTGCCCCCTTTGTTTTCAAAGAATACTGCAGCAACATCAGCGAGAAGTATAAACGCCTACAGCGCTTGTTCAGGCATTTAAGGTTTGTGCAAAAGAAAGAGTGGATATAAATGTTTAACATGTTCAGTGTTTTTTCAAAAACATTTCCACGTCTCTTCAGGAGAAGTTCATGCACAGTTGCTTCAGGTTTCTGGAGTTAATGTGTTTCAAACACGATAAATATAATGCAGTGCTGATTAGTAACTAAAATTTCTGCACTGCATGAGCTAAAGTTTATGCAAAGCTGAGCATAATTACTCAGCATTTTCTGGTGACTGATGCACCTGCATGCCACTGAAGAACACTGTTCTTTATTTTGTATTGATAAACAACATGGTTATTTCGTTTAGCAGGCTAGATAAATGTTTATTAAGCCAGGTCTGGCATGTTCCCTGCATATTTCAGAGTATTCCCCGGATCAGCATACCTTGGTCTTTAACAGGTTCCTACAGAACATGACCACATGCTGAGTAACAAATTCAACTATTTCAGTCATCTTTGTTGGAGATGGAACAGATCTAAAAACTGCATAATGTGTATGTTTTGCATAAACATCATGACAAAAAGGCATTTTTCTTTTTGTTTGGTTGTTTGTCTAATTCATGCAAAGAACCACTCTCATAACAATGTTACAATCCCTCTTGGCAGCATGCTTCTTCAATATTTCTATTTTTATGATAACATTAAATATCTTGAAGTTATGTTTACATCTGGACCATAATCAGTGCAACGAGGAAAACAAATAAACAAATAAAATGCACTTTATGCAGTTTTAAGAACTCTAGATAAAGTTTTTGCAAATGTATTGTGTAAGAACCAGAAGAGAAATTATGCCCTGGGAAAACCTGAGATGTTTCAGGCGCTTTGCACAACTTAAGCTAAACCTTGCTTAATATTTTTTTTTTTTCTTTTTGTGAGGCTCTAAGTTGTTGAGTCAAAGTTGATGTAAAAAAAATGAGCAATTTCACATGAAGTGAGCGCATACTCTGCCAGTTTGATTTATTTTTCTTCCCCCACATTATCTTGTATTGCTGTTAATGGGAGGATTGATACTACTTACTAATTTCCTTAAAAAGGTTTCTCTAATAAAGCGGGAACAAGATGAAATTTTTGTCCCATAAAATAATAAATCCATCTTTAAAATTTCATCCTTGGGTAACATGAGCTCATGTGAAAGAGCAACTTGCAAATTGTGCAGTTTAAAAGCTATATACATACGATTTTTTAAAGCTTAAATTTGAAACGTTGACAGTCATTTTAATATATTCCTACACATTAAGAAGAATAACCAAATATCCATAGCATTGCATCTTTCAGCAGTGAGCCATTACTATATGTAACATTTTGTAGCAATTTAAAGCTTAGTACCACATGCCACTAATATTTATCTTGGTCGTCGTCTGTTAATATTTTTTCTCAAATAGTTGCTTGTAAACAGTTATTGTAATTCTTCTCAGCTTCTTATCTAAGTAGCAGTACAGTTTTAACCACACGTTTTCAGGCTTGCATAGGCGTGCAGGCCTCAACATTATAAATCTCACAGTAATCAGAAAGAGTGATTTGTGGATTGAAATTTGAAAATAGTTGCCTACCAATCTGCATATCGGTGTATGAATGTGCAAAGCACTTTGAGTGGTCGGTATGACTGGAACAGCGATATATAAATTTAGTCCATTTGACATTTACCACTGGATTACTAGAATGGAGAAAGGTGAGTTAATGAGCGGGTGAGAGACAGCTGGGCAATAGAGAGATGAGACACTAATACCCCTTTTCAACTAACGTGGTTCAGAGTCCGTTCCAGTTCCCGAACATGATTTCGAACCGGTGACGCATGTTTCCACCACTGAAAAGAGGTTCAAAAGCGTGAACTCTGGTTCAACTCTGGCACCGCAGAATACTTGGTTGTTCTGCGTGAACGTCTCCAAGGGCAGGTCGAAGATGCAGACAATAAAAGCAGCAAGTATGGCAGCGAAGAGGAAGAACGTACCATATAAACATTGTTTATGTTCGTAAAAACATACTAAACATGCACTGTAAAACTACTTGTTTCTGTTGCACTTGGAGATGCTGAACATATGCAAATGAAAACATCATACATACCATTGTTCTTGCACAGAGTCACCATCTCCTTTTCCGTATTAACTGTAGTTTATGAATGCTCTCATTTTGCCTTAAAAGGAACACTGCACACAGCTCAGCCAGGTCCACTGTGTCACTACCATGCTCCCCCCCTCCCACGCTGTGTAACGCCCACTGTTGATGACTCATGCTTGGTTTGCTCAACAAAGCACCAAAGGTCGAGGGCACACGATCCAAACCAGTCCAAGAATGAGAGTTCTTTCAGTGGAAAAACACTAAATAGGAAGATGCTGAGTGAATCAGGTACTATCAAAACTTAGCAAACACCAACACAATGTAAACCTAGGAATACATTTAAACTCAAAATACAACAGATCACGACAGCCATGTACAGAAGATGGAAAAATATTGGTCATACTGTTTTTACAAATCTCAAAATGTGTTTTAAATTATATTTGTTTAGTGTACAGGTAGATCTAAAAAAAATATATAATAATAAAAAGTTTAACCATTTGTGTCACTAAATTTAGCCACTTAAACTCATTAACTATATAGATTCATGATACATAGAGAAAAATATTTCAAGCCTTTTTGTCTTGTAATTTTGATGGTTATGCGTTACAGATAATGTAAACCCAAATACCGTGTCTCAGCAACTTAGAATATTACTTAACCCTCCCGCAGTCCTATAGGGGTCGCACGGACCCCGTGTGCGCTACGTGAGTTTTCCTCTGTCTCTTTCGTGGTTTTCCCACACGCCTGGCTGCAGGGAGCCCTCCATATCACATTTCCGACTACTGCCCTAGAATTTTGATCCTGCAGGGGTCAGAGCAACCCCTCGTAGAGTTATTTCTGGTGCCTCCCCTGAAATCTGCCTCCCTCTGTACTAGCGCTTAGTCACAACTGCGGGAGGGTTAAGATCAATTAAATGTTGATATTTTAGACAGAAATGTCAGGCTTCTGAATAGTTTGTTCATTTCAATGCATTCACTACTTGGTTGGGGCTCCTTTGGCATGAATTACTGCATCAATGCGGTGTGGCATGGAGGCAATCTGTTATGATTTGTGGGTGTTTTTGGGTTTTGTTGGTCTGTTTCACAGTTAAAGTTTTGAATCATGTTTCTGTTTATTTTTCTGGTCATGTTTTAGTCTTGTTCATGTTTTGTCAAGTTTGGTTTTTGGATCTGGTTATGCTTCCGTTTCATGTTTTTCTAGTTCTGTTTCTATTAGTCTGTATTCTTGAATTCCTGTTTTGCTCCAGTCACATTTGTCCTCTCCTGTCAATTAAGTTTATTCGGTTCACCTGCACTTAGTTAATCTGTCTTGCTTCACCTGGTTCACACTCCATAAATACACACCTGTTCAGTTACACATCGCAGAAACATTTTTCATGCTCAAGTCTTGTTTTCAATTCATGCTCATGTCCTGCTGTTCAAGCCTGTCTTGCCAGCCTGCCCATGTCAGTTTTTGCCTGTGCGTTTATTGTTTTGGTTTCTGCCTCCTAGTGAGTGAGTTTTTTGTTATTAAATCTTTTGCACTTACCGTCATGCTGCCTACTAGTCTGCATTCCGGGGTCCTCTCGCAAACCCTAATACAATCAGTCTGTGGTTCTGCTGAGGTGTAATAGAAGCCCAGGTTGCTTTGATAGCAGCCTTCAGGTCATCTGCACTGCTGGGTCTGGTGTCGCTCATCCTCTTGACAATATCCCGTATGTTCTCGAAGGGATTCAGGTCAGGCAAGTTTGTTGACCAATCTAGCAGAGTAAAACTATGGTCAGTGAACCAGTTTTTGGTACCTTTGGCAGTGTGGACAGGTACCAAGTCCTGCTGGAAAATGAAATCAGAGTCTTCATAAAGTTTATCAGCAAGAGGATGCATGAAGTGCTCTACAATTTCCCGGTAGATGGCTACATTGATTGTGGACTTCAGAAAACCCAGTGGACCAACACCAGCAGATGACATGGCACTCCAAACCATCACTGACTGTGAAAACTTAACACTGGATTTCGAGCAATGTGGATTCTGTGCCTCTCCCCTCTTCTTCCAGACTCTGGGACCTTGATTTCCAAATGAAATGCAAAGTTTTCTTTCACCTGAAAAAATTACTTTGGACCACTGAGCAACAATCCATTTCTTTTCCTCTTTAGTTCAGGAAAGATGCTGCTGAAGCTGTCTCTGGTTCAGGATAGAATCAATCTGTGCAAAGTGGATCTTGATGAGCTGACTCCGGCCTTATCCACTCCTTTTGAAGCTTCTTGAATGGCATTTGCTTGATAGTCCTCTCAAGGCTAGGGTTATCATTGTTGTTGGTGCACGTTTTTCTACCACTTTGTCATTCCACTTAATATTCTTCGAATATGTTTGGATACAGCAGTCTGGGAACAACAATGTTGGTTAGCATTGACCTTTTGTGGCTTACCCTCCTTTTGTGGAAGGTGCCAATGACTGTCTTCTGGACATCTGTTAAGTCAGTAGTCTTTCCATGATTGTGTGGCCTACTGAACCATATAGAGAGACAATTTAGAGGTGCAGGAAACCTTTGCAGGTGCGTTGACTTAATTATCTGATTAAGATGTGACACTGTGAGTTTTCAAAATCAAATTTTTTACCAATATTATAATTTTCTGAGACATAAAATTTTGGGTTTCCATTATCTGTAAGCCATAACTATCAAAATTATAAGAAATGAAGGCTTGAAATATTTCACTCTGTGTTTGATGAAATAAGATATAAGTTTCACCTTTTAAAACAAATTACCAAAGAATAACATTTTCATGATATTCAAATTTTTTTAGATGTACCTGTAAAATTATTCAGTCCAAGTTCGACCGCTAATTTAGCACTAATCGTCCATTGATTAGTTCTTTTTTGCTGCACTTCACCATTGGGTGTTGGCTCACATGTATTGCAGTTTGGCCTCTACTAAAGGAGAGCTCTGCTTCGCACCTTCTGCATTAAACCTGCTAGTGGACAACAGAACTGGAAGAGACTGCGAAAGAATACTTTGTCCACAAATTCCTGTAGTTAATTGTACTTTTAGGTATTTACAATAACAATAAAATTTCATATCAATAGATTTTAATCTTTGTTGACACCGCTGATGTTGATGATCAGCTCTTCATTGTTGCACCAAGCATTAAGTAATAATGTTGGGGTATGATCTTTTTATGCTTCTTTTTATGCTTACTTCAGCATATGTGCCGTGATCTCTAGATACGATTTTTTTTATAATAGCATTACTTAATCTTATGTTAAGTTATGCATACACTGTCGGCACTGACAAATATTCACTAACTGTACATCATTTCACATGGCAACAGGCTTGCCTGTGTTTTCTGCTTAATTCATCCCAGATTTATTTGAGCATTCTGGGGCACATTGTGCATAGTACTGAACGTTTGTCCTAAGATGGTCAGGTGAAATGAGATGCCTCATAAATGTAACAGGACTTTGTAAGAGGATTTTCTTGGTAAATCAACAATTACTCAAGATGAAGTAGTACATTTATCATTTGAGTGAAGAGAAGATGCTGAACAATAATTGAGTTAAACATTTACAGTGAAAAAGCTTGCTGACTGGAAACAAGCTTATAGTTTTATGATTTAAATAAATTGTGGTTTGAATTTTTGCTACAGTGCGAGGAAGATGAATGCAGGCAAATTCTTTTTGTGATGATCTGTAATGCAGACTGTCAGGGGAAGGCCTGTGTTTAAGCGCAGATCACACAAGTCATCACGGTTCATGACCGAGTGTGATTCTGAAAGGCACCACAGAAAATTACCACACAGCAAATTAACTAGGCAGACTGTGATTAAAAATATTTTTTGTGAAACTAATTTGCACTTACTGTAGCATAAAATTAAGGCTGGGTTGGAACAGTTCGTTCAATTTTCAGAGGACCATCAGGACTTTTGAAAATTTAATGAGGATCCAAATAGCCTCTTTTTCTGCCTCTGAACACATCATGTGGCTGTGACCGGCAAATGCAGTGCTTGCCTGTAATATTAAAGATAAAACAGAATAGATCCTGGTGAAAGATTCTGGAAAATGTCTAATATATTTATAGTAGCTAGTTGGAGGCCTGGTACCTGCCAACACTGAGATTACTCTGGAGATGTGAAGACTATCAGTGGTGAAAAGAAGGATAACCACAGGTGTTGCCTAGTGTGAGGGAAAACCTCACTTCATCTTAATAATGAACAAGAAAAGGGAGATAATTGTCATTTTCAGAAGAGTGGGATCGCCCTCTGTTTCTTGGGATAGAAGGTGAACATGTTGGAGCACTACAAAGACTGGATCTTCACATGGACTGCCAGTTGGACTAAAACCACCTTTATCAAAGGATTTTGGAGATTGCTGTCTATGAAGATTAAGAAAGATTTTTAAGACATCACCTCTGTTTCACTAAACAGTGGTGTTTTGTCTAAAGCTGTCTGTTGAAGCAATAGCATCAGAGCCAATCTGCTTTCAGTTAGTTTTTTTGTTATTGATTTGAATGCATACTGTAGGTGTCTGATAATATCTTAGGTGTTGAGGCCTCAGATTAGGCTTGGAGCACATTTCTCAGCCAAAGCCATATGCTGAGAGTGACCAAAAACAGCTAGGTATGGATGCCTTAATATGCTTAAAGACAGTCAGAAGCTACAAGCTAATAAAGCCAAGTTTGGAAAGTGTGTGTATCTGTAGAGGAGATGGTGTTTATAGTTGGAGTTGTATGCTTAGAGGTAACAAAGCCAAATACGGGGAAGGTGTGTGTGTGTGTGTGTGTGTGTGTGTGTGTGTGTGTGTGTGTGTGTGTGTGTGTGTGTGTTCCTGTCTTGGCATCACAGTGAGAACCAATTTTCCGATATCACCATCAAATTGAGGCTCATTTGTACCAAAGTGAGGACATTTTGCTGGTCCTCACGACCTATTTTGCTAACGGTTAGGTTTAGGACTAAGATGTGAATTGAGTTTAGGTTAGGTTAGCATGCACTGGTAATGGTTAGGTTTAGGGTTATTGTCAGGGTTAGGGCATAGAAAGGGTTGAAAATGACTGAAAATCAATGGACGTCAATGGGAGTCAACACATGGTCCTCACTACATATAGCAAAACAAGAGTGTGTGTGTGTGTGTGTGTGTGTGTGTGTGTGTGTGCGTGTGTGTGTGAGAGACAAGTAAGTCTCAAGTCTTTGTAGTCAAGTCTCAAGTCAAGGCTAACAAGTTCAAAGTCAAGTTTAATTCCTATGTTGTAAATTTCAAGTCATTAGCAGGTCGTAATGAGCTATCCCAGAAAGATATACACACAAAGAAAAACTAAAAAAGGTGTTTGCTTAAATGTAACAAAGCATCTGAGCCAATGCTTTCCATAAATGTTTAACTTCTTTCTTGAAGGCTTTCAGCTCTGCAATGGACTGGCAACTTGCTGCAATCCGTTCAAGGTGTATCCTACTTTTTGCTTGTTGGCAGCTGGGATAGACTCCCTAACCCAACTGCCTTACAAGGAAATTCCTTCCTGGTATATTTTTTCCAATCTTTTATTTTTATCAAACTTCTAATCAATGGAGCAACATTTTTATGTATAGAACTATTCTTTAAATCTCTAAACACAAAAGAAAAACATGTTTCAACGCTGCTAGAAAGCATCAGGCATTCAGTGATGCCGAAAACGTTATTGTGAGCAAACAAACGTGGAAAGGTTTGTTTTTATTATTTTGCATAGTTAATTTTTGACTTTAGAGCATCAAGACATTTCAAGTAAAGACTCTCAAATTCTATTCAAATCATCAGTTATTAGTATTCAAGTCAAAGTCAAGTCGCAAGTCTTTTGTAATATAGCCAAGTCAGGCCTATAAAGAGAGGCTTCTACAATTGTCTCCCCCCCAATCAATGCATTGATCTGTAATTTTTATATGGGACTGGCTGATATGAAATCCTTTGTTCAATCCACATCACAGGTGACCAAAACCCAAATACACAATACCTTGCTTTTATGGAACTTCTATAGTATTTGTCTCATTGTCTTCATTCTTTCTACTTTTGTTAGTCTGTTGTTACTCAGTTCCTGAGTATTTTGCTTATCTTGACTTTTGTTTATTCACCTTGTGAGATCCCAATGTTCTGCCCTGGTTTAATGCTTTGACCTAATCTTATTCTGTATCCCCTTTCATATGATTGTTCTGCAGTAAACAGGCTACAACTCTAATAGTTAGGGATTCTTAAGACACAAATATCCAATCAATAAACGGAATGATTAACTGTCTTTATTTTTTAAACAGGAATATGGCGGCATCAGATACAGGATTGCAGGAACCACGTGCAGATCTTGAGCAGAGAGAGGTGAGTGAGATAAGGCAGATGAGCACAATTGTGTTCAGATCGCAATTGACCAACCAATGGAGGTTATTCCTGAAGAGAAGGGAAAACCCCTGGACAGAACCATGAGCAAATGATCTTCACGAGCTGAACTCAGGCGGCGTACACTGGATAGAGAGAAACAGAGCTGGTTAAAACTTCTCACCATACAGCAACAGGGGAAGCATGGTTGAACAAAGGGTCCAGGTTCAGTTTACATGAGGTCCACTGCTTGACAGGTTCACAAATCCAGCAGGCAGAGAGGTGGCAGCAGTCAGGCGGGGTCAAAACCATTAAATCAGAGTCCACAAGAATAATGAGGCATGGGCAGGCAAAGAGCAGGGGATCAGATGGCAGAAACAGAGTCGTGGTCTCAATGACTTCTCTTGACTGAAAAAGGCTGGATTTCGTCTTCAAATAATTGGGCACCTGTGTTGTGGCTGGAAGGAGCTTTTATCTTGGAGAGCACAAGTAAAGACACATGCCATGTAATCATGATTAAGTGATTGAGTAGTCATGGGTAAGGAGTGCAGTGAAAAATGGAAAACCATTTACAGAAATGGTCATGGTATGACGTCAAAACAGTCCAGAAACATTAATCCTGACAACTTCATCCCCTATCCCGCCTTTATGAATCATTTTAGCATTCAAGTACATACAAGTGTGGTCCTGCAAGATCACGGTGCTCTGTGTGCTTTCAAAACATTCAGCTGTTATCTGTATCAGTTTGTTCAGATTGACCTGTTTCTCTGATTATATAATTACTGGAGGAACATAAAGAAAAAAACTGTGCTTCTTCCGTCTTTTCTTTGTATCATATCACTACTTCCGACCTGTTCCGAGATCCCTTCTCACCTTTTAATCTCAGGGTTATTACAGTTCTGTGATGACGTCTGAAGGTGGGTCAGAGGCATAATGGTGGTGGGTCAAGCTTGACCACCACCATTCTGTGTAGACTCTTTTCGCTACAACTCTTCACTTGTAGCTCTCTGACAACCTCTCTGACCTTAAACGTGATTACCTTAACATGTAGTCATAATAAAATGTATCGTGTGTAAATTGTAGAGACGTGATGGAACTCGATAAGCCTGAGCATACTCCCACTGCTCCTGAACATGTTATATGTAATGATGTCATGATGATTTTTGTACTGTTGCTCAGTTACATTGTTATGTAACAGTGCTTAGTATTCAATTCAATTCAAAAATTCTTTATTAATCCCAAAGGGAAATTAAATGTTGTTGTGTCTCATTATGAAGGTTTCTTCAAAGAACCATTGTAGATGCTGATGGCTGTGGGCAGGAAGGATATATTGTAGAAGTCTGTCTTACAGCACATCTGAAGAACCCTCTGACTGAAGACACTGTGTTGTTGTAGGACAGTCTCATGAAGAGGATGCTCAGGGTTCTCCATAATGTTCTTCATTTTATGAAGAATCCATCTTTCCACAATGATCTCCAGAGGTTCCAGAGGAGTCCCCAGAACAGAGCCAGCCTTTTTATCAGCTTGTTGAGTTTTTTTAAGTCCCTGGCTCTGATGCTGCTTCCCCAGCAGATGATTGCAGAAGAGATCACACTCTCCACAACAGACTTATAGAAAATATGCAGCATCTTGCTGCAAACACCAAAGGACCTAAGCTTCCTCAAGAAGTACAGTCTGCTCTGTCCCTTCTTGTAGGTGGCTTCACAGTTGCATCTCCACTCTAGTCTATTGTCCAGGTGAACACCGAGGTATTTATACTCCTCCACTACCTCCACCTCTTCTCCCATGATAGAAATAGTTTTTGACTTATTCCTGATTCTCTTAAAATCTACAATAATCTCCTTTGTTTTCGTCACGTTCAAAATGAGATGATTGTTTCCACACCATGCCACAAAGCGGTCCACCACCTTCCTGTACTCAGCTTCTTGTCCATCTCTGATCCACCCCACGACTGCAGAATCATCCGAGTATTTCTGCAGATGACAGGAGTCTGTCTTGTACTGAAAGTCTGAGGTGTACAGAGTGAAAAGGACTGGTGAGAGTACAGTCCCCTGTGGTGCTCCTGTGCTGCTGACTACCTGGTTAGACTCACAACCCTTCAGTCTCACAAACTGTGGTGTGTTTGTCAGGCAGTCTTTGATTCAGGAGATTGTTGAGGCCTCCACCTGAGTCTTCTGGAGTTTCTGACAAAGCAAATCAGGTTGGATTGTATTAAATGCACTGGAGAAATCAAAGAACATGATCCTCACAGTGCTGCTGGCTTTGTCCAGGTGACAGTGGGTTTGTTGAAGCAGGTGTATGATGGCATCTTCAACTCCAACTCCACAGCGATAAGCAAACTGAAGGGGGTCCTGATGGTTTACTGTTTGCTTACTCAGGTGGGCCTGAGTATTATTAATATGATTATTGTATTGCAAAAAACTCCTAACAATTAATATTGACAAATTGGATAATTGCAGAAAGCAAGTGTTATGCAACAGACAGTTTTCTTAAAAGTATATTTTACAGGATTACAGATTTTGTTCAAAGAATGACCTTTTAGCTCTTGATTACAACCACAGAGAACAGGAGTAATGTGACCCATCATATAAATTTGTTAAGAAAATCAAATAACTGCATCCTGCAGCTTACTCACTTTATCCCGCTCAGATGGCATTTAAGGAGAGAAGAGTAAAAATCCATATAATCTTAATGAATATGCATGTAATCAGGCTTGAAAAATGCCCCCTGGCAGCATAATTTTAAGTCATCACAGTGAAAGTTTTTTTAGAAGTGAAATAAACTGATTCCGTTTGCGTGATCGACCCATGAGTCTGGCACTTAGTGTATATGCTGCATGCCTTTCCCTCTTGTGGGTGACACAAAGATTGGCCTATTTCAAGTGAAGAAAGTGGATCTTTATGAGTTCTTCATGATATGACAGGGAGACATCAGGGTGACGGGTGTTCTAACCCATTCTCCTCATGGTCATTGTGGGGAAGAGAAATGCTGGGAGATGACAGCAAAGAGAGCAAGCAGAATATACTCATCCTTTACCTCGGCGTGGCCTCAATCGAGCGGAGCGGTCCTTTTCTTGTCCTCTCCAGTCATTCGAGGTCTGTCTTCAATGACAGAGTGAGAAAGCTTAGCTCACTGGTTGGGGAAGGCAAGGAGAGATAGCCGGCTAAGCCTATGTGCTCTCTGTGGATGGGCCTCAATAGTTAAGAATTAGTATTTAAACATTACTAGGTAACAACTAACATGAAAGCAGAAATCTGCATAATTGACTATAAGACTTACAAACGGCATTAACAATTAGAACTGCACAGATCAAAGTTTTGTGGCTGATTTATGATCTCAAGTCTATATGTTGGACCCCCTTTTGCCTTGTGAACTGCTTTAATCCTTTGTGGCATAGATTCAACAAGGTACTGGAAACATTCCTCAGAGAGTTTGGTCCATATTGACATGATATCATCACACAGATGCTGCAGATTTGTTGGCTGCACATCCATGATGCGAATCTCCCGTTCCACCACATCCCAAAGGTGCTCTATTGGATTGAGATCTGGTGACTGTGGAGGCCATTTCAGTACAGTGAACTCATTGTCATGTTCAAGAAACCAGTCTGAGATGATTCGTGCTTTATGACATGGCACGTCCTCCTGCTGGAAGTAACCATCAGAACATGGGTACACTGTGGTCATAAAGGGATCAACATGGTCAGCAGCAATACTCAGGTAGGCTGTGGCGTTGACACGATGCTCAATTGGTACTAAGGGGCCCAAAGTGTGCCAAGAAAATATCCTCCACACCATTACACCACCAGCTTAAACCGTTGATACAAGGCAGGATTGACCCATGCTTTCATGTTGTTGACACCAAATTCTGACCATCCAAATGTTGCAGCAGAAATAGAGACTCATCAGACCAGGCAACGTTTTTCCAATCTTCTATTGTCCAATTTTGCTGTTGTTGTGTTAATGGTTAGGGTTGGGACTAGTGTATGGATTAAGTTTAGGTTTAGGGTTAGTGTCAGGTTCAGGGTCAGGCCATAGAAATGAATATTAAAAATGTGTGCGTGTGAGAGAGCGCAAGAGAGAGCGAGAGAGGAGTGACTGTAAAAGAGGGATTTTGATGTCAATTTAAAATAAGGATGAAATGATTATGGAGCTGATGTTTTAAATTGTCCTAAGCATTTTATATTCATGATTATTATGGTTACTGGTATTGGCTGCAAACATCAGACTTAATGTGTATTCCCTAGAGAAAGATCCTTACTTTAACTCTGTGATTTCCTAAATGTGCCGATATTTCAAAACCCAGCATGATCCATTAGACAGAAGTTAAATGCTCAAAGAGATAAAACAGAGCAACTTTGCTGTAAAACGTTCAGCCTTTGTTTTCTGAAGAGGCCTTGCCTCTGCCTCCATAAAAATATTGTTCTTTGGGATATTTTCATAAATGTCTGTGCATCTGTGCTATGACCACATTTTAAACAACTTAATGATCAAGAAAACAGCTAGCATTAAGTTTTCTTTTGTCAGCAATAATTTAAAGGCAGCCTAATAGTGCCACAGTATGGTCTGTTCACTGACCAGAAAATGATCAGATCTTTTGGTTACCCTTCAGAAACATAAAAGCAGAAAATTATCTGATTTGGTTCACAAACCAATTTTCTTCTACATCTTAAAATGTCAGACTAACAAAAAGTAAACACATTCTCTATATACTTAGTAGGAAATGTCTTCCCTGAAATGAAATGCAGAACTCACCATAATATACCATATTTTTTAGTTTGCACTGAGGCAACTTAATTCAACCAAACCAGTTAGGATGGCAACATCCCATCCCTAAAAAGTAATAAATAAATTGGCATGTATTGTGTTTTTTTACTTGCACTGGGCTAACTAACTCATATTTCATAAACCAGTTATTTTCTGCCCTAATCAATCGTACGTTTTTCACAAAGACCAACCAAAAGCTGACATTAACTAAAGTATATAAAGATCAATTAGTAAAAAAGAAAAAGTAACAATAGTATCTTTTACTGTAGCAGAATAATCCAATGGACTGCAATTGCAGACAGTGTTCATCAATGCAAGAATTGATGTGTCAGGCATGACACAAATACCTTGTTTTCCACTGACCTGACTCCAGTAGCTTTATCAAGCCAGTTCATTATTTAAACATGAAATTACAGTGTTAGAACCATGTGGTACATCGGGCCTAAATATGCAGCTACGCATTGCCACATGTTTCCCTCAGTAAACTTCACATTTGCATGTCTTTTATTTTGAAATATTCCTGTCTTTGTGAACTCTGGGTAGTTTTGCTTTCTGGCCTTGTTTTGTGCCACAACTGTGTTCAGTTAATCAAGCCACAATCCTGTTTTCATCATTATCATCCCCAGCATTGTTGGACTCTGAAAATTAATCTTTGTGTTCAAAGTGAACAAATTTCTTTAAAGCCTTTTTTTTATTTTATCTGTCTGGATTTTTGTGTCCTAACCTGAAATTCATCAGTGAAGAATGGTAAGATATTACTAAATATTGAATTCAAAGAAATCTGAACAGTTTGACCTTCCTTTCTAATTGCATTTAAAAATCCACTGGCTGTCAAACCCTGACAAAACTGTGTCAATTATCTTATTTAATAGCATTACTATTGACTAATATTGATGTTTACTTTTTATTATAAATAGCAAATCCCCATTATTTAAGAATGATGGAATGTTGCTCATTTATCAGTTCATGTTCTTTTTCCGAAATGATGTGTTAATTTTATGCCAGATAACAGGATGCACTCCTTACAAGAAGTTAATTTTGTCCACAAATTCATTTTCCAAAGTACTTTTGGATCATCAAGATGTTTGATGAGACATTTGAAACAGGCCTTCATGTTCTTTAAGATGAGCAGTAGTTTTTGTTTTATTGGAACTCTCCCATGGATGTAATTTTTACCTGGTCTCTTTTTTTATTATTGATTCACCAACACTAGCCCTAACTGAGGCAGGTGTGGTCTGCAGTGCTTTAGATGTTTTTCTGGGGACTTTGTGGCCTCCTGGATAAGTTGTTTATTAGACATTAGAGTAACTGTGTTAGAACAACCTCTCCTAAGATGGTTCACCACAGTTTCCCATGTTTTCCCTACTTGTAAATAATGACTCTCATTGTGGTTTGAGCAAGTTTCAAAGCCCTAGAGATGACAACCATTTTCAGACTGATGGATGTCAAAGGCTTTATTTGTTAATTGAATTTTTCAGGGTAAGGTGCTGCCTTGTGAGGTATTTTTGCCTACTTCATTCTTTTAGGCAGGTTCTATGTTAATAGTGGTTGTACAGATCTGACAGTAATCATGCTTAGCAAATTAAACTGAACCAAACAATGTGGTAAATAAACGTTTTACATGGTTTAACGAGAGGGGAAGTTATATTGCCAAATAGAGCTAACTTGGTTTGAAAAGTTTTTTGCATTAGTAAATGAAGTCATCATTTGAAAACTGCTTTTTGTATTTACTCAGGCTTTCTTTGCCTGATGTTGAAAAGTATTTCATGATCTGACACATGTGTGACAAAAAAGCAAATACAGAAGAAATCTGTAGGGGGGTGGCAATGTTTTTTTTCACAGCATTCTAGATGAAAGCAGTGTTTTTTGTTCAGGTCTACAGTGAAATAAAAAAATATTTAAACAGAATCAGAAAACACCTATTGTAGGCTGGATGGCTGAAGCTGCAAGGACTGTCTAAAGTAACATACTGGAAAAACCTCAGATGGAAATAAAGCCAGGCAGATTTATTCCATAACATATTTTACAGTCTGTTTGGCTCAGCTTCTAACAGCCTCAAAAAGGCAGAAAAGGGCTCTGAGCCAGAATTGACGTACCCCTAATCATGTTGAGTGAAGCAGTTTCCCTTCCCTGCTTGAGAGTGGACGACATAGCATCGCACTCCTTCCTGTCCGGGTAGCAGGAGCTACCCCAGCTGCCACTGAGAGCAACCGCCATGGCAACTCATCACCCATCAGTCCTCCCGTCCTCCTGTTCCTCAGAACTGTTCATGCAAGAGGTGGTGTTTGGGCAGAGGAAATTAGTTTAGGATGGAACAATATAAAAATTGTTTCATGGTGTTTTGATTTGTTTGTGGTGGTAAAACAGCTAACTGGTGAAATTAATGCTAACCGACCTCTAAGCCTTTAAGCTATTCTATCTGTTCTGTTTTGTGTTTTAAAGTTAAGACACACATTTTCTTCAGTGAGATGTTTTAAACAAGGATGGTCCAGTAATGGGAGTTTGCTCCATTTTATCTGTGTTTTTTCTTTAACTAACCTGCTAAAAATAGGTTTGAAAATTGTTTAAAATGTGCCACATGTTGTCTCAGCTAGAGGCTAATAGCTCTGCTTATGCCACACGATATCCATGATTATTAGATAATGCACCATCAGTGCTCGTACACACAATAATATTGTAAAAAATGTTAAATGAATTTATTCCATATGTATGCAGAATTGCTGTTTTGAGAATGCGAGCTTGAATCCCTCTTTCATCTGCTGTTCTCATGCCACCGCCATTTGGGGTGGTATTCATAGGACAATACTTAACAGACCAAAAGTTATTTCATTAAATATTAAATAACTTAAGCATATTACTGCACAACAAGAAGCTTAAAAAAACACGAGAAATAATTTGGGCTGTGAAACAAGCTGGGTCTGTTTCTAGGATGACCTAACAAGCCAACGAAGGCAATATTCTAGTAATGTACCAGACCATCTGAAGCTTTCAAGGACATTTGACAAGACAGATGAAAAAATGACATCACTGTTGTTGCAATCAGTTGCTACTTTATTAGGTACAAATGGGATGTGTTTCTTTAGTCATAATAAGCCCCTTCTTGTACAACTTCTTCATTTGTCTCTGCATTGTGGTTAATCTTTGGATCACAAAAGACCCCAGAGTGCATTTGCTGCCCCTCTGTGGTCAGTACCATGGCCTGAGAACTTCAGGCCTGGATGATCTGCTGCCTCTTCTCTCCTCTGTGACAAAGTCTCCTCCAACCAAAGTAAATTTTTAATGACACACTTTGTTATGTGGGTCCACAGGGGGCTTTTAGCGGCTGTGCTTTAATAACACGAGTCTCACTGCTTGTTCCCATCTGATAAGGCCTCATTAAAGGTAGTGAAAGAAAAAGAAAGCACTTTGAATTCCCAGATTTGTGCCAATTCTAACTTTATATTTCTGTCCATCTGTGTGTCTGGTATTTTTATGGCTTGATTTTCTTTTTTATGTTGAGAGCCATTAATAATCAAGATATTTTGAAGGAAGGTTTCTGCTCTCGGTGGAGGAGGACGCTTTTTCTCTGTCTCCCACCCCCTCCCATATCTGCCCTGCTTCAGCTCTGTGTCTTGTCTTTGGAGCCTCTTTTTGCATATCTTCCAAATTCTTAGTTATGGATTTGGTCAGCTGGTCTCTCAATGCAATTGATCAAATTTTCTCGAGGAGAAGACAGGGTGAAGGAGAGCCCAACTTGTCCGGACTGGACGTTTTTCTCTAGATACACAATGGACTCCTGACAGAAGTGGAGGATTGTGTGTTTGTCGATAATGTCAGTCGAGGATGTGGAAGATGTGTATATAATTGGATGTTTGATATCAGGATTTCTGCTTTTTGGAGTCAGCGGTTACCTGGCATTTCGAGAAATTCGGAGAATGTCAGCAGCTGTTCTGGCCATTGTGAGGCTGCCTGGCATGTATGATAGGATCTTCAGAGGGATCAACACTCAGACTGAGATGTTACGTGAGCTGAATCGCAGACTGGATGTGATCCTTAGGATCGCAGGCAGGTTGCGGTTCCTGGACTCAGGGGTGAAATGGGATAAATCTTGGAGAAAGTTGTTCGCTCGGATCTGGCGAAAGACCAGGAATTTAGCTGTTTGGATTCGCCTTTGAGAAGCACCAGCGAGACTCTCAAGGCTGACGGAAAATTAAGAGTCAGCCTAACCCAAATAATTATTGTTTTTCTGAATCTGGCTCCCCATCTTCAACTTCTCCTGGAAGTTATGTAAACATGACGCTCTGCTCCCTCTGCCCCCCTCCCTTCCCTGAGGACATCTGTGGACCTGCTCAGAACTTTGTGGCCGGTTGATGAACATTCCAACGTACCATCAAGGACAATGGCCTCTGTGACAGTGCTTCATGGACTTACTTGCACACACACACATGCTCAAGATAAACATATGCACCCCCTCACACCACCTTCACCGTTCCCAGCATGATGTTGTTTTGTAAACTTGTTGCTTCTTTGTGCTGAGGTTTTTTGCAATCTCAAACTGTATCCTGCTAAGGATAAAGTGTGAAATATGATTTTTTTCCCTCTACTTACCTAATGTGGCCTCTTTTCTCATCTAGCAAGGGCAGCGCCTGTGAGTGGGCAGCAAAGCCTCGGTGACCCATCCCCCATTGTCTTGTGTCATGATGTATGTTTGGATGGGTTGTACTGGAATTCTAATTTCCCCTCGGGGATCAATAAAGTATCTTTGAATTGAATTGAATTTGAATAAAGGATCCCCTGATGGCCACTTTTTAAATTGGCATTCCTGCTGACAGTATGTCGTACAAACCATTTTTTTCCAGCAAGACACCCCTTAGTTAACTTTAACATTTCACAAGGTCTGAGCACACAGAGAGATCTTTTAACCATTTTAACCATTCCTCTCTGAATCATCTAGATTTCTCTGTTTTGCATTTTATTTTTTTTCAGCTTGCCCCATGGGTTTTCTTTAGGATTTAGGTCTGGGGTCTTAGATGGAAGTGAAAAAAGGTTTTAACCCTTTCTGTGCAGATTTGACCATCTGTTTTGGATCATTCCCCTGCTTAAATACCCAATGATGATTCATTTCTACTCTACATGTGAATTCCACCTGATTTTTATTTAAAATGTCCTTGTATTTCAAACAGTTCGTGACTGCATACACTCGAACCCGTTTATCCTTTTGCCAAACCCACCTGAAGCGATGTTAAGAAGCTCAATCTTTTTCTCCTCTAATCAAAGCCAACTGTTCCAGTTAAAGTCCCAGGGTTTGATTACTGCTCCGCACACTCTTGGCATTCTGTTGATGAGCTTCAAGAGGTAGTCACCTGAAATGGTTTTCCAACAGTCTTGAAGGAGTTCCCAGAGATGCTTAGCACTTGTTGGCCCTTTTGCCTTCACTCTGCGATCCAGCTTACCCCAAACCATCTCGATTGGGTTCAGGTCCGGTGACTGTGGAGGCCAGGTCATCTGGCGCAGCACCCCATCACTCTCCTTCTTGGTCAAATAGTCCTTACACAGCCTGGAGGTGTGTTTGAGGTCATTGTCCTGTTGAAAAATAAATGATGGTCCAACTAAACGCAAACCGGATGGAATAGCATGCTGCTGCAAGATGCTGTGGTAGCCATGCTGGTTCAGTATGCCTTCAATTTTGAATAAATCCCCAACAGTGTCACCAGCAAAGCAACCCCACACCATCACACCTCCTCCTCCATGCTTCACGGTGGGAACCAGGCATGTAGAGTCCCTGAACCCCTCCGTTCACCTCTTCTGCGCCGCACAAAGACACGGTGGTTGGAACCAAAGATCTCACACTTGGACTCATCAGACCAAAGCACAGATTTCCACTGGTCTAATGTCCATTCCTTGAGTTCTTTAGCCCAAACAAGTATCTTCTGCTTGTTGCCTGTCCTCAGCAGTGGTTTCCTAGCAGCTATTTTACCACGAAGGCCTGATTCACACAGTCTCCTCTTAACAGTTGTTCTAGAGATGTGTCTGCTGCTAGAACTCTGTGTGGCACTGACCTGTTCTCTAATCTGAGCTGCTGTTAGCCTGCGATTTCTGAGGGTGGTGACTCGGATGAACTTATCGTCCGCAGCAGAGGTGACTCTTGGTCTTCATTTCCTGGGGCGGTCCTCATGTGAGCCAGTTTCTTTGTAGCACTTGATGGTTTTTGTGACGGCACTTGGGGACACTTTCAAAGTTTTCCCAATTGTTCGGACCGACTGACCTTAATTTCTTAAAGTAATGATGGCCACTCGTTTTTCTTTACTTAGCTGCTTTTTCTTGCAACAATACAAATTCTGACAGTCTATTCAGTAGGACTATCAGCTGTGTACTGTATCCACCTCCTGCACAACACAACTGATGGTCCCAACCCCATTTATGAGGCTTGAAATCCCATTTATTAAACCTGACAGGGCACACCTGTGAAGTGAAAACCATTTCAGGTGACTACCTCTTGAAGCTCATCAACAGAATGCCAAGAGTGTATGGAGCAGTAATCAAAGCAAAAGGTGGCTACTTTGAAGAACCTAGAATATAAGACATATTTTCAGTTGTTTCACACTTTTTTATTCAGTATATAATTCCACATGTGTTAATTCATAGTTTTGATGCCTTCAGTGTGAAGCTACAATATTCATAGTCATGAAAATAAAGACAACTCTTTGAATTAGAAGGTGTGTCCAAACTTTTGGTCTGTACTGTACATTACATTGAATTTCAGGGAACGGATCAGGACTTCATTCATTCGTTCTTCTTCTATACCCCTTCTTCCATAGTGGGCCACGGGGGAGCTGGTGCCTATCTCCAGCAGCCGACGGGCGAGAAGGGGGGTACACCCTGGACAGGCCACCAATCCATCCTCGAGCCCCTCTGGGACAGGAACCAGAATGAGAAGCAACTCGTCCCTGAACCCCTCCGGGACCGAAAGGAGGCAGTTCGTTCTCGAACCCCTCTGCAACTGGAAGGATGGGCGGATTGTCCTCAAACCCCTCTGGAACAGGAAGGAGAGGCGGCTCATCCTCGAACCCCTCTGGAACAGGAATCAGGAATGGAGGCAACTGGTCCTCGAGCTCCTCCGGAGCAGGAACAGGATCAGGCAGCAGTTCATACTCGAACCGCTCAGGAACAGGATCAGATAGAAGAGGTAATCAGCTCCCGGAGGCAGGAGCTGCGGCGTCGCGTCATCCTTCAGGGAAGTCAAGAGCCAAGCTTTGCGCCGACCCTCTGCGGAGGCTGAAGTTGAAGCATCGCGCCTGCGATGCCGTTTGCGGTGTGAGGAAGAGGCTAAGAGAGAGGCGTAGCGCAGTGGGCCAGCCTTGAACCCCAGAATGTCGATGGCTGCTCCCTCGCCACTTCCTGCTTCTCCGCCACTTCAGCCTGGCGTGCGCAGCTCTCTGCAGTACGCCGGAGATACTCCCACAGAGTTATTATCTCCCCACCTTCTGCTTGGTCCTGTTGGCTGTGTCCTACAGTCATGATGTGTGGTTGTGGGTAGGACCAAAGTGCAGAGAAGGAGACGCCAGGAGTCAAAGGAATAAGGGTAAGTCCGAGATTTATTGTTCTCACTCATGGACGAGGCTAGGAAACCAGAACCAGGCCAGAACATAGGATGCACGACCAGGTACGACCAGGAACAAAGATGAGTATGACCAGGACACAGCCCTACACAAAGGCAACTAAGGAACTTAAATATAAACAGGAAATGCAGGGAGAACCACTGAAAAACAAGACCAGGTAATTAGGGGAAACAAGAAACAGGTGCGAGCTATAGGCTGCAGTAAACAGAAGAAAACAAGGACCGAACCGGGTAAAATAAACAAAAACACAAACTCAAAACACAGACACTGCCTGGATACGACATCTTCTCCATTTTACCCTAGAGGATCCTTATCTTTTACCTTCATTTTTGCAAATTCTATCTATTCTTCTTCCTATCATTACATCTTGAAGTGTGACCAAATCATTAAAATATTCATCCTACCTTATCAGTTTATAACCCACATTAACAAGGTTTTCTCTTTCGAATGAACCAGAATTATCATCTATTATGCTACAGCTCTCTCTTAGAACATGTCTAATTGCAGGCTTGTTTAAGAATTTTTGATTTCTTTTCTTATTTTTGCCTATTTTCTGTGCAGTGGCATCCAATCAAAAACACACGTTACTGATCTCCAGCATCTTTCTGAGAGGATTACCAAACACGAAACCAGCAGAAGTCATTTTAACGGCACAGTGAAACTAGGCCTGAGTGAGTGAACAAAGCTTGCCAAATTAACATGCCTTTATCTTATGAATTAGGCAGAAAAACAAACAAGCTTTGGGGAACAGATTTCCCAGCAGTAAGGAATTGCTGAACAGCATAAGGTGTGAAAAAGAGAGGGAAGTCTACATTTTCATTGTCTTGCTTGCACCTGACAGCTATAAAAACAATAATTTTCAGTTAAAAACTGAAACAGGAAGAAAATGAGCAAGTAAGTTTTCAAATAAAATACTAATCTTATGCCCTATCCTTCCACGTGGATGACCTGTAATTCAGATTTGTTCACTATAGTGGAAATTTGTAAACAGAATATCTGACACCTCTTACAAACTACTGAGCTTACTCCTTCAGTTCTCTGTAGATGTTATTTAGACTTTTAAAAGACACCAAATTTGTAGGAGCATATTTTGGCAGCTTCTTGTTTATCCTCAAAGAGAATTGTGTCTGTCATCATAAGAACATTTCTCAGAAGGAAGGCAGGTAAGGTAAATCATTTTTTTTATAATTTAGCAATAAATTACCAGAAAAGCCAGTAATGGAAACACCTGAAAACAAGCTAAGTGGAGTGAAGCAAAACCCATGGAAAAGGGACATCATATTCCTCTAAATGCACTTTTCGTATGGCGGTAGGATAGTTAAAGTCTGACCATAAAATTTACACAACACATTTTGGCTGGTTCATTCAGGCCTCTGCAAAACTTAGTTTGAAAGTTCTGATTTTGGATCAGATGGTTATTTCTTCACCTGCACCCAACCATTCTGTAATGAGGTAAACTGGCCTCAGTGATGGTAACAATGGCATCTTCCAGAACACATTTTCCTTCAATTTGGGGTAACAGTTTGTCTTCTTTCACATCTTGGAAACGTGGTGACTCATCTAACTTGGTACGATCGTTTGAACTGATTATCTTTATTTGTTAAGAAATGACACTGAAAGATTTTCCCAGCTTAAGTAAATCTATGATTCTCCTTTGGTCAATATTGAGTTCTTTGGACTTTCTTGTTGTTCTGGATATATGTAATAATAAAGAGTGCTTTCAAAAAATAAATAGTTTTTTATGCTGGAAAAAGGAAATTGCCATCTTTACTAAATTACACTCACAAACAAAAATGGCCTTGGCCTTGTCAAGCATTTTTGTAACTGACTTATTAAAAGACTTAGACTAATGTAGGTATGTAATAAAGCTTGTTTGTATGGATTAGAGAAAATCCAAGTTAAACTGAAACTTGTGTAGCCAACTGCATGGAAAAACAACAGTTCAAATAAATCAATACAACACCAACATTTATATGGCGCTGATGGCCATAATAAATGGACAGACCTTTTTCTCCTGCTATACAGCAGGGCATATAAATCTTCTATAAGCCTGTGCTGAAAAATATGTATAAACAAAGTTATTTTCCCTAAATTAATTTCTATGACCGTATGAAAACCAGGACTGAATGTGCTTTGTTATATCCACACATTGAACATTCTTCACCCTCGGATGGGTATTATGGAATATTAGAAACAGGTTGTGCTACCTGTTTTTAATGACACAGAGAGGACTTTGAAGTTAAGTGGAGCTGCTAGTAATTATTCTCTATGACAACTTGCACTTCTGTTCCCTGCCAAAATGAACACCTGGCTCTTGGCTTGTTGCTATAATAATAAAGGAGGGGAAAAAAAGACTGCAGCTGTGCTATAGTTGTATTTAGCAGCTAGATTAATAAAAATCTCCCTCAGGCTGTAATGAAATTGATCAGACAGTTTATCAAATGTGTCTTCCATTCTTGTGTTTTGTTTGTTTCCATCTGTGTAAAGATGTTTCTTTATTCATGCTTTTCAGCTTTTCTATTGAGGCAATAAGTACTCAAAGAA
Source organism: Girardinichthys multiradiatus (assembly GCF_021462225.1). Taxonomy (NCBI): domain Eukaryota; kingdom Metazoa; phylum Chordata; class Actinopteri; order Cyprinodontiformes; family Goodeidae; genus Girardinichthys; species Girardinichthys multiradiatus. Next base: position 19,291,690 of record NC_061800.1, on the reverse strand, counting down.
AAATGGGAATAGTAAATGAATGCTATCTGTAAGCCAAGGGAGAAACTGAAAACACATAAAAGAACTACATGGTTTAAATTAAGCTTTGAGGTCATGGAGGCAATAAGGTGACAACATGAACCTCATATTAACCTAGCATATTAGCTTGTGGATATGCTTTAACTTCCAGCACAAGTTTTTAAAAAATGCTGCCATTATATTTCTATAGGAACAAAAAAACCTTTCCAGTTCCATGTAAAATACAGCTGAGTTAGCATGCTTACAATTGCTAAGCAGCTTTATGTTTCTATTGGTATTTTAACAATTTATCATTGGTGATGAGGTTGGAGGGCATCTTGCCATCACCCTAATCTTTAGGTCCTTGCAACTTACCATTTGTCCTCCTGAGCAGATCCTCAGGTTCTCTGTCAAAAGCTTGGGACATCTTTGTTGTATCATTCTCCTAAACAGAGATTTTTGAGAGTGTGCCTGATCTGCTGCTGCCACTCCCCTATTTTGAGGGTCACAGTCCAGAGTGCAGGAATGACCACTGGCACCAAAAAGGCCTTGGATCTCAATTTCTCAATTTCCTTTTTCAGCTCTTTGTATTTCTTGATCTTTTCATATTCTTCCTTCTTAATGTTGCTGTAGCTATTTTTTAATGTTGCTGTAGCTATTATTTTTTTTTGTACTGCTCTCCTGACCGATAGATACTCTTTGTAAACTATAGCTTAAAGGTTGTAAATGGTTGTGCACACTAACCCTGCAGCCAGATTATTTTATCTTTTCTTCTTTTACCAGATTTCCTTTGTGTTTTCAGTTGTGATACACAGGATGTTTGCCATATTAAGGCTAGTAAAAGTTTTAGAATGATTTTTCATATTCTCCTTTTTCCTACATCTAAATAACCTGCCGTTTTAATAGGAGTGTGTACAAATTTTAGATCGACTGTATGTCTGTTGTACTAAAGGGCTTTGTCTAGTCCACTGTTCATTCTTGGTCATCTTTACGTTTCTATTTGAGATTGTTTTTTTTCAGCGAAAAGACGTAGTTCATTATAATTTGAACCAAAGAGGGCTTAAATGATACAACAGGTATTATATATCAGGTTTAGATGCTCACCACAAAGGCAACACTTGCTCTGTTCTCAGTTTAATTCATGTAACTCTGCACCTCAACCCCCCTCCTCTCACAGGAGGGAAGAGCTGATTGCAGTGCTCTCCCTGTCTTCTCCAATAAGCCCAGCTCTGCTGCTGCCTCTCTCAGTCAAACATATGTGCGGAGTGACTGTCAACCCGCCAAGGCCCATTTACCCCAACACACACAGCATCCAACCTCCCTGTGCTGTCTACATCACAGCTCCTCCTACTTTCCACTCAGTCACATTTGGAGGCTTTGAACTTTTGAATTTAGCTCACCTCCAGCCTCTGCCTCTCAGCACTATTTCCTCTCCCCCATCCCATCCCTCCTCCCTATCTCATGACTCCCCCTGCTTCCCTGGAGCTTCTCTAGAGGCCACGCAATAACACACTTTGGAGGGAACCGCTTCCCTCCCCCAGAGCAGCCCAAACTGTGAGCATATTCCCTCCATCACAACAGCAGTGTAGCAAAACTGCTGTCACGCCGAGTTTGCCATGTTAATGTGGCTGTAAGCAACACTAGCCTGGCCTTAAAATACTGCTATGCTGTGTTTCTTGGAGGGGAGATGTTCAGGGAGGCTAAAAAACAGGTCTTCTGGGGCTGAGGAGCAAACGTTTAGAGAATAGGTGTATGCAGATAATGCACACAAAGGGAGCATTTCCTCTTCTAACTGCTCAGAGGATAGCAAACTGTGCAGACACTGATGCTAGAGTAGCTCCACATATTCTACTAAATCTACCCTTTCAAAGGGCTGAGACAAGAGGCTTCAAAGAGCTCGATTGACACCCAGCAAAGCTTTGAACCGCGTCCTTCGACTGCCACGTAGAAAGGCATTCACTTCCTTTAATCACCCACTTACAAACAGCATGTATTAAGACAGACAGATAGTCAACATGTCAACATTGTTAAACCTACACAACTTTCTGCTAAGGTAGTTAACAGGAAGACAAATAACAAGGATCTTGCCATCAAATGGGCACCTACCTCCTGCAGCACTGGCACCATGGTACAGAAACCCCAGTAAGCCAATTAGCTGTCACTTTTCTGTGTCAAAAGTTGGTTTGTATTTTCAGCTACTTTGTTTCACATTTGTTGAGTAGCTTCACTGTTGATTTTCAACTGTGAAGCATTAGAAACACTGCAAAGTTTTTTTTATAGAAATCCCAGTCAATTTAAAAGGAAACAACTTTTATGTGATTACGTTTGTCCAAAAGCTTCTTAATTTTAAGTATTTATTTTTTATTAAACTAGTGAATTAAAAAATAGCAGATATGAGTTGATCAGTGTCTAAGAACTTTAAAAAATCAATAGTTTGAGGTTATAAATTTGGTGTGACCAGGGGCCAATTTCTTGAATTTATCTCACACCAACACACAGTGACCACAATGATGGAGAGGACAATAAAATAAATCTCCAAAGGTTGGGTTACCAAGTCTCCAGAGCAACCATCAGCTGCTATCTACATGTCAGCCAAGTGGTTTGGGAGGAGAGAAAAAAAGACATTTCAAAGGGTAGTTTTTTTTAATGCTACTGTAACAACATGAACCACTCAGATTTGGACTTTTCACTCAAATTTCACTCCTGGACAAGACCTTTGAGAAAGCCTTGTTACTTTGGACTGAGCTGTAATAATATTTTATCATGCAATTGATGTTCTGGGGATTGTTAAAACATGCAATGCTGAAGATCCGAAAGTGTTATGATCAAAAAGCTGTTTATTATTCTGTTTATTCTGCTAGTTTCGAGTTTAGAAACCTGTGTTGGCATTCTGAACTGTTTAAAATATCAACATATTTTAAATACAAACCTGCTGGCTTCTACCAGTAAACTGAAAATTGGTCATCACTGGTTAATTCAGCAGGACAGTGATCCAAAATAGACAGGAAAATCAACACAGAAATGGTTCCCCATAAAAGTTAAACTTCTTGCTTGGCCATGTCAGTCCCTAGACTTAAGTCCTATAGGGAACATGTGGAGGTGAGCTGCAGGTAAGAGAGCATAAGAAGACGAGAGACTTTTTCAAGTTAGTTTTACCAAATTCCAGACAAATTCGATATAGTTCTTGTTGTACTTCAAGAGTTACAATTGCCTATATGATCTAACATAATAAGGTAGAGTCTTTACAATAAACTGAAAAATGTGTTTTCTTTTCTGATTTGAAAAAAGTACATCCTAAAACCGGGCCTGCACGGTGGCGCAGTTGGTAGCACTGTTGCCTTGCAGCAAGAAGGTCCTGGGTTCAATTCCTGGCCTGGGGTCTTTCTTCATGGAGTTTGCATGTTCTCCCCATGCATGCATGTGTTCTCACCGGGTACTCTGGCTTCCTCCCACAGTCCAAAGATGTGCCTGTTAGGTTAATTGGTAACTCTAAATTGCCCTTAGGTGTATGAATGAGTGTGTGCATGGTTGTTTGTGTGTTGCCCTGTGATGGACTGGCAACCTGTCCAGGGTGTACCCTGCCTCTTGCCCATAGACTGCTGGAAATAGGCACCAGCTCCCCTGCGACCCACTATGGAATAAGCGGTAGAAAATGACTGACATCCTAAAACCTTTTTATTAGATAAAAATAAAACAGGCACAGTTGAGGTGTTAACACTCGTCTTTGTGCCTTCAGTATATTGGCATGATGTAGAGAAAACAAACAGAAGCAGGTCTGGAGTGACATAACCCAGTAAGTTGATGGTGTGATGGAAAATGTACTATTGGTAATTCATGCTGCTGATGAATAAGTAATCTGTTTCAGCCTTGAAGGCCAGGCTTAAAGGCGCAGGGCATATGGGCAAAGAGGAGGGTGCAGATGCTCCTCAAGGCCAGAGGGCAAACTTAAAAGGGACACAGAGAGCAAGGAGGAGACATGGATGAGGGATGAAGAGAGAAGATGAGTCAAAGAAAAACAGGCGCTGTGTACTTCTGATTTCACTGTTCAAACTTACTTTTCGAATCCAAGTTTGCAAGTGTTACTTTGGGGTGTTGTAGATGTACTTGAAGGCCCTGTCTATATCTGGCCATCAACCAAACTAACAACCTCAAAGATCAAACATTATCTGGTGTGACAAGCTTCCCTTTAGAAAAACTCAACAAGGAAATACACTCTGAGATCAAAATGTCTACAAAAACCTTGAAAGATGTCCACAATCCTAGACAGGATGCAGAAGTGTACACTCACACCCACACTCATACACTTTTGGCAGAGAGCACTAAGAGGATCTCAGCACCATCTGCTGGTGGCTTTGTTATCAAGCTGCTGCACAGTGTCTGAAGGCAAATAAACAAATCAGTTCCTTAAAATCGTTTTTTTTTTCTTCTATCCTCTCTGCCAATCCTGCCTTTCTTTCCATTTAACACCTCCTTTAAGCCAAGAAACTAATCTGACTTGATTAGTTACAGTTTGCCACTGCAGCGGTACACTATCTTTTATCATCCGTCAAAAGGGAAGAAGGTGGTTTTGATGAAAAGACTCTTAAGAAAAGGCTGAAACCCCAAAATTGCAGAGAAAATAAATTAGTTTTGTTGTCTATTTAAAAAAAAAAATCACTGAAACCCTAGGTTGGCGTTGTTTAGGTTTTCTTCTATTTTACAGGCACTGAACAAACTGTTATAGTTAATTTAAAATTATGTACAGCACCCTTCACAATTATTGGAACCCATGATACAAAATGTGGTAAAAGCCATCTAACAGCAATACCATAAAATCATGTATTCAGTGTGGAAAAAAATTCAGATAGTTTCATATAAAACCACTGGCGGTACAGTTATAATACTTGGTATAACCCACTCTTTCCAAAAGAACTGCGCTTAGTCTCGGAGTAAAATAGGCCCACAGCATCACAGATCCTCCACCGTGCTTAACAGGTGTTTTTCTGCATATTCATCATTTATTTCATGCCTGACGCAGCAGAAGTGTTTCTAACCAAAATGCTTTATCTTAGGTTCTTTTAGCCAAAGTAAACTGTTTGATTAAGTATGTCAGCATTCAGCATATTCCACATGTTTGCATTTGTGATGGCATTAGGACTACCTCCCAAATATTTTTGTCACAGAATAAACATACAAAAATTAAAGACTAGATTTTTGCAAACTTGGCACAAATAGTAAGGAAATTTGTGATCGGTCTATTACTTCTTTGCTTTAACAGTGCTCCTGTAATCCTATTGGAAAGCTGTGTCCTCTTAGTGGTGTGCCACATTTGTAAGGAAAATTCATGTGTCTTTGCTTTTTGTGGAGGCAGTGTAATGGTGTGAAAAGGCACCTCAGGCTCTTCAGCATTGGAGGCAATCTGTATGCAGAGCGATATTAAGGTAAGATTCTCCAACCAACTGCAATTCCATATTTCCACTCTTAGGGACTGAATTCATCCTCAAAGATATCAATGCTTGCCCCCACAGCGAGGTTTAGGTTTTTGAGACCAGCTCCAGAGTGGAGGTTGTGAGTGGAGAGGATGGAATAGCCTGCCTGACCTCAACCCCATTTAACATTTCTGGAATCAACTTGAGTGTGCTGTTCATGGTAGAGTGAACAACAGACTTTGGCTGTATTGCAACAAATGCTGGTTGAAGAGTGGGATGCCTTCCTACATCAGTGTGTGACCAACCTCGTGACCAGGAGAAGGAAAAGGAGGCGCCAGGCTGACATGGTTGTTTATGGTTCTCCCACACGCTTGTTGAATTGATAAATTCTGAAATGGACAGTCCTGTCTCTTGTCATTTTCAACTTCAACCAACCAATTTTATAAACAAAACCAAGCTACAGTCAGTAGCAGAATAAGCTGCTGGGTATTGGCAGAGAGGATTTTGTTTTTCATGGGCACAACACACATTCTCAACTCTGCTGCTCAATCCTAATTATATTTTTCTTTCAAAAGTGACTTTCCACTGGAATAAACTTGATAGCAAAGACGCGCTGCTACAACAAAGAACTAATCAATCAAAGGCAAATGTCCTCATTGTCATAACGTGTGGTTGCGGAGGAGGACCCAGACGCAAACCGAGCATGTTTTGGCAGGGAGCAATGACAACAGGTGACTTAAATACTGAGGGACTCCCAGCTGTCATCAGTGCTATTACTGAACAAAGAATAGTAACCCATTTTTTTCCAAACAACTACCTACCTTGAACCTACCCAAGTCCCCACAGTGTTGTTCATACTGGTCAGATATTTTGTTGTGAATGGAGGTATCTGAATGGAGGTATCTTTGTTAAGAGACCAAGACTTTCTTGATAACATACCACCCTGGCACTGCATAAAGTTACAAATAAAGGCAAAAAAGGCCTGATAGCTTCTCATTAGATGATATCTAAAGTAATTTGGGCATTATGGTAAAGTGGATAGAAAATAAAACGTGGTTTTTACAATTTTTTACAAAATATCTAAAGAAATTATGGAATGCCTTTGTATTCCGCCCCCTTTACTCTAATGCCCATTAATATCTTCCAGTGCAAGCAATCACGTACAGAAGTCAGCTAGTAAGGATTTTGTGGAGATGTTTAGAGCAGGATTAGTTATGAAACTTTATCCCAAGCTTTGAACATCTCACAGAGAACTGTTCAACCCCCCTCTGAAAAATGCAAGGGAATGGCACACCTGCAAAACTACCAAGACATGGCCGTTAACCTAAACTCACAGGACAGGCAAGGAGAGCAATAATCAGAGAAGCAGCCAAGGGGAAGGACAAATATTAGCTGTGTACTCCCCAGCATTTGCTTCTTTAAACCAAACGCAAGAAGAAAAGCTTTGTTAAAGTAAAGTAATTAGAAAGTCCTGCTTGGAGTTTACCACAAGTCATATAGGGGACAGTGCAAACGGGTGGAAGGGCATGTTCTGATCAGATGAAACCAAAATTACATTTTTAAACTACTTTCCAAAACTGTCAGTCATTTTCTACCACTTATTCCATAGTGGGTCACAGGGAAGCTGGTGCCTATCTCCAGCAGTCTATGGGTGGAAGGCAGGGTACACCCTGGACAAGTCACCAGTCCCTCACAGGGCAACACACAAACAACCAAGCACACACTCATTCATAAACCTAAGGGCAATTTAGAGTGACCAATTAACCTAACAGGCATGTCTTTGGATTGTGGGAGGAAGCTGGAGTACCCAGTGAGAACCCACACATGCACAGGGAGAACATGCAAACTCCATGCAGAAAGACCCCTGGCTGGGAATTGAACCCAGGACCTTCTTGCTGCAAGGCAACAGTGCTACCAACTGTACCACGTTTCAAAACTACATTTCAAAATTACTTCTCGGGAAGGACTAGGTAGCTGGTCAGAGTAGATGGTAAGATGGATGGACTTGAATACATGGCAATCCTGGAAGAAAAGTTGTTAGAGGTTGCAAAGACCACAAACATACAGAAAGAGCTACTACGGAGTAGTTTAGATAAGAGTATATTCAGGTGTTATTGGGCCTAGTCAAAGTATAGGCCCAAATCCAGTTGAGAATCTGTGGCAGGATTTGAAAACCAATGTTTAGAGTTGCTCTCCATCCAGTTTGACTTTACCCAAGCTATTCTGCAAAGAAGAATGGGCAAATTTTTCTGTCTGTAGATGTGCAAAGCTGGTAGAGAGATAGCCCAGACATCCAGCTCTACCTGCAGCAAAAGGGGGTTCCACACTTTTCAGGTTTTATAGGGAAGAAAATTTTGAAATCATTTTCTTTTCACTTCACAATTATATAGAACTTTGTGTTGCTCTATCACATAAAGTCCCATTGAAATGCAATTAATGTTCATGGTTGTAACATAACAAAATTTGAAAAAGTTCAAAGTATGAATACTTTTTCAAGGCACTGTATGTGGAGTGAAAAATGCAAATCTAAACAAAAAGGAGATGCGATTCTGTGTTGCTAATCTCTTTGATACCTGCACTGTGACATTTTATAAAAGGCGGAGAACAACCCCAAAATATTCTTTTAATTTTTTATTTACGACCTAAGGGACATCCTGACTACTCAGCCCCAAGTCACACTCCCTCCTCCTCTTCCTTTTTCTTTGCTGCATTCTCCCTATTGCATTTTTCAACCTTTAATCAAACCATGTATGATATCTCACTCCGCTCATGCATTTAGCTTATGACTGATTACTTATTTGCATAAAGCATATAGGGCAGTGTGGAGGTGGAGAGGCAATACTGAGAGCATTGGCAAGTATATGTTTTTATTATGATTAACTATAATTACGCTTTGAAGCAAGACGTGTTCATTTGAGAATTTAGGCTAATTATGCAAATACTGCTAAGATTAGTAAATGGATTGCTTTTCTTTCAAGAACAATTAGTTTAAGATTTATTTTCAAACTTTAACCTATTATGTCTCACTAATTACCCTCAAAAAGGCCTCTACCTTAATGGTGTAAGAGTGAAATTAGTCAGGAAGTGGTAAAATATTATTTTTACACTGACTGCTATTAAATGAGTTTATGATTTAAGCATTTCAACCAAAATAATTTAAATGTTATCACAATATAATTACTGTGAAATAATCATCGAGGTTTACAAAAAACAAGACACACACTGGGAATGTTACAAGATGTTAGTCTGAACCACAAGGTGAAAGGATTTAGAGACAGCGCAAGTGCATGTTTGACATAAAGTAAATTACTTTTCACAGATTCACTCCTGCAAAACATCCCAAAAAAAGTTCTGCTGGAAGATTTCTTTCACTTCTGCCATTGGATTTCCTTTATACGTTTTATGATTAATAGTATTACTAAATATAGCGAAAGACTTATCAGTATAAGCATACATTTGAAAAAAAAAAAGCTTTAATTAATTTTATTCTGTAGAATAAGTTATTGCAAACAAGTGTGGCCCCAGGAAATTGGTCAATAAAAAGAAAACAAAATGTATTTGAGTAGCGTTTTTTCCATTGTACAAATTTTCTCTAATCAAAGGTTGGATTCATCCTAGATGTTATTACTACTGTGAAGGCCAAATCCATGGCCGCACTCCAGTAAGGGGGGGGGGTTAACTACAGATTTGTATTCAAAGTTTAGTGGTTTTCACTTTCTTCTTTAGTGATTAATTTAGCAACAAACTTAACTGCACTGTGCTGTTATCTTGGAGTTAATGTTTGTATTCTTTACTTTCCCCTATTGTGTTGTAATGGTCTAATCAACCAATATACACTGCTCAGAAAAATAAAGGCAACACTTAAACAACACAATATAACTCCAAGTAAATCAAACTTCTGTAAAATCAAACTGTCCACTTTGGAAGCAACACTGATTGACTACCAATTTCACAGCTGTTGTGCAAATGGAATAGACAACAGGGGGAAATCTTTGGCGATTAGCAAGACACACTCAATAAAGGAGTGGTTCTGCAGGTGGGGACCACAGACCACTTCTCAGTATCTATGCTTTCTGGCTGATATTTTGGTCACTTTTGAATGTTGGTGGTGCTTTCACACTCGTGGTAGCATGAGACGGACTCTACAACCCACACAAGTGGCTCAGGTAGTGCAGCTCATCCAGGATGGCACATCAATGCGAGCTGTGGCAAGAAGGTTTGCTGTGTCTGTCAGCGTAGTGTCCAGAGTCTGGAGGCGCTACCAGGAGTCAGGCCAGTACACCAGGAGACATGGAGGAGGCCGTAGGAGGGCAACAACCCAGCATCAGCACCGCTACCTCTGCCTTTGTGCAAGGAGGAACAGGAGGAGCACTGCCAGAGCCCTGCAAAATGACCTCCAGCAGGTCACAAATGTGCATGTGTCTGCACAAACAGTTAGAAACCAACTCCATGAGGATGGTATGAGGGCCCGATGTCCACAATTGGGGGTTGTGCTCACAGCCCAACACCGTGCAGGACGCTTGGCATTTGCCAGAGAACACCAGGATTGGCAAATTCGCCACTGGCGCCCTGTGGTCTTCACAGATGAAAGCAGGTTCACACTGAGAACATGTGACAGACGTGACAGAGTCTGGAGACACCGTGGAGAGCGATCTGCTGCCTGCAACATCCTTCAGCATGACCGGTTTGACACTGGGTCAGTAATGGTGTGGGGTGGCATTTCTTTGGAGGGCCGTCTAGCCCTCCATGTGCTCACCAGAAGTAGCCTGACTGCCATTAGGTACCGAGATGAGATCCTCAGACCCCTTGTAAGACCATATTCTGGTGCAGTTGGCCATGGGTTCCTCCTAATGCAGGACAATGCTAGACCTCAGCAGTTCCTGCAAGATGAAGACATTGAAGCTATGGACTGGCCCGCCCGTTCCCCAGACCTGAATCCGATTGAGCACATCTGGGACATCATGTCTCGCTCCATCCACCAACGTCACGTTGCACCACAGACTGACCAGGAGTTGGCGGATGCTTTAGTCCAGGTCTGGGAGGAGATCCCTCAGGAGACCATCCACCGTCTCATCAGGAGCATGTCCAGGTGTTGTAGGGAGGTCATACAGACACATGGAGGTCACACACAATACTGAGCCTCATTTTGACATGTTTTAAGGACCTTACATCAAAGTTGGAACAGCCTGTAGTGTGTTTTTCCACTTTAATTTTGTGCGTGACTCCAAATCCAGGCCTCCATTGGTTAATAAATTTGATTTCCATTGATGATTTTTGTGTGATTTTGTTGTCAACACATTCAGCTTTGTACAGAACAAAGTATTCAATGAGAATATTTCATTCATTCAGATCTAGGATGTGTTATTTGAGTGTTCCCTTTATTCTTTTGATCAGTGTATATAGCCTTGTGTATCAACCGCTCCATTATGTTTATGCCATCAGTTGGATTGTCCACATTTTTGCCTGAGTTAAATTTAGCCTTTTTTCAGTTGTTATTTTTGTAATTAGAACTTTTTTAAGTTAAAATTTTAACAATTTTTCTCTCTCTTCCTGCTTTTCAACTCGGCCCCTCACAACTGTAGTGTTCTTTTATTGTTTTTACACATCTAAACACAGGGTGTAGAATACAGTGCCTTGCGAAACAGATCAAGCTCCATCAGATTAGGTGGAGAGCATATGTGAACGTCAGCTTTTTTCATATCTTGCGACAGACACTCAACTACATATAGGTTTGGGCTTTGACTGGACCATTCCAACACATTATGCTCTGTTTCTAAACAATTCCATCTTACCTCTGGCTGTATCTTTAGGGTTGTTGTGCTCCTGGAAGGTGAACCTAGATCCTAGACTCAAGTCTTCCCTTCCAAGTTTCCTTCCAAAGTTACCCTGTATTTAGCTCCATCCAGCTTCCTATTACGTCTGACCAGCTTCCATGTATCTGCCACCCAAATGTTTCTCTAGGGGGGAAGTGGATTAAGGTTGAAGTGCAGTGTTAGCTTTCCACCTTAAATGTCATTTTGCATGTTAATAAAAAAATTGAGTCTTGGTCTCATCTGACCAAATAACCTTCGTCAAATGTTTGCTGTGTCCCCTACATAGTGTGGGGCAAACTAAAAGTGAAAATGCAAACCACACTTTTCGGATTACATATATTTTTTTATTGGAATATCATGAAATATTTTCCTACAACTTTATAATTATATTAGTCAATCACATAAATGCTCAATACAACTTTTTTAAATTGGTGATTGTAAAATGACAAAATGTCAGTCAATAAATAAGGGTATACGGTCTATAAATTCTATTGCATGGCACTATTAACAATGTTTGCAGAATGCGCTTTTACAATGTGCTATAAAAATGCACTGACATTTCAGAGAAATATGTCATCCTACAAAAACAAATGTTGCTTCTCAACCTCTAATAAAATCATTTTATACTAAAGAATGATATTAAACACCTCCTCAAAAGACCTGAACTTTTCCAATCCCAGCTTTTTTGGAATGTGCTCTATTTCTTTTTCTTTTATTGATTTGCATTTCAATGGTGTTCAACCAATGTCTGGTTTGAGGTTGTAATGTGATCAGAACTGCACTGGAAGTAACTTCTGAATCACAAGCTCAAGCGCAATGCATCATCGCAAGCATTACATGCTTTAAAAGAAGTATAACTCTTCGTTCAAGGTAACCTCACTGATCCTGTGGGGCTTTAAATTGTCAGCATGTCATCTGAGGATTCAATAGGAAAACATGTCATGCTGTAACCTCTAAGCTCTTGTTTCCTCCTCAGTACACTTTGCAGTGTGTGCCCTTAAAGCTTCTATCAGGTGCAGCCTGATCCATGTGGTGTGACAGTTGGTGAGGCTGACAGTAACTGGAACCTTTGTGATAACGATGTCTGTGCTGAGATACCTTCTGTCTTACCTCTAACCCCCTGACACATCTACAGGAGAGTATTCACTTGGTTGTCCCATCTGTGACCACAGACGGAAGTAAACATGATGAAACCTTGACAGATCTCCTGTAAAAAAAAATACCTGCATGGCATTATACATTGAGTTCACTAATATAAACGTATATTTTGTTGTGTTTATTGTCCTCCTGTACAAAAGTGTGGGTTTTATTCACTGAAAGCCTGCAAACACAAATCTTCAACATACACATAAACATTTTAGTTATTCATTTTAGTTATTCATTCATTCATTCATTCATTCATTCATTTCACACATTTTAGTATGGAAAAAATATTTCTATATATTCTATAACTATCACCATAGTAATCCAGCTTCTAAAATAGCACCTGCTTCAATACAAACAGAGCAAATTAAAATGAATAACTAATGACATCTGTTTTCACAAACTGCCATAAAATAAATACAATGCCCTTAGGCATTGTGGGAGATTATGGATTACAAATAAAAAGGGAAAAACAAGTAAAAACAAAATGTTTTCTCAACTTGCAATATATTGAAATACAAGACCTGTTTAAGAGTGCAAATATGTTTTACTATAATCGCGAAATAAATCAAGTCAAGTTTAAATCAAAAGTTGCAGTCTCTTGATCTCTTGATCTGTTTTCTGATTAATTCAGCCAGTAGTTTTCTGACCACTCATTGAAGATTAAAATTTCAAACTCAGATGGTCAGTTAAAACTTTAACATAAAATAAAATAAACCAATAAAAGAAGAAGGTGCCATCGTGGGGAAAAGTAAGTACCCATTTCCGACACAGCTGAACACTGTAAATTCGGTATTCTTGATCCCAATGTATATGCACTAATTGAACTTGGAGTGCATCAAATGCAATGCATTCTTTAAAGACATGGAGGGACTTGATGTTCCACAAAATACCCTACATTTCTTCACATATAAACCTGCATGACACTTTTTGCAATACACCAGTATGACTAGATGGGAAACAGTGTGAGGGCAACTTTACTTCATTACTATGGGGATTGTAGTTTATTTCTACAATTCCAGAATGTCCTCATAAACTGCTGTCCTGTCAAGACCATATGAAGATATAAACACACACAAACACAACCAAGAGCATCAGCAATAAATTAATATTTGCCGATTGTTTAGAATGCAGCACATCTCATCTGAGTCAGGATCAGCCAGATGCTCATGAATACAGTTGTATCTTGGAGACCTGTGTGGGTTACGTCTGCTGACGTCTTGGAAAGCTCAAGGTTATTTGCTGTTTGTTTGTTCTTGGCAACATACTTTTTTCTCAAATCCAACTACTGCTGACTCTGTTGTTCAAATGCTTCTGTGCTGACATGTACTGCACAGTAATAATTATATTCATTTGACTCATCTTTTTCTGCCTTGAAAATGGTATCTGGTATTAACTTAACATGGGTCCTCTTGGAATTTTTAGACAGCAGTGATTAAAATGCTTAAACATCCCACAATTTTCTAAACAACCAAGTAGATCAATTAAAACTGAGACGTTTTCAGTGCTTAAAATGAACACTCAAGGGATGCGATATGTGGGATAGCCTCTCATCTGTGGAGGCCACAGTCCTTGATGCAGTTGTCCTGGGTTCGAGTCATAACCCTGAAGACATGTACTGCATGTCTTCCATCTTTCTCAACCCCATTTTCTCTCTGCCTACTTTTAATAAATAAAATAATGTCATGGTGCTGGTGGTGTAGGGGTTAAACATGCAACCATATATAGAGGCCATAGTCCTCTTTGCTGCCATATCAAGTTCGAGTCCCAAACCCAGCGACATTTGCCAAATGTCTCCCTCTCTCTCTGCCCCTCTTTGCTGTCTGCCCACTGTTGAAAAGTAAAGGCCTCCAGTGCCGAAAAAACCTAGTGCCGCAAAGAAAAGAAAACTCAAAGCACGGCAAACTCAGAGTCTTTTCCTTGTTAAAGCAGATTGGATTTATTTTTCTCAGCGGAACCATACAAGAACAGGCAGAAAATAGACACCATTGTGAATATATTGTAATTAGCACTGAACATTTTAAAGACTGTGTCCGTTCTCTCTTAGTCTGCCTGTCCTTTTCTTCTCAATGCCCTGCAGATGAAAATCTCTCAGTGAAATAGAGGAAGAAAGGAACCAAAAATAACACAACTTCTTGTGATCATTAAAATGAGAAAGTGGAGGAACAGCTGCTTACAAGAAAATAAACACATTAACACCATTGCTCTACAGCGCGCAATCACAGATGCTTGACAAGGCAGCTGCCTGTTTTTAATTACAGTAATACTCATCTTCTCTTGCACTATTCTTTTGTTCAGCTTTTCTCTTCTGTTTTTTAATTTTTGTTGCATATTGCTGTTTTTCCCTCTGTTTCTTTACATTATTATATCACTCAAATCTAATGAAATCCAAGAGAAGACAGTGCTTATGAACATTAATTTAACATAATTATCTCACTAAACATGGTGGTGGCAAGAGCTTTATGATTCTTGACTATTCTAAATAACTTTTTTCAGGTGTAAGACTAGGGATTCACTGCGGTTGGAATGAAGACTTGTGGTAGGTGTTGATGGTTTATCTCAAATCCTGCTACTGACAATTCTCTCCTGTCCCTGACTTAACATATGTGTGAATATACGTACACCTACCCCCTTGCTGATTCCTTACTTTTTTCTTAGTCTAAGATTTCTTGTGCAGGAATGACCGCAGGTTCTGGCATTAATAGTGTAGCTTACCTGTAGCCTCGGGATGCATTTGATTTGTACGTGAAGGTCAAAATTTCTAAATTACAAATTGGTAAAATTGAATGCCCCTGGAGTAGAAATTCCAGGTTGGAAAACTGGAGATCCCTAACTTCAACATCCAACATGACTGAATAAAGCAAGGACAAAACTGCAACAACTAACTGTGCACTTCTGGTAAGTATCAATTTAAACAAATAATACACAGAATACTGTGCAAATTGTTGTGCAATAATATGCTTAGGTTATTTAATATCTAATTAAATCATTTTTGGTCTGTCAAGTATTGTATCAAGTATTGTCCTGTGAATATCAACCCAATATGGCGGTGGTATTAGAACAATAGATGAAAGATTGATTCCAGCTCTGGCATTCTCCAAACAGCAAACTCTGCATACATATGGAATAAATTTACAACAACTTCTCTCTAAAATATAAGAATTTCTAAATAAAACAATTTAACTCCAAGTTAAAATATTTCAACTAACAAACTCTTTACTGGGCTAGGACAACTCAGCTAAAACATCAAGATGTTGGGACCACAGCCACGGTTACAACATGAAGTCCGGCACAGACTTTTCTGGATCTTTCAAAATAAATTGCATTAACCTACTTCCGGCACAGCCAGGGAAAGGGGTACTTCCCATGATGCCACTATCTGTATAAAAGCACCCCCTTTCAAAGGAATCGATCTCTTCCACGCCAGTGATGACCAGGACAGGAGGGACACAGCACGCTAATGTCTCTTTGATGGCAAACAGACATGAACTCTTCAAATTGGATCCAAGAGTGTCATACGATCATCAGTCATATGCACTAAGTTAAGTACGAATGAATTACTGTTTGTGTATCCAGTATATTCATTCATAAACGGGATAATTAAGGTACAAGCGTTGCTTGACTTTCTCTCTGAGGCCTGCAGAAGCAAACTGTGTTCCAGAGAATTCCCAGCAGAAACGCTGTCTCTACGATGCCGAGTGAAGCAGTTTCCCGGTTTGAAAGGAGGACAACAGGGACCGCATCACCGTGGTTACAGTAACTGTGCAGTTGGCCGGCCGACAGAACGAGCAGTCCTTCACCCACAGCTGCGGAGGTTAGCTGAAGCTAACCCTTTGTTCACAGAGCTTTCTTCAAACTTCGTCGTCGCCCGGACAACTTTTCCTCAGCACGGTTCACATATGAGGTTAGGGTGTGGGCAGAGTGATAGAAGTGATTTAGAATGAAATAATCTAAACGTTTTTCATTTATGAAGTTTGGTTTTGCTTGTGTTGAACTCAGCTTATTGCTAGCAGGCTATCTACTCACCACGTGCTCAATTTTGTGTTCTGTGTTTGTGTGTTTTGAAAGTTAAGACAAACTTTATTTAAAGGGTGATTTTAAACACAGAAGATTGATCATAACGCGCTGTCCGCGCTTATGCATTTTAACCCTTTTATTAACGGTATTTTAAAGGTGTGTGTTTGATTCTGGTGCTAAGCTATCAGCTTCTTTTGTTAACTTTAACTGCTAACAGGTAAGAACACGTGCTTGCTACTAAAGATCATCTACCCAGAAAGGTTGTTAGTTTTCAATCCAGTAAATAATATTTCCCTAACATTATTTTACTAAACTTGATAACTAAGTAAACACCATTACGCCCCATTTCTCCAGAAAGATTTGGCAAAGGCAGTTAATGAGACACCGTTGAGAATTAGTCATCCAGAAGGTTGGTTTTATTCAGCAGATCATTCTTTAAAACATTATCTTATTAAAATATTTTATCTGATCTTGCATTGTGAATTGTTGTCTAAAGGTATGCTGATTATTGCCTAAGTTGGTTCTAAGACTGACTTAACTTCACTTCCAGATTCCTCAAGATAATCCTTGGTTCTCAAACATAAACATTGCATGGTAATGTTGCATCACTTTTTCGGTCATGGTTTCAACCATCTTTAATCAACTGGTTTATATTGTACATAGCCCATAATCTTCCTTATTCTTTAATTCTGCTTGGTAGTTTAGTTCGATTGTTTTAGCATAGTAAAGAGTTTGTTGATTGAAATTTGACTTTGAGTTGACTTATTTTTGTTAAGAAATTGTTGTATTTTAAGAAATTGTGTGAATTCATTCCATGTGTACGCAGAGTTTTGCTGTTCAATAATGTCAGAGTTTGGCTCACCATTTTTGATTTTGTCCTAATACCACCGCCTTACTGAGCTGGTATTCACAGGACAACCTTTAACAGACCGAAATATTATTTGATCAAATATTAAGGTATTAATATTAAATAATATATTCAGATTCATAGTCACAACAAAGCAAAATGAAGGAATCTAAAAAACAAATGAACTATGCACAAATAAAGGAACAAGGGGACCAATAAATAATGTGATGATAGATTGGTTTAAGAACCAAGGTTTATCTTGAAGAATTCTTAAATGAGGTGAAACAGGTTTTAAACTAATCAAGAGCAACAATTGGTATGTCTTCAAACAACCAGTCACGATGCAAAATCAGAAGGTAAGGAAAACATTATTTAAATAAAATAACATTTTAAACAATGGTTTGCCAAATTTGAGGTCAATAACCTTTTTAGTCAATTGATTCTTGATGTTGTTTTAATCAGCCACCATTATTTTAGTAAAAAAATATATTTAAGGAAATATTATTATGAATCAATAATCCTTTGGACAATTGATCTTAATGTTATTTTTAATTAATCATCATAGAGAAATGCACTACTAAAATGGCGGAGAGGAAGGTGTATGGAATCTCGCAAGATGGCAATGAACTGGATGTAAATATCTGACCTTCCTGGTGCTAACATTAGTAGTTAGTAGTTTTGGCTTACAAAGGAACATAGCTTATTAAACAACCCTTTTAGTTTTCATGTGCTTAAAGTACCATTAACACAAGTATTAATGTGTATACGAGCACAGACGGTGCATTATACAAAGCAAGCTCTGTTGTAAACAAGCTGTCCACTGTATTATGGAACGCCAAAGTGTTCAAAATTAAATAAATAAATGAAACATTTTGAAAAAAGTATCTACATCAATAAATAATAGATAATGACTTAATGTGACAATGAAATTGTGAAATAATTACATGCATATTAAATTCTTAGCTCATTATTATGAAATATATTTCATTTTCCATTAAAAATCAGCTTTATAATTTTAATTAGTCAGTCATTTTCTACCACTTATTCCATAGTGGGTCATGGGGAAGCTGGTGCCTATCTCCAGCAGTCTATGGGCGAGAGGCAGGGTACACCCTGGACAGGTCGCTAGTCCATTGCAGGGCAACACACAAACAACCAAGCACACACTCATTCACCTAAGGGCAATTTAGAGTTACCAATTAAACTAACAGGCATGTCTTTGGACTGGGGGAGGAAGCCAGAGTACCCGGTGAGAACCCACGCATGCACGGGAGAACATGAAAACTCCATGCAGAAAGAGCCCCGGCCGGGAATCGAACCCAGGACCTTCTTGCTGTAAGGCAACAGTACTACCAACTGCACCACTGTGCAGCAATTTTTATTAATGAATTTTCATATTAAATGTTTACCCAATAATTGAAATTATTCTTGAGGCTATTTTTATGTAATTCCAACAGTTTGTTTTTATTTCAAAATGTCATTTTTTAAAGGTCAGCTTTTATTTCAAAAAGCCAGCTTTCATTTTATAAGGGTGATTTTTTTCCCCATGGTCTACTCATTTCATAATGTCACTTTACAAGTGAATGAATCCGTGTCAATGGGCTGGACCTGCATCCTCGTTGGCTGAGCCTTGCATCGTGTTTAGTTTCCTGGGTACCTGCTCCCTGCACAGCTACTGGCCAGCTCAAGGTTTAGGAAGGATAGTGGAGTTTCTTTGACTTCATTCAGCTCTGGTTACCTTAGCAGAGGGGAATGATTCATCATATGATGCCATTTTGAGTTGTTTTGATGACATCTTTCAAATGATGGGCATGATAATTGCTCTCCAGAATGTTAGCATCAACAACGCCATTGTGGATACCCTAAGAGCCATAAAGCACTTGGAAAATGCAGAGCACAGCACTCAAGACTTTAGGGGTGTCTGGTATAACCATTGGGGTTATTGCTGTTATGTTTTCTGTGTCACCCAGCACAGTTCACTGCGGTCAAGTGAGCCAACAGTCAACTTTGGATACAAGGGTTCTTTGAATGCTAGAGTCTTCCTTGACAGCCAGTTTCAAAGACCTGCAGTTTTGCACGCTGTGCCCCTGATATGTCAATGAGGAAGAGTTTTGGCTTTGAGAAATGTTTTGTTAGTGGCTCCATGACATCATGGGGGATTCCAGCTGTGAGTCCTCCTTCTTGGGCTGGACCAAAAGGTAGGTTAATCAGAGGTTGCCTCTGATTGTGTGAATTTTAGTCCAGGTTTTATCCCATGGCTGGGGCACAACAAAACTGAGGCAAATTTGTAAACATATTACTATAGTGTTGGAATACCTAAAATAATAATAAAATAATAATAAAATAATAACAGAATTTTGTTGTTGGCTTGCATTTTCAATTGTGGTTAGCACCACAACATTAGAAAATCCTGCATGTTTTCCCTTTAACATCTATCAGTTTGCACATCTCAATTCTGGTGTCTTTTCCACATCCAAGTTTTGAATGTGAGTCAGACCGAACACAGCAACTAAGTTTCCACTTTGCAATCCGTCCCAAATAAAACTGGGACCAAAACTGAGGTAAAATCACTTTTATTTATTTAGTGGTCAGTGTTGTGTGGTGTAGTGAAGTCCAGCTACATGAATTATATTAATGATCACAAATCAGTCAGTGTCATGATCTGTAAGACTTTGTTTCAGATCTGTTTCAAACTCACAACAGGTTTCTGTTTGCATAAAAGCTACCTCCAGTTTATTACTTCGTGTATTTAGGCTAATGGTTTTCAGTTCTCTTTGTGGCATTCCTTTTCTTTCTGTACATTCATTCAACTTTGTTACAGAAATTCTCATAACTTCTCAAATCATTTTGAAGGATTAATACTTATTTTTCAGGGAGCTATCTGTTTCACACATCAAAGAAGGAAGGCATCACTTATGTTCCTGAGGCTTCTGAATTCATTAAAAAGTAAGCCAAAATTAACATTTCAGAAAATATAAATATTGTGAAGAGCTAATCACCAGTAAAATTAAGAATTAAGTCAATTAATTGACTAATGTCTACTCACTAATGATTACTTGTGTTATTAAAGTAAACTGAACATAAACAACTGACAACAATCACAAGCAATACCAATGTTCTACTTTAATTTTCCTGTTAAAGCAATAATTAATGAGCACCACAACTGCAGCTACTAAACTACTTGAAGATCCAAGAAATACCAGGAGTTTATGTGTTCAGAAGCAAAAGGAATGAAAATTTTATGTCTAATGGTTAGCCACTGTTCTAGATGACTGGATAACGTTTTGGACAGATAACTATTAATATTGAGCAAGTTAACTTAAAAATTGACTTCATCTTTTTTACACAAAACCCAAAATATTAAAGTTTTACATTTAAGGTTTTCCTACAGACTGTTAAAAACATTGTGCTGATTGGAGCACTTTTTGTCCTCAGAAAACATAGACGAACAATGGAAGGAGAACATGACAAATGAGTCAGAGCCCAGAGTTTTACAGGAATTATTCTTAATTACAAACAAAGCTGCCATTTAGAGTCCATTGTCCTTACTGAAAGTTTGCAGACCATAGCACATTGTGTTAAATACATCCTTCTTTTCTCTCCTTCTTTTGTTTTTTCCCTCCCATTTTCATGGCAACACTAGCAGAAGAAGCATTTTGAGCCCTTTGTAATTTCCACAGTAATCATTCTGTTCTCTTTTTTCACAATAAAGCTTTAATCAAACATCGTATGCCCTCTTTCAACCAGAAATGTGTTATTCCGACAGAAAAACAAAAAAACGTGCAATTACACCCAAGGGATCTGTCCCTCCTCGCTACAGCTGCAGAATGGAGGGCAGTCTTCCAAACAAATCTTCCTCCTTTCTTCTCCCATACCTCTGCGTTGGAAAAAGGAGCTTCCAGCAGAAACCTTAATGAGAGAGGATGTAAAGATTTGCTTCAAATTGGACACATTCTACAAACTATAACAAGCATCTTTACTGCTCTGTTCACCAACACAAAGGCCACATAAGTAACACTGAGAGCTTCTCCTTTACCTTTTTTACAAAGTTGGAGCAAACAGAGAGGAATCTTTGACTAACTTTCCAGTCTTTTTCTCTTGTCAGCTCACCCCACAGGCTTTTTGGGTGATTTAGCTGGGAGGACTGAAATTGTTAAGGGAGAATATTGGTTTTGTGAACCATGTATGTGTTCATTTGGCCTTTTGTTTTTGGATGATTATTTTGGTGAAATCTCTAATTGTGGCCAATTTTCAGCTTCCGAGGAAAGACCAATAGATTTTTCTTTAAGAGTTTCTGGTATTTTACAGTCAGTGATGCCATGCACTCTAACTCTACCTCGTTGTCACCACTGTCCCCATGACCTCAAAACCTGTGTGACTTTTTCTCATCTGATTTACCTGATGACTACCTCCATGCTCTCTGGCACTGTTCACCTGTCTATGGCTTTTGGCTAAAAGTATGAAGACCTTTCAACATGCCTAGAGTGGACAGTCCCAGTCTGCCCCTCACTCACCAGCTTGGTAACATCAAGAAGGTGGATTTGCAAATGAATAGATGCCACACACTTCTTGCAGTTATAAGCATTGGAAAAAATGATGCTTAAAAAAAGGGACATACATGATAAACAACCATGCACACACACACACTCGGAGAGAACCCACGGATGCACAAGATGAACCTGCAAACTCCATAGAGAAAGACCCCAAGCCAGGGTACGAACCCTGAACCTTCTAGCAGCAAGACACAACAACTGTGCCAGGCAGCCCTAAGCTTGTTCTGGTGGAGGTCATGTGACTGATATGCAGTGCGTTTACAGATCTTCTCCACCCCACACACAGCCTACTGAAGAGAGAGACTCCCCACAGATGAGAACATTGATGCTACCTGCCCTGTGACCTGCTGATGGTCCCATCCCATTGTTCACTAAGCAATGAGTTGGCTCGCTGTCATTCCATCAGCACACAGAGGCTGGTGCACCCCTCAGTGTCCTCTGACATCTATCTGTAGCTACAGGTCCTTCTCAAAATATTAGCATATTGTGATAAAGTTCATTATTTTCCATAATGTAATGATGAAAATTTAACATTCATATATTTTAGATTCATTGCACACTAACTGAAATATTTCAGGTCTTTTATTGTCTTAATACAGATGATTTTGGCATACAGCTCATGAAAACCCCAAATTCCTATCTCACAAAATTAGCATATTTCATCCGACCAATAAAAGAAAAGTGTTTTTAATACAAAAAACGTCAACCTTCAAATAATCATGTACAGTTATGCACTCAATACTTGGTCGGGAATCCTTTTGCAGAAATGACTGCTTCAATGCGGCGTGGCATGGAGGCAATCAGCTTGTGGCACTGCTGAGGTCTTATGGAGGCCCAGGATGCTTCGATAGCGGCCTTTAGCTCATCCAGAGTGTTGGGTCTTGAGTCTCTCAACGTTCTCTTCACAATATCCCACAGATTCTCTATGGGGTTCAGGTCAGGAGAGTTGGCAGGCCAATTGAGCACATTGATACCATGGTCAGTAAACCATTTACCAGTGGTTTTGGCACTGTGAGCAGGTGCCAGGTCGTGCTGAAAAATGAAATCTTCATCTCCATAAAGCTTTTCAGCAGATGGAAGCATGAAGTGCTCCAAAATCTCCTGATAGCTAGCTGCATTGACCCTGCCCTTGATAAAACACAGTGGACCAACACCAGCAGCTGACACGGCACCCCAGACCATCACTGACTGTGGGTACTTGACACTGGACTTCTGGCATTTTGGCATTTCCTTCTCCCCAGTCTTCCTCCAAACTCTGGCACCTTGATTTCCGAATGACATGCAGAATTTGCTTTCATCCAAAAAAAGTACTTTGGACCACTGAGCAACAGTCCAGTGCTGCTTCTCTGTAGCCCAGGTCTGGGGAATGCGGTACCTGTAGCCCATTTCCTGCACACGCCTGTGCACGGTGGCTCTGGATGTTTCTACTCCAGACTCAGTCCACTGCTTCCGCAGGTCCCCCAAGGTCTGGAATCGGCCCTTCTCCACAATCTTCCTCAGGGTCCGGTCACCTCTTCTCGTTGTGCAGCGTTTTCTGCCACACTTTTTCCTTCCCACAGACTTCCCACTGAGGTGCCTTGATACAGCACTCTGGGAACAGCCTATTCGTTCAGAAATGTCTTTCTGTGTCTTACCCTCTTGCTTGAGGGTGTCAATAGTGGCCTTCTGGACAGCAGTCAGGTCGGCAGTCTTACCCATGATTGGGGTTTTGAGTGATGAACCAGGCTGGGAGTTTTAAAGGCCTCAGGAATCTTTTGCAGGTGTTTAGAGTTAACTCGTTGATTCAGAAGATTAGGTTCATAGCTCGTTTAGAGACCCTTTTAATGATATGCTAATTTTGTGAGATAGGAATTTTGGGTTTTCATGAGCTGTATGCCAAAATCATCCGTATTAAGACAATAAAAGACCTGAAATATTTCAGTTAGTGTGCAATGAATCTAAAATATATGAATGTTAAATTTTCATCATGACATTATGGAAAATAATGAACTTTATCACAATATGCTAATATTTTGAGAAGGACCTGTATTTCCTTGATGTGAGGCTGTAATATCACTTATTTCAAACTTGTACTGCTTTCATAGCTACAGGAACACTGTGCTGCACACATAACCTGTTTCTTGGTTATTGTCTGAATATGCTCAGAGCAAAGACATAGCCAAAATTCAAATAACATTAAATATTGGACACTATAGTAGCTGACCTCTAGCCGCAAGTATTTGCACTTCAGAAGTGTGATTTGTGTGTTTATTTTTCTATCTATATGTCTATTTCATCATGCTGCAGTATAGATTTTTGGACAATCAGAATATGATTTAGCAACATTGTGCCAAGTAGTTATTAAAATTGACTCAACCTTTTGCACAGAAAAACATACATTTACATATTTGTTATCTTCTAAAGTAACGTGAAGTACAATTTGGACTTCATGTGGTAACACAATTGTCTTGTGTTGAAAATAGAGTCTTGAAATTTTGTTATATTGACAGTCCTCTGCAAAATGTATTCACACCCTTTGAACTTTTTCACATTTTGTCAAACAACAACCACAAACTTTAATATTTTATTGGTGTTTTATGTGATAGGCTAACACAAAGTAGTATTTAAAGGTGAAGTTGAAGAACAATGATACAAGATTTTATTTATTTAACAAATCAAATAAAAACCTAAAAGGTGTACTTTTTATATTTTGTCTAGACTGAATTTTAAAAGCTTACAATGTTGCTTTATTACTTAACCCTGCTTTAAACTGTTTCCCAACCTTATTCCTGACCTCCCTGGTTTGTTACTTGGGCTTTATATTTATGACACTGTTTGTTTTCTAGTGTTCTCTAACAAGCATCTGAGGCCTTCAGAGAACAACGGGATTTATTTAAGGTTCTCAGTGTAAAGGGAGCTGAAAATAAAGATAAGCCACACTTTTCAAATTTAATAAAAAACAAATTCAATCAATCTCCTTTATTTCACAATTATGCACTGTTTTGTGTAGAAGTATCACATAAAATCCCCATGAAATAAACTGAAGTTTGTAGTTGGCACAAAATATGAAAAAGGTTTGGAATACTTTTGCAAATTGCAATCACAATTTGGTAAACTTAAAAATCAGTATTTTGTTTTTTTTTAAAACAGAAATGTACATGTTGATCACAAGACTTGGTAAGGTTATTTATGTTGTCTCACATACTATAAGGCTTTGAATGTGTTCCACTTTAGCTCTATAAATCATACTCTTACTACTTTATTTGATTCAGATTTACATCAGTTAATGCCTGATTTTCTTAAAGCTTGGTCTCTAAGTAATTTACCTGTTACCCGTTACATAGACTTCTGATAAATTACTTTTGTGACGTAAGAGATTTTCTACACAGAAAAAACGCCTGCAACGTTTACTATCCGCAAGTTCGCCTAATTAACAGTGTTTCTGTCCAATCTTAAGTATGAATTTCTGACAGTTTTTATGGTATGACTTTGATAATTTACTAAATCTATTGCTTACATTACCAAACAATGTTTTTACTGTGAGATTTCCTTTTTCCAACAGCACGTCAACAGTTTTCACCGAGCTGCAGTGAACATACCGCTGACATGCTTTCTTAGCGGTCTATTCGGATTGGGAGGATTTTTAACTCGACAATATGGGAGACGATTTGGGCGACGATTGGTGGAAGCATAAAGGTAATGATCTAAACTTGTCGATTCATTCGTATGTTATATTTATGGTGTGTCTAAGCTGAATTGGCGTCCCAGCTGGCTCCTGCCGTCGAGAGAAAACTGTTATCCAGAGGCTAACGTTAGCTTATAGTTAATGCTAACTCTAGTTTTTATCAGCATGTAACGTAGGTAGGCGACACGTGGAAAACAGGGAGTACAGTTGCGTTTTATGTGGCTAAATATAGCGACAAGCTACTCAGAAACGCTGGTAGCACAAGTGTTTATAAGTAGAGGTAAACACGTGTTGGCTCTGGGTCTTTGCAGTTAAGGCTAACATGAACTATGCAAGTTTCTCTTAATGTCGTTTCTCGTGTCCTCCACCTTCTCTTGAACTTCAGAGTTGGATGTATTCCACGCAGATCTTCGTGCTCGGATTCTTCTCTGCACGTTAAACTTCATACATAAACACAGGAGGTTCCCTGCGGCTACTTCTTGCATCACTCGCATGCTCGCTGCATACCAATAGATGGCAGCCATGTAGTTTAAAGACGATCGGCCTGATTGTGCTGGACAGCTGAGTGATGCTGTGTTGTGAGGAGATTCTAGAAAGATGAGAGTCCAGACGAGTAGACAAAAAAAAGAGACGTGTTTTTATATTCAGGGTGGTTTAATGCATAAAGTATATTTGATGTCACACATACAAAACGCCAAAAATAACACAATTGCTGCAAAATGGCATTAATACACAAAAAACAGGCAATCTCACGCTGAGTTAGTCAAGGTATGTTGTAAATGTAATATTAAGAAGTGTCTGTATATTTATTATCATTCAGATATAAATATAAACACAACACTATATATTCTCAAACAGCCATTTAGAACAGGAATATCTTTGCCATATTTCCTTATTTATGATTGACCTTTTAAATATTTTAATACATTCGATTCCATGTAATTCCATAAATTATGCCAGTAAATATACACGCAGCTTTCTAGGTAAACAATATTACTGTCAGATTTATGTTTAGCATTTCTATTGTACTTTTTTGTTACATTTTTATATAATGTTGAAAGGGTGCCAGGTCTGGTCACTTCTGATCAGTGATTGGCAGGTCATATAAGGAAAAATCTGATTTTTTAAATTTTTATTTCCATGTCATTTGGTGAATTAAAACTAAGAACACCCAGAATTTTAGCCGTTGAATGCATCACCTGCTATCACGTATTTCGTGCTTTGTTTTGCGCATCGACATGTTCTGATTGCAAGAAAACATTTTGGAATTTAATCAAAACTGGTTAGGAATATAAGCATTGATTTATATGCAGCTTTGGTTTAGATGCTTGTCTGTGCTCTGTTGGATTAAAAACTATTACTACCGATATCACAGAATTTGCAACACATGTTACTATTTCATTTGTTGCACTCCTTAGAAAGAAAGGGGAAAAATCTAAATCTGTCAAAATTGGAATTGGCAGGTCAGACCTTAAAGAAAACCGGAAATCTGTATTGGAAAAGCATTAGCAAAAAGAACATCATTGCCATGCATCCTTCATTGCATTTTTGGATAATTCATCTTAATTTATTAACACATGTGAATATGTACAGTTAGATTCACCTACCTAAATTATGCTTGTATATATTTGTAGCTTCTTAGATCAGCAATATCATGGGTAGACTTTTGTCCGGCTTTTCTTTTGAAAGCTTTTTGTTTTTCATGCAAGGAATTTATATTGTTTCACTTCAGCTAAGGGATAGCTGATTTCTCCTTGTGAACCTGGTATGACCATACGTCACGCCCATAATACCACATGGAGAGGGAAGATATCATTAAAGATATAAGCTTTCTGTGACTCTTTACGCTGACTGTCATCCTGTCTTACCCATATTCATTTGTCAGTGCTCTTTGAAACAAAATGCTGTAAGTCTGATTGCAAAATGCTGTAGGTCTCAATTCTTTTTGCTTCTTTTGTCTTTATTAGGCATGGGCCTATATGAGACTCATACAGTACAGTAGCCTTGCGTGCAAATATCACAATTTCCCAGTACTTACAGATATTTGAAACGGAAGTGTACAACACAATCTCACTGCTTTTATTTGGAACAGACGAGCAGCAGTTTTTGTTAGTGCTGCTAAATGGTAGAACCTATCATATAGTAGAGTAACAAGTACATAACAAGCTGATATTAACTGTTCAGGCAGTTTCTACCAGATTTATTTTTAGTATGGCCCTATTTATATTTGTCCTATTCAAGAGAAAATTGTTGTAAAGTCTTTAAAAAAAATAAAAAGGTTTTGTGTCTTTCAGCCAGTTGACACGCAGTGCACAGCAACAGGTGGGGGAAGGGCTCTGTACCTGAAATAGCTAAAAATAACTGTTGTCACCATGATGTATTCCCTGATTTTTCATTAAATGGGCTTTAAACTTTAGGGAGATTACGATTTAATAAATTTGTTGTTTCAAAACCTGTAAACTTTCAAAACCCTGGTTTCCCTGGATTCCAGTAACCAACCCATGACTAGACCTAATGAATCCAGTAATGCAGAGAAACTAGATTGATTAATTTATTTCATTTGGCAGCATCAGACATTTCTTCTGCTCTTGTAAATTTAATAAAGAGACTTTCATTTGCTTTTTTATTTGTTCCATACTAACTTGAATGACTGTTCTGTATTAAACTCAAAAGTTATCCAAATATCTCTGAAAATACTCACAAAATTAATCCAATAGGAAAAAAACATTTCATTTTTAAGAAAATAATTTGCAATGGAACATGGAGTTACAATAATTGCATTGCATATGTGGTTACTGACAGGTGTGCAAGTTACAATTAAAATACTTTTAAAGGTTCTAAATACTATTAAATTGACTTACCAAAGGCACTTCTGAGAGACTATAATGGTTATATGAGAAAAAAAGCATAAAATTATTTCTTTGCTCCTAATCACAAAGACCACTAACGGTGATGTTTGAGTGTGATGCATGAGCATTAGCAGGGGAGATGGTGATGCTGCTTGTGATCTTGCCAACACCTTTCACGTGACATCCGTTGGCGATTACTTGAGTCCTTTGCTCATGCCGAAGGTAGTACGGCCCAACAGGCGGTGGGATGCTTTGGGTCATACCATTCAGAGGATGGATATATGGGCTTCCCAGATGGATGTGGATCTTACTGTCCTCTGTCGTGATGATACTGGGACTTGTGTCATTGCTGTTAGACCTTTGATGCTGCCAGCTGTGTGGCCTCTCGGGAGTCTTGCAGAAGATGGCCGGATTTGCAGCTTCTGTTGGCTCTGGAGAACATGTCCTGACTGTGACAATCTGAATGGGTGAATTGTTGTTGTCGGGTGTAACAGAGCGGGATGATTTTGGACTCAACACCCGCGAGATGGACGTTCCATTGACTGGGGAGAGAGTACGGTCAGAACTTGAAGAAGGACTCTTGGAATTAACCACAGGTGAACTTGAGCTCTGAATAATGGTAATTCTCTGCTTTGAGGAAGTCCCACTCATTGGGGTGGCGGTAGTGCTGGTGTCTCCAGAAGGGCTGGTAATCTCGAGCGTGGCTGTGCTGATCATATGATGTGGTGTAACTTTAATCTGCAAGGGCTGCCCTGGTGTGTGTGTCAGCATCATCACCTCTCCATTAACTGTTTGCATATCCACTTCTGAATGGTTGTTCATGGAGTCATTTGCAGTGTTGAAGCTGTCAATGCTGCTGACAAAAGTGCTTTCTCTGTTTGTGACATCAGTGTTGTGGTTTAGATGCTTGTCTGTGTTTACTTTATTTAATCTCCTACTCTGCATGTTGTGGTCTGAAACAAGGTGTTCTTCAGGTTCAGTCTGCACTTCGTTGGTGGTCTGATGAAGGTTTGAGAAGTGTTTGTTGGCAGCAGATGTCCAGTTCTTGATTTGTCTATAACTGTTGAGCTCACTCGTCAGCTTGTCCACCTGCTGGGCCATCTCTTTGTTCTTGGCTTCCTGCTGGGTCAGTTTTTTCTGCAGTGTTGACTGATTCATCTGGACCTTGCAGATTGACTCCTCTGTCCCCACCAGCTTCTGGAGTTTCTCCTTTAGGGTATCTACTTCTCTGGTTAGGAGTCTGGATTTCACCTGTTCTTTCTGAAGATGGCAAAGAAGTAGATGCTCCTGGTTGATCTCCTCCTTTTCCCCATGCTTGTAGCTGGAAAGCTCCTTCTTTGCCTCCTCTAGCTCTTCTGTTAAAGCTTGTGACCTCCTCCTTTCATCGTTCAGCCTTCTCTCCAGGGCTCTAAAATCTTCCTCCACTTTCAGCAGTTCTGCCTTCAGGACCTCCTTATTCTGGAGTCTCTTCTGCAGCTCATCAACCTCCTTAGTCAGCTCTTTAACTTTGTTGTCCTCCGTTTGACACAAATTGGCAGTGTTGCTTGTGTACTTCTCTTCTTTTTCTTTCCTGTTCTCAAACAGGTTTAACTTTTTCTTCATTGTGGTTATTTTACTCTGTAGATCCCTGTTCCTCTCCTCCTCGGTTTTTAGTCTGTCTCGGAGCTCATCCTTTTGCATTATTATGTCCTTAATCTTCTCTTCTAAATCTTCCTTAGATCTTAGTGCCAGCTGCCTTTCCTCTCTCAGCCTCTCTGCCATCATTGCCAAATTACCATGCTCATTTTTCTTGCTCTCTTTCTTACTGATTTTTTCCTCTGCCTGTCGGAGCTTCTCTGCCATACTCTTCCTGTCCTCCACCAGAGCTGCAGTCAGTGCTCGGAGCTTGCCCAGGTCTTGTCTGACAATTATTTCACTCTTTTCTAGTCGACCCTCAACAGCCTCTAGCTCTCTCACCCTTATTCTAAGAGCATTAAGCTCCCCAGACATCATGTTGCTGAACTCTCTCTCTTTCCCCAAGCTGTTCTTCAAAATACTACACTCCTGTTTGCTTTTGCCCAAAGCCTCCTCCATTCTCTCCATTTCACAGATTCGGCCGTGGAGCTTATCTACCTCAAACTTTAAACCACGGCAGTGCCTGATCTCGTTTGCTAGTCTGTGGTCGAGGTCTCGACACTGGTCCGCCATCCGTATCAGCTCTTCGTCTTTCCCCTCCATTTCTACCACCCTCCTCCTCAGCACCTCCACCTCTGTCAGCAGGCTCGGGGCCGTCATGGAAACTCGGTTGAGCGGCTTCGCCTCAAGATGCAGAAATGTTAGCTCCTCCTTTACACTGGGTTGTAACGCCTGCTTCTCAGTTTGAATGGTGGTGGCAGTCAAATCCTTGATTTTTACGTCTCTTCTCCCACCACCTCACTTAAATGTTGTTGCTCTGTTGCAAGCAGTAGTACAAAAGCTTTTAGCTTGTTTAATGGCTCTTAGAGTTGATATTTCTCTTTCATTCTTCTCTCTCTTGATTGTGTGGTATTTGAGTCTGTAGAGGGACAAATACACATATTTCAGACAGGCTTATAGACCAGTTGTCTGTATCAAGGTAAGGCATCTACCGGTATGAATTGATCATTGTATAAAAGCCTTGAGTAAAAATACCAGTGTATCATGGTATTTCCACAAATATTTTTAACAAAAATGTATGACCTGATCTAATTGCTTTCTTTTCAGAAATAAAAGCTTGAAACAATATTTGGAAAATATAGAATAAATATCAGTTAAATTTAGTACCTTTTAATGTGCTTATTGCCCAGAATATCCTTCTACTGTTCTGCTTTTATAGTGTAACTCAATGGGTGATATTTGCGGGTTAATAAGTTGGGCTTTATGTTTAGAGAGCCTAGATTTGGCTTCTTATTGGGCTTTACCACCAAAGGGGTTCCAGTGCTTGAGCAGGGTTGGTGCTAGCGGAAGTTCTTTTATGCCCCTTTTCCACTAGTCCCTGCTCAACACGGTTTGGTACGGCTCTACTCGCTTTTAAGGTTGTTTCTTTAGTAACTGTTATGGTACTATTTTTACTACCTGCTTGCTTGCTTGCTTGTGGTTACAAGTGAGTCGGCCCACATTGGGTAAGGGGCGGCGACACTAGTCACAGCATATTTTAATAACTGATATCTTCAACAGTCAAATCGTTGTACGCCGGCCATCTTCTGCAAGACTATATCCACTGTAGCAAGCTAGAATTAGTTAGCGTTAGCTTGCCCTTACATGTCCTCTAGCTTGTACATGGATTTCCTCTCTCTCCTGTATTTATCTGGAGTGCTTCGTCTTGTGGCCCGCAACCTTTGCCGGCTCTCCAATTTCACTCTGCGTCTGTCAACAGCCGTAGACTGAGTCAAGGCTATTGTTGTGTTTGTCTCACATACAAATCGCATCACGTTATTTTTTTCGGACTGTGGGGACGCTTTGCCATTGACGAACCCACCCACACCGAAAAGGCAAATGAACCAAACTGTGTAGAGCCGAGCCGACCCAAGTCGAGTATAATAGGTACTAATGGAAAAGGGGCCTTACAGTTCTGGTTCTGTAAAAGAACCTGTTTGCTTTTCCGCAGCCAGAACCACATCATTACTTCGTTATAAACATCTCATCCAGTTAATGGCTGATCCTCCAGTTTTATTCAGTGTTTTTGTTAAGGGTTGTAGGGCAATATGAAATAAACAAATGTTATCAATTGTATAGTATATAATATTAGTATAACAGTAGTTATATAATTATGGTATTTTCTTTTAGCAAGGGTAAGAATAATTGTTGGGTTTCAGTTTTTCTTTTTAAATAAAATCACCTAGATCACGTTAACCATTTTTGTTTTAAATGCTTTGTGTATGTACCGTGGCATATTTACTTAACGGCATCATACTGTCAGACTCTAATGTGAGGCTAATTTAATTTTCTTTAAATAACTCATCCAGTTGTGTGCCTTTAAATCCCTTATTGGTCTAGGATGTTCAGTCATGCTGTGAAAGTTTGCTGTTGGCTGAAAATTCTGCAGAAACTCAACAACTTTACACCTGATGTTTCTTTCCATAACACACACAACATGCAGTTACCTCTGCATGTTTCTTTAATTTAGGGTATTTCTCTAGTGAGCATGTAATCTGTAGGATCTTTTGAATCGCATGACAGACGGTCCCTTAGTAGGGAACGTTAGTTAATTAAGAAGTTCTTCTCCTCTGAAGTACCCACAGCACTGCAGCCAGTCTCCCTCCCTCTGTGCACCTCGAACACTACCAAACTTGCACCTTGGAGAGGCAGGAATTCCCCGTTGTTCTTGAAGTAATTACAAACTGGTTACTTTTCATCAATAGATGTCAGTCCTCAACATTTCCCTGGATGCAGACCAAAATTGAACTTGGAGTAGAAAGAAAAAAATAAATGCACACAGAACAATTTAGTGATCTTTTACCTGCATTTAAGTCTTGTATACTCTGTGAGCGTGGTCCATTTGCTGCTGGTGTTGCATTCTGAAGCTCAACAAAGTGCTTATATGTGGTTTTACATGTTTTCCTGTTTTTATACAGAGACTGTGCTTTCAGGTTTTTTAATATAGGTTGGAAAAATCTAAGTCAGCTATGTGCTATGTGACTTTTTAATCCACGGGTATAATGTGTTTGCTAAATGAAATGCAGGGCTGGTCAGAAAGTTAGGCACATTTTCATCAGCAGATTGCATAGTTAGCTGAACATTTGGCATGTTAGTAGGCAGCAAATATGCTCAAAAATAAAATTTAAATTCCCTAAAGATAGTTCAGTCACGACTTAACTTTAACTGCAAAATTTGGTTTGTATTAGACTCTTTGATTAACTTTGTAAAAGAGCCTTTATCTAAACCTTAGAGTAATTATTTACTTGTCAGCAGTCCATCTTAGCCTGCAACCAGCAGTTTTTTAAGGAACAATTGCAAATGATTAAAGTTTGCATCTTACCGTGGCATCAAGGTGTCTTGTTTCATACCTGCACAAGGAGGTCGTTCTTTGTCCTTTTTTAAAATCCTCGGAAATGTCGTGTTCCCGGTGATGTGGACATTCCATCCGGAATACCAAACATTATGAGAAGTTCTCTGCAAACTGACTCTAACTCGCAGTAAGAGTCTATGGCGCCCATTACATCATCAGCATGTCCTTATATGGGACTGCACAGGCTCTAGTGCTGTGTGTGTGTGTATGTGTGTTTAGGAGCATGTGTGTTTTCTCTGGACTTCAGCCCATTGCAGATGAGGTCATTGTACAGCCACGCCAAAGAGGCTAATGGGAAGGACAGAATGGGCTTGTGTGTATGCACATGCAAAGAAAATCTTTAATCACAGTTAATGTTTGAGAGTATAGCGCCTTCTGTTTACAGATTAGATAAAGTAAACACCTAAAGCATGCTGCGTTAAGCATCAACTGTGGCTCATGTTGTAGCATGTGGACTGTATCATGTTGTGCGTTTGTGCTGTACTCTCATATGTTTGAAGAAGAGAGGCATGTTTTCTGAGTTGTTGAGCTGCTTTGCCTTGGGCCTGATAACCTGACTGGAAGATGACATCAGCACTTCATCAACCCTCAATTACATCCATATGTTTTTTGTTCTCTCTCTCTTCTCTTTCTCAAACTTTTCTGCAGCTCCGTGTTTCTCATCTCCTTCTTCCATCTCATTTTTTGCCTTTTGCAAAGTCTTGAAAAAGTATTGAAATCTCAAAATATGTTACTTCCAGTTTTTGATATGTTTTTCCCCTGCCTTTTCCAAGGCAGTTTGTTTGTTGGTTGAAAGATTTTCTTTGTGCTATAAGTCAAACTTGTGTTCTCTCTGGAGCAAAAGGGAATGATTAAACCCTCATTATGCCCACAAACTTGCAGTGCTCTCATCCCAACAAGAATCCCAAAAATTATAATTGGCTTCTAATAATGTCCCATGTTAGAGGAGAGTCCAGAAAGCACAGTTGGAGAAGCACTTCATAATTGGTCTGACCATGTTTCCATCTGAAGGCACATATTTGTCCCAGATTTCTCTGGGAACTATACTTTCTTTTTGGCAGAGACAGGCAGAGGCCCGTGTTTGTCCCAGAGTTATGTTGCAATCGTTAATTTACAAAACTCACATGCATTTATGCATCACTTTTTTAAGAGTGTTAAGTATTTTGCGGCATTAGTGGCCTTTATTTAAAATTTTTTAAAGTAGACAGACAGAAAGTAGGGTAGTGTAAGGGGGAAGACATGCGGTAGAGATATCCGGGTCGGGACTCGAACCCAGAATGGTTGTGTCAAGGACTGAGGGTTTCATATATGGGTCGCACACACTATCGATACGACATTTGCCGCTACTCCCTCTTTTAAGAGATGAATCCCCTTCTTCTTTTTCTTCACAAAGCGTGACTTTTTACTTGGGACATGCTTAGTATTGTTATTAAAGTATACCAACGTTTCAAAAAGTTATGGTTTCAAAATTGCTAAAATTTTCACTTTTACAGTTTCTATACTTTTCTTTTAATGTGATGCCAGAGAAAGTTCTGAGGTTTTCTTTGGCTTTATGGAGCAGAGAAATCCAGTGCCGCGCCTGCCACTCCCGTGGCCGCACACTGCAGGTCAGCGGACTTAAAGAAGGTTACTATACATTTCCCTCATTTAGAAAAGGACAAGTCACCCGCATTAAAGTAATGCTTTTTTAAAAACTACAGTTGGTAACCTACGAGCAGCAAGTTTGTTAAGCGGTTGCCTGCAGGCTAGCTACCGCTTCCTATACCTCCTACTATGTAAAGGGCAGAATGACAAAAAGAGATTAAATGCTCCAAAATAGTTGAAAGCTACTATTAAATTTAGCAGCTGTTTATTCTATAACTCTGCTTAAATATTTGTAACAAGGTAACATTCATTAAATATTATAGACCGCACTAGCAAGACTGCTATATGTTGTCAGGAGTAAGAATTTTTTTAATAAAAGCAGTTAGATGTCAAACATTTTCATTGAAGTTTTTTGTGGAAAAACCTTGAAACTGGTATTTTTTTCCTAGGTTATCTTGCTATGGGTGTCCGTGGGAATTGAGGCTGCATGGCAGTAGGACAATATGTGTTACGCAATAATTTTGTTGAATGTAGCGATAATATGACTTGTGATAAATTACACAAATACTAACAAACCAAAGTTGATGTCTTTTTGGTTCGGGTTCACTCCAAACCTCATAGTGAGTAGTCTATCCAGGTACTGGAAAGCATGATTGATTATTTCCATCTCAACAACATGGTTGTATTGAACAAGCACCTTTGTATATTTGATATATCAAATATATTACTGGCAAAAAAACCTGAATGGATGCTGCTTGTACAGTTGGCTATCCAGGTTTTGCAGTCCAAGCAGTTCTGATGGAGTAACGATAAAGGAGCTATATACTGTGCAGCCACACTGTGAATGATGCTCGTCAGATTTGCAGGACCACATTTCCTTACAACAGAGTTCAGCAGATTATAGAAGCTTGCTTTAAATCTTGATTATTAAAGAAGGTACCAAGTGTCTCCCTTGCAGGTATGTATCCGTGCATAGTTGTTAGTAAGATGACCAAAAATAAGGGTCAAAATGACCATCACCTTCTTAAAATTGACAGTATAAGTGAACTGACCTCATGTTTAGTATTGCTAGTGAATGATATGAATATGTTTTGACCTGCTCGGATTTAAAGCTCTACCAGTCTCTTACAGAAAACGACGTACATTCCTCGTGGCACATTACTGTAGGTCAGTGAGACGGTGGGTGAGCTTTAATGTGCGGGATATGTAGAACAGCTGTGTATCTCTTTGAAAACACAGTCAAGTTTACTGTAGAATGAGAAAGGTCTGGTGGTTTTTATATTTTTGAAATCTATGCATTTACTTCCTACGTCTGTAGCAAGCATAGATGATGCATTGATAAGAAAGCCACATCAAAAGGAAGGTGAAAACATGACTGATTTAAATTAGCTCTTCAGGTGCTGGATAATGTCTCTGAGGAGTTTGTGATTCATGGACTGATCAGGGCATGGATGTGTTTTGCATGTTGAACATATGTGTTTGTGGTTATTGCTCAGAAACACTCTGGGTGAGAGAAGACTCTGATAGATGAGGCCGGAGAAACCACAGCGCTGCACTGTCATTGTGATGTGCAGATGTAATCGTCCTTTGACACGCAACAGGCATACTGTAGAATAAAGTGATTGTAGCTGAAATGGGTCATCTAGTCTGCAAATGGCACCAGGCATGTCTGGTGTTTTGGGGAAATAAAAAGTGGGAGGTACTCATTTTAGAATATGGGTAAGATAGTTGAGGATGACCTGAAGGAGTGAGAAAATTTTAATATTGTGAAAAAGTTCAATTGTTTT
Source organism: Girardinichthys multiradiatus (assembly GCF_021462225.1). Lineage (NCBI taxonomy): Eukaryota > Metazoa > Chordata > Actinopteri > Cyprinodontiformes > Goodeidae > Girardinichthys > Girardinichthys multiradiatus. The sequence goes on along the minus strand of NC_061800.1, from coordinate 19,255,023 downwards.
TTTCATCCCTCATTTAAGTAAAACCCGTATTGTTTAGATTCATTACACATGGAGGGATTTATTTCAAGTCTTGAGCAACAGTCCAGTTCGTTCGTTCGTCGTCTTCCGCTTATCCAGGACCGGGTCGCGGGGGCAGCAGACTCAGCAGAGACGCCCAGACGTCCCTCTCTCCAGACACCTCCTCCAGTTCCTCCAGGGGGAGCCCAAGGCGTTCCCAGGCCAGCCGAGAGACATAGTCCCTCCAGCGTGTCCTGGGCCGTCCCCTGGGCCTCCTCCCGGTGGGACGTGCCTGGAACACCTCCCGAGGAAGGCGTCCAGGAGGCATCCGGTATAGATGCCCGAGCCACCTCAACTGGCTCCTCTCGATGTGGAGGAGCAGCGGCTCTACTCCGAGCCCCTCCCAGATGGCCGAGCTCCTCACCCTATCTCTAAGGGAGTGCCCGGCCACCCTACGGAGGAAGCTCATTTCAGCCGCTTGTATCCGTGATCTCGTTCTTTCGGTCATGACCCAAAGTTCATGGCCATAGGTGAGGGTAGGAACGTAGACCGACCAGTAAATTGAGAGCTTTGCTTTTCGGCTCAGCTCTCTCTTCACCACAATGGACCGGCACAGCGCCCCCATTACTGTGGCAGCTGCACCGATCCGTCTGTCGATCTCCCGCTCCATTCTTCCCTCACTCGTGAACAAGACCCCGAGATACTTAAACTCCTCCACTTGAGGCAGGAACTCCCCTCCAACCTGAAGAGGACAAGCCACCCTTTTCCGGTCGAGTACCATGGCCTCGGACTTGGAGGAGCTGATCCTCATCCCAGCCGCTTCACACTCGGCTGCGAACCGCCACAGCGCATGCTGTAGGTCTTGGCTAGAGGGGGCCAGCAGGACCACGTCATCCGCAAAAAGAAGAGACGAAATCCACTGGTCCCCAAACCAGACCCCCTCCGGCCCTTGGCTGCGTCTAGAAATCCTGTCCATAAAAGTTATGAACAGGACCGGCGACAAAGGGCAGCCCTGCCGGAGTCCAACATGCACTGGGAACAGGTCCGACTTAGTGCCGGCAATGCGGACCAAACTCCTGCTCCGCTCGTACAGGGACCGGATGGCCCCTAATAAAGGGCCCCCGATTCCATACTCCTGGAGCACCCCCCACAGGGCATCACGAGGGACACAGTCGAATGCCTTCTCCAGGTCCACAAAACACATGTGAACCGGTTGGGCAAACTCCCATGAACCCTCGAGCACCCTGTAGAGGGTATAGAGCTGGTCCAGTGTTCCACGGCTGGGACGAAAACCACACTGTTCCTCCTGAAGCCGAGGTTTGACTATCGGTCGGACTCTCCTCTCCAATACCCTGGCATAGGCCTTACCAGGGAGGCTGAGGAGTGTGATCCCCCTGTAGTTGGAACACACCCTCCGGTCCCCCTTCTTATAAAGGGGGACCACCACCCCAGTCTGCCAGTCCAGAGGCACTGTCCCCGACCGCCACGCAATGTTGAAGAGGCGTGTCAACCATGACAGCCCTACAACATCCAGAGACTTGAGGTACTCAGGGCGGATCTCATCCACCCCCGAAGCCTTGCCACCGCGGAGCTTTTTAACCACCTCGGTGACTTCAGCCTGGGTGATGAAAGAGTCCAACCCCGAGTCCCCAGCCTCTGTTTCCACCACGGAATGCGTGATGGCAGGATTGAGGAGATCCTCGAAGTACTCCTTCCACCGCCCGATAATGTCCTCAGTCGAGGTCAGCAGTCTCCCGCCCCCACTATAAACAGTGTTGGCAGAGCACTGCTTCCCCCTCCTGAGGCGTCGGACGGTTTGCCAGAATCGCTTCGAGGCCAACCGGTAGTCCTTCTCCATGGCCTCACCGAACTCTTCCCAGGCCCGAGTTTTTGCCTCTGCCACAGCCCGGGCCGCAGCACGCTTGGCCTCACGGTACCCGTCAGCCGCCTCAGGAGTCCCACAAGCCAACCACAGCCGATAGGACTCCTTCTTCAGCTTAACAGCATCCCTTACTGCCGGTGTCCACCACCGGGTTCTGGGATTGCCGCCACGACAGGCACCGCAGACCTTACGGCCGCAGCTATGGGCAGCAGCATCGACAATAGATGCAGAGAACATGGTCCACTCTGAGTCTATGTCTCCAACATCCCCCGGGATCTGGTCGAAGCTCTCCCGGAGGTGGGAGTTGAATACATCCCTGGCCGAGGGCTCCGCCAGGCGTTCCCAGCAGACCCTCACTATGCGCTTGGGCCTGCCGAGTCTGTCCGGCTTTCTCCTCCTCCAGCGGATCCAACTCACCACCAGGTGATGATCAGTGGACAGCTCAGCCCCTCTCTTCACCCGAGTGTCCAAAACATGCGGCCGAAGGTCTGATGATACGACAACAAAGTCGATCATCGACCTCCTGCCTAGGGTGTCCTGGTGCCAAGTGCACTGATGGACACCCTTATGTTTGAACATGGTGTTCGTTATGGACAATCCGTGACTAGCGCAGAAGTCCAATAACAAAACACCACTCGGATTCAGATCGGGGAGGCCATTCCTCCCGATCACGCCTCTCCAGGTGTCACTGTCGTTCCCCACGTGGGCGTTGAAGTCCCCCAGCAGAATAATGGAGTCCCCGGGAGGGGCACTATCCAGCACCCCCGACAGGGACGCCAAGAAGGCAGGGTACTCTGCACTACCACTCGGCCCGTAGGCTGAAATGATAGTCAGAGACCTCTCCCCAACCCGAAGGCGCAGGGATACAACCCTCTCATCCACTGGGGTAAACCCCAACACGAGACGGCTGAGCTGGGGGGCAACAAGCAAACCCACACCAGCCCGCCGCCTCTCCCCGTGGGCCACTCCAGAGTAGAAGAGAGTCCAACCCCTCTCAAGGAGATGGGTTCCAGAGCCCACGCTGTGCGTGGAGGCGAGCCCGACTATTTCTAGTTGATATCTCTCGACCTCCCGCACAAGCTCAGACTCCTTCCCCCCCAGCGAGGTGACATTCCACGTCCCTAGAGCCAGCCTAAGCATCGGGATCGGGCCGTTGAGGTCTCCACCTTCGTCCGCCACCCAATCCTCTTTGCACCGGTCCCTCACGGTTCCCCCTGCAGGTGGTGGGCCCACTGGAGGATGGCCTCGCGTCTCTCGTTCGGGCTTGGCCCGGCCGGGTCCCGCGGGGAGCAACCCGGCCACCAGGCGCTCACCGACGAGTCCCGACCCCAGGCCTGGCTCCAGGGTGGGACCCCGGCTCCGCCGTACCGGGCGACGTCACGTGCCTCGATATTGTGTTCTTCATGAGGGGTTCTTGAACCATTCTTTGTCTGACCCATCACCTAGAACCTGTTTGCCATGGGAGACCCTACCAGGGGCATTTAGGCCCCAGACAACATAGCCTCTAGGATCATTTGAGCACTCAAACCCCTCCACCACGTTAAGGTGACGGTTCCAGTTCTTTATCCTTAACCCAGCTAAGATGTTTCTGACATTGTTGCTGGTTCACGAGTGGCTTGACACGACAAATGTGACATTTGTATACCATGTTTAGGATTCGTCTCTGCGTAGTGGCTCTTAAGGCACTGAGTACGGCCTCAGTCCACTCCTTGTGAAGCTTCTTGAATTAATTCTGCTTGACAATCTTCTCAAGGCTGCACTTATCCATGGAACTAGTGCACCTTCTCCTACCACACTTTTTCTTTCCACTCAACTTTCTATTAATACGCCTGAATACAGCACTCTGAACAACTAGCTTCTTTATCAACAATTTTTATTTTCTGTCATCAGTCTTTCCCATGATTGTGCAGGCCATAATATGGTCATTACATAACATTTAAACATTATAAATACTAATGTAATATTTTAATTGCATAAAACTACCCCAGAAAACCATGTTACCTGAAATGGTTCCAGCAGTGAAAAACGCATCGTTGATGTGCAAAGCATGTGCAGATGTACCCCATACCGCATAAAGACCTTAAAAAATACATTAATGTTTTTGGTTGTGACAAGATGTATAAAAACATAATTTTTCCTCTTAGGAAAACTGGATCTACACAATGTTCACACCACATTATCTACTTATGTGTTACCTGTCATTATGCCAAACTGAACCACTTGTAGTATTTAGCTGTACATGTAAGGTTACCACTTTCCATTTAAAAAGACGGAATTCTGGTGAGTTTAATCACTCATCAAGCCTGGCTATTTCAGGCCCTCAATTGCATGTGTGGCTGTGGTGGATCAGAAAAGCTTTTTCAGTTTGGCACATGCTTGCAGACAGCTAGTCTCCATCCAAGGCTGCAAGCCCAGTGCGGGTCCAGCCTCTACATGCCTAGATTACAGAGTAGACTCGGGCAGTAGATGAGCCGAAACAAACCAGAATCTTCAACCAAATGGCTCTGTTGTTGGCCCAAATTTGCAGAGGAGATCCAGTGATCAGATTTATGTTGGACCTGGACATCTCCTAACTCCACATCTAAATATGATCTGTATTTAGGAAGCAGATCATTTCTGCTCGCCAACAAACCCTCAGTCCATTTTCTAAGTTTGGAAGAAGGCCGGAGCATACAGTGTGGTATTAAACAGCGCAGGACAGTGCCAATTTAGGCTATGCATGTAATTGCACGAGTGGATGTTTGTGTGTTTACAAGGGAGAACCGTGCCAGACTGACCGCAAAGTGTAACCAAGTCCAGGACGTAATGGACTGTATCTGAGTGGGGTAAATGTAAGCTCTGTCTTGAGGTCACGTTCACTGTCTAGCTGAGAGGCCACAGCTAAAAGCTTTACTCAGTCTCTCAGGCATGAAGATCTTTACTGAACAAGTGTACATCACAGAACTCGGATTTAAATCCTCTCCTACTGAAAATCCTTCTTACTTTTGTGGTATTCTGATAATCATGGATGGATTTTTCTACAAGCCTTGGCTCAGTAAAGTCAATAAATAGTATGGGAAACATATGATATAAATATTATCTTTTCTCTGGTATATTTTTGATTCCTTAGGATTTGATGCACAAACACTCTGTCTGTCCTGCTCCAGCAGCCTGGTGATGCTGTCGCTCTCACAGATAAAGTCCCCCAATTTGGGGGATAAAATCCCCCAAATTGTTCAGTTCTGTCTGAAAATCATGAGCTAAAATCCAAATTTGCCTTTTCATTGTTTTCCGAGCAATGACCTAAATAAAGGGCTAAATGAATTTGGGGTGATCCAAAGCTAGGGTTCCCCTCGAGTTCATTTTAACCGGATTCATATTTGATAAACTCCCGTCTCTGTTATGCTGTTGTGTTTGGATGTGGAAGAGCTGGCTGAAGTCTGAACACTGACATGGCTTTGTTGGTAACAGAGAAGGTTTTAAGTTAACAAGTTTTATGTATAAGTCAAGTAAATATTACACTTCTCACATTGGCTACACATTTCAAAGGTTCTTCAACATTAAACCTACTTGACATAACTTATTGGTTGGGCTAGGCCTACACAAGCAGAACGTCAACTTGCCTTCATAGGGGAAAATTAACCCTCGGTCAAAACTTTTCAAATGGCAACATTTGTGATAAGATGTTGCAGTATCCTCTCTGGACAGAGCACGATTTTAAGAATTCTTGTAAAGTCTTGTAAACATGTCACATGTTTTAGTTGAGTTTTATTTGTAGATTCCTCTGTCCCAAAATCTGGTGGATCTTGGTGTATATATAGATTTTCAGTAGGGCTGCACAATGTCAAGAACAATGTCATTTTTTTGAACGCTAGCATCATGTTCACTACAAATATACATCAAGTGTGTGCATTGAGAGGAATGAAATCCCATCCAACAGGCCAGGTATATTGTTGGCATGCAGAATGTGCATTCATGGAAAGTGAAAAATAATTTCCATCAAACACTGAATACAAACAGCCCTTTGCAATTGATATTCATATTGCGTTGACCATTGCAATTCAGTATTTTGTGTAGCTTTACTTGCTAGTGATGCAGCTTTGGCTGTTTTTGGGAAAATCTTTTTTATTTTAGTGTAAATAATTTTTATTACTAGCGCTTCATTTTCATATTTTGCTGTTTAGTTAAAATTCTTAAAGAGAAACCGAAATTGGCTAAAATAGTTATCAGCAGGTCAGAGCTTTATAATATCGCTAATCTGAAATTGGCTACAAAATATCGGATTGGTTCGTTTCTAATCAATACCTCAAATGGCCTTTTAGATATCAGGTTTAGCTAGAAGAACCTTTGGTAATATCATTTGACTCCTTGCTGTTTTTTGGGTAAGAAATACAAAATATAACTATGTATGCTAACACGTAGTGTGTTCTTCCAACTCTTTTTATCCAACATGGCGGTCTATGCATTTAATCTGACATGACTACACTGCCTCTAAAGCACTCACCATGGGACATTTTTGTATTTGTTCTAAAGAAATAAGACAGACATGCAAATAAGTACTGTAAATGTACAGATTTAAAGAGAGATCTACTGTGTGAAACACCTGTAGTGCAAAAACAAATTTGTGCAGTGGTGCAACACTAATAGATGTTCTTTTGTCAAACTGTAATACATTCATCTCATTACATTTGATTATTCACTCCATATGGTGCCTTGTTTCACACTATGGCTGCAGGTACCTCAGCAATTGATTTTTCGTGTACATCCTGCAAGTGGTCCTGCTGGGCCAGGAGCGAGTCTCTCTGCAGGGCGTGGAGCACCGTCTCCATTCTGACGAGTCCAAAGTGAGCCCCCAGGAATACCAACACTGTCTTCTTCGATTTCAAAACAGCAATCATCTCTTCTCTGGCCTGGTGCGAGGGCACACTGAATTTCATTACATTTTCTTCTGATGGCAGCTGCTAGAGTCTCAGATTTTTGTCAGAGTACGTAACTTCCCATGAATGCATGGGAAAATGAGCAAACCCTCCTACCTGTGTCACCACAGGACATATCCTCTCTTAAGCATTTGCTCTACCACCTCTCTCTGTGTCCTTGCATGGTTTGTTTGTATTTTAGGGACCTGCATGGTAAGGTAGAAGGTCATTGAGATCTATTTTTTTTGTATCAATTGAAGTAAAATTACCCATTTTGCTGCTGTTACCAAGGGAGTCACCTTAGATGACCTGGAAAATGAGGAATTATTAAAAGTGGCAGTTAAATATTTGGGAATGAGAAGGATGTGTCCTAGAGACCAATCAGGTTACATGCAGTCATGAATTGGTTGGTTACTGTGCGACTTCTGCTAGTGATTCTGTTTATATAAGCCTTTGTGGGCTAACCAGTGGTCAGAAGGCCTTGAGCGAGGCTAATTTACTCTGTGCACATTTGCAGCAACAACTATTTGTCTGAAAGAAAGGGAATAAAGGATTCCAGATTAGCTGGATACTGTGTGTGTGTGTGCTCCTTTTTTTTGCAGCTGAATGAGGACCATTTTCATATATCACCATCAAAGTGAGGACCGTTTGTTGTAGAGTGAGGACATTTTCATAATCCTCACTTGCCATTTTGCTAGATAAGTTGAGTTAAGGTTAGGGTTAGGTATGCACTGGTAATGGTTAGATTTAGTGGTAGGGTCAGGATTAGGCCATAGAAAGAGTTGAAAATAAATGGAAATCAATAGAAGTCGATGAGAGACGATGCACGGTCCTCACAACATATAGTAAGACAGAGAGAGTGTGTGTTTGTGAGAGAGAATGACATGTCTTGTATGTGTGTAGTTGAAGCAAATTTAATCAGATAAACAGTGTCTAGCTGCCAACTTTCTTAGTTCATGTTCTCATCCCAGAAAGCATGCAGATTCATATTAGTAAAGGATGATGTCATCTTTTTTCTCTTCAGCTCTGCTACAATTGTTTAACCGCCTGCTGTGCCTTCCTTGTTCATCAAACTTTCACAACATGTTATGAGTGTTTTTTTGGGTTACCAGTTAGAAAACTTTTCAGATAAAAAGCAAATATGGTTCTCTCTGCTTTTGAGTAGTTTTTTCTATTTCTTAAGTGCCCACGCAGATATGTAGCATCTATTTGCTCTCATCTTGTCCAAGGAGCCATCCCGAGTTTCTTTAAAGGGGACATTTCATGCTTTTCAATCCTTCCTTTTTACCTTTAAATCAATCAGTTGTGGTCTGTATCAAGTGGAACTGCAATGCTTTGGTCTGAACTCATTGTTATTGTAGCTCCACAGCCTCCTCTTTTACCCATGTTCTGAAATGCCTCTGAGAGCAACTTGTTTTGGTGTCTGAATGCTACTGAGCCACTTCACACTCCGCCCCCCTCTAGGTCAAGGAGCACTGCACTTTAACCCTTTTGGCCATTTTTGTAGTTTGATAACAATTGTCTAGCGCCACAGTGACAAGACAAAAGTGGCAAAACAATGCTAAAATGTAATATTACATTCAAAATATGCAGGACGGTTCTGTCCTCAAGGAGCACACTGTGCTAACATAAGCAGAAGGCACGATGCTACTGCTATCAAAACAGTGGCCAGGACATCATATGAACACACGATAAATTCATATCTGAAATAAAGTTTGTTGTCATTTTAGCGTTATTTGTAGCTTACCGCTTTGCTGCGTCCATTGTTTCCACAGATAGAAGGAACTGACTCCTTAATCAGAAGAAGTCTTTCAGCAAATCCTTCTTGATGCTGGTGGAGGTTGAACTCGTCCTTGAAGTGTGGGAAATAGGAATTTCCCCACCGATGTGGGTAGATTTCCATGAAAGATAAAATGTAACCAGGAACTTCGAAGAGTTTCTGATGATGGGGGACAGTGTAATAAACTGTGCGGGTTAAAACACCCAACAACCGAACCGAACGTATCTACTTGCAGCGTAGGCATATTTCAGCTTGGGCTACAAATTTGCAGCAAGAAATAAATATGGTGGATATGCGAAATTGATCGGCCAGAAGTCCATGCCTTATCTAGCTGTTACGCAGAAAATACAGTGACTTAACAGTTGGAAAAACGTAACGGATGATAGAGAACTGAACAGACTGACAAATATGACCCAAACAGAATATAAAGATATCTCTCAACTTTTCTGCACTCCTAAAGACTCCCAAAGTACACAACAAAATATGTTTAAAAGCTAGAAAACTGGATTTTGCATGAAATCTCCCCTTTTAAACAAGGTGAGTGCGGGTATGTCGCATAGAAGCAGTGCAAGCAGAAAGGAGGATGTGTGCAACCAGCACCTACATGAGCTAACAGAATTCCGATATATAACTTAAAGGACAGTGTCCTCTTATAAAAGTGAAACCCATGCAGCCTTGAGAGGATTGCGACAGAAAGGCCATTCAAGAATTTGGGGGAGATTCACAAGGCATGGACTGCAGCTGCATTCAGATCTTCAAGAGCCTCCACAATCAGGACAATGGAAGACGTCAGATGTATTTTACCTGGGCTAAAGAGAAAATGTACCGGACGTTGCTCAGTGCTTCAAAGTCCAACCATGGGCCATTGCCTATCTTTATATGGGCCGCGTGCTCTACTGCTGCGCCAGTGCCGCATTTTTGATCACTTGATGGCAGCAATTTGTGTGGTAGTCTCTCCAAAAGGTGAGATCCATCCAACCGACGACATTTAGCTTGTCAGAAAATGTTTAGCTCCAGATGGAGACATGATTGAGAACTGTTGTGAATTATTGAGCTTAGGTACATAATCATTGTGTAAGACTATAGATAATGTCCTTTAGACGTACAAGTTAATACATTCCTTTCTGTACCTCTTTTCATCTTGTTGTGATTTGAGCGCGTGTACTTAAACTTTGACACATAGTTCTGCTTTCCTGCCTTTGGTTCTAATTAACTAGTGGTATAAGGGTCTGTGGTTCTAATTAACTAGTGGTATAAGGGTCTGAATACCTCACAATTATTTTGGTTTTGCTCAACCACACAGAAAACATGTCTTAGACCTTTTTTAAGTATTCACATTGTGTCTACATGAGCACATGATTGTGTAAACACTGAATTTCAGTCTTTAGGAATATTATACTGGTGTTGCTTTAGCTACAGTAAAACAAGCGCTCTAAAATAAACACATCTATAGTATGAGGTAATGTAATGTTGTGTGGTAAGTTTATATTTAGGACTTGGCGAGTCTTCTTTTGTAATAGCTCTGTTTGGATCCTTGTTTTGTGTGGCTTAAGCATTGCTGGTGGTCTTTCCTTTATTACATTCACCAGTTTATAAATTAAATTGTAAGCATAATTGTGGAAAGAAACATGGCAAACATTTGGTTGCAAGTATTGTCATGAAACATGGTCTATATGGTTTTGTAATGATGTATGTTGTCCTGCAGGAGGGTTTTTTTCTAAAGAGGTGCTTGAATTAATTACACTTTTCATATGAGTACATTTTAAACTTTTAAACTCTTGTTTATTCTAACTGCAGATGGTAGATTACATGTGCATTGCATCATGGAGCTCTAGTGAAGATGAATATACACATGGTTTTATGTGGAGACTCGTTAAAAGGTGAAGTAGAAATGTTTTTGTATTTTCTCTAAAACACTTTGATTTATAATTAATTTGTAATAATGAAAAATGTAACTTAAACGGTAAATAAAACCTTCAGAACAACGAGTTTGAAGGGTGCCAAAAGACCAATTGATTGCCTTTTTTCAGTGTTTATAATTTAAATCAGTGTTGAGCAATTTGTAACATAAAGCAGAACAAGCTTTCAAACCAGTTATGCCATAAAATCATTTGAACAACCTGATGCCTTAGGTTTAAATAAAACATGAACCTAAGAACTACACATTTTTGCTCACACCAGAAACAGTTCCTAGGCTGCAGTGTGTTGTCAAGGTTATAAATGGTTTTCCTCATGTAGTTCTTCTAACAGCTTAAAAGCTTTGGGTTATTTACACAGCGTTGTATCTCTGATCAGCACCTGCTGTGCAGCCTCTTCCAGTCCTCCTATCGCACTGTCCCAGCCAGCATTGGCTTTACTCAAACACGTGGAAGCTGGTGTTCCAACCTAAGGTTGGGGATTAAACAGCATAGATCAATCTTTCACAAAGACAAGGCAATGCGAATTGTTCTATCTGCTTACTGTTCTTAAACGGCAAGGCATTAAAGCATCATTTTATAAATCAGATGCAGGCTGTAACGTTTCATGCAATGAAAATCAGTGGATATCAAAACAATGGTCTCTGGACATAAGGGTTGGACATTGTTTAAATTTGTGCGTTTCCGGTTCCAATTCCTCGCTTTGGTTCTGGTTCCTAGCGATTTTTGAGACTCTATGCCCAACCCTGCTGATCATCAGACACCATCTCATTTGGTGTTACCCATTTTGCTGAGTGTTTTCTCTCCACAGCCATAGACTTTCACTGACCTGTGGTTATCTGAGCTGTAACCTCTTTGGCCTGTGAGAACTTAAGTCATATAGGCCTCCTCTATCTGACTCTACTGTCTGGAACCTCTGTGGCAAAGAAGACATTGAAAGTTCAGGGACTAATGATATTAACCTTTAAATGGCTCACTTTCATTCTTGAGAGAATACATTTAGAGTAGAAGTCGACTGATAATGTTTTTCTGCTGCCAACACCCAACATTTTAAACTCAGGGGAGTCAATGGCCATTATACTAGCTAGGCTGACACTGTTTATTCTATTTAGCCAGTTTTTTTACCAGTTGTCAGAGATTTGTTGCTTACCTTCACGTGAAACATGCAATAATCATTGGCTCATCAAAGCAGCCAGCCCATACAAATCCCTTTCTTTATCAGTAAGAGGCATCGAGTCTCTAACAATTAGTGCGGATTAATTGATTGTTAAAATAGTCGTCAACTAATTTAGTAATCGAATAATAGTTAACTGGAGTATCATTCACTGAATAGAGCTACAGACCCAGAGCTGCAGTTAAGCCAAAACTGTACCATAAATATATACATTTTGCATTGAAGATAATAACCCTTATGCTTGTTTACACTGTAAAAATGTATGTATGCACAAGATCAAGTACAAACTTAACTGCCACGTTCCATGCAGATCTTTTAAATAAACAATACCTGTGTTGCTGATTTTAGTTATACTGTACTTTTTAATCCTATTTCAGGCATATGCAGTTTGTCAAATTATTAGCACTTTTTTTGGCCCTGTCCACATGGAGACAAAAACGGTATCGTGTCAAAAGGAGTTTAGAAGACATGTGTGTCCACACGAGTGCATTCAGCACCGCTGAAAACGCTGTAGTATGTATGCCAGGCCCATTGGTGGCACTGTGAGAATGCCACAGAAACACACCAAAAACAGTGGACCAAACAACCGGGCATGCGTAGACAACGTCCGCGAGGTAAACACAGCAACATGTCGACAAAGAAGTGCATGCTGGTTGTAGAGAGTGATGGAGTTACGACGTCATTGTTTAAGAAAAGATGCGTTTTGCGTGTACACGGAAACACTGGACTGGCTTTTTAAAATCTTTCCACTCTAGGACTTGGTTTCAAAAATGATCATTTTTGGTCTCCCGTAATGCCAGATCCGTGTGGACGCACCCTCTAAACAACAAAAAACCATTGTGGATACACCGAAACCTTTCTCTGTGTGGACAGGCCCTTTGAGCATTGCAACATGTTGGGAAGTACTTACAGATCATTTGCAAGTTTTTTCTTTATGCCTTCACAAGGTATGAAAATGGTTTTAAAACTATAGTTAATCAATGGTTAAGAAAACTATGTGTTGATGTGTATTGTTCTTATTCATTTTTCAGATAAAAAGCTTTTGAATTTGCTTTCCTGCTAAACAAATTGAATTAAAAGAAATAAGTTAGGGGAGCAGTGTGTATAATTTAGCTAAAAACAAATCAGTCTGAGGCACATGAATACAACTTTTAATTAAAAACATAGAACTTATCTTCCCTCCTTTTATTACCCAGAAAATAAATGCTGAACCAGCCACTCATTAGTAACTTTATTGCACTTGCCAGTGTATCAGTGCTTGAATAAAGAGTATGTTTAAAGAATCAACCTGACTGCAGTGCATGCACCTTCTTCTCATTTAAAGACTTGGGTAACTTCTGTGCCTACAGGCTCTTTGCAAAGTGCCTCACAGCTCAGCGAACATCAGTCAGTTGGTTTCACTTCCTTTTGCCAATTCAAGCACCTAGCTCAGGGGTGTCAAACTCTAGTCCTCAAGGGCCAGTGTCCTGCAACCTTTAGATGTGCCTCTGCTTCAGCACACCTGAATCTAATAATTAGGTCATTAGGAGGATTCTGGAGAACTTGACTGCATACTTAGGAGGTAATTCGGCCATATATTCAGGTGTGTTGGACTAGGGACACATCTAAAGATTTGAGGAAACCGGCCCTCGAGGACTGGAGTTTGACATCCCTGACCTAGCTTGTTCCTGTGGATGGGGTGATTCTCAGGGAAAAGGTCAAACATCAGCAGCATTTCATTACACAAGCTAAACATTGTTGGATTTATAGCATATTTATGCTATGTGGCTAACAATGTTACTTTTTTGATTATACCTGAATTTAATTATTTCAAACAAAAACAGGCTTTGATGTCACCGTCACTATTTTAATTTCTTTCATAATAAAGATTTCTTGTATGGAAGTGGAAACTAATTATGGTCTGTTCATTAACAGTATCATGCCATGAAGTTCTCTTCACCTCGGTGGTTACGATCCACTTCCACTCATCCTCACTTCTTTGGTGTTTAGCAGTTTTCCCAAAAACTGTTCACATTGAGGACTTATTCCCTTTTCATTGAACAAATCTATGAAAAGATCTTTTCTACAGTTTTTATTATTTATACTTGATGAATTTCTCAATATTTTTAAAATACATAATAAATGTACATATGTCCAATTATGCTTGACTTTCATGAGGTGTCCCAATTTTTTTCACACGACCACAAAGAAATACAAATTTCCATCCGTTGCTATACTAGTCTTTAAATGTATATGGTTCTCTTACTGAAATTGTTCCCAAGGGAAGAAATGTAGAGGAAGGATGAAATGGAAACCACAGTTGCAAAATTGATTGGGAGATGGTACATCAAAAAACAAGACAGAAAATATGCATTTGATTTTGGTTTATAGGGTGCCTTTTTTCCCAGAATGCTCTTGACCTGGAGCAGGAATGTGCTGTTGCAAATCAGTGATATGCTCAATTTGCTAAACCATGTTACACAAATCCCCATGTAGCCACATGCAGCATCTTTCCTGTGTTTCGGCTTAAAAGAGCCCTACTCATCAAAAGCATATATCAATAGGACTTGAAAGATGGGTGTTGAAGTAAAACCCACTCACCAGCAGTGAAGGAACTAAACCATAGAGGGTAAGACTGTTGTATGAATCAAAGCAAATGTTGCATAGACTACATAAGGCTTTATGTTGCTTTTTGCATATGAGGGAACCTTGTTTTCCACATCCTAAAAGCCTGATTATGATACGACAAAGCTCTGTCGCATCATTCCCAGGTCCCTGACCTCCATGTTCTTCCATGCAGGTTGTGGTGCATGTGGAGAGGGCATCCCATAGCTTTTTGTGTGTGGAACAAAGGTTTTTAAGAGAGTGTTCTAACTACAGAGGGATCACACCTTCCAAGCCTTCCTGGGAAAGTTTACCGTAGGCTTTTGGAAATGAGTCTCTAACCAAATGTTAAACATCACATTCAGAAGGAATAGTATGGCTGTTGTCCTGGCTATAAAACAGCGGGTCAGTTCTTTACCCTCCCCGAGGTAAAGAGAGGGTCATAGGAGTTTGGTTCTTCAGTCCACATGTCTTTTGTGGATCTGGAGAAGGATTGCGACTGTGCTTTAAGGTATTTTGATAGTTAGCTTGTCCCCAGTGAGGGGTTGGTCTCTGCCAGGACTGTGAATCAATGAGGATTAGAGTCAGTTCCTCACTGGTCAATGGTCTGTCTACATTCCAACCCTTACCTTCGATTATATGATGTGGATGATGACGGAAAGGGCAAGAGGCCAGATACAAGCGGCTGATTAGGTTCCTCCTTGAAGCCACCGATCTTCTGCATCAGAAAGATTCAGCTTTGGTGGTTCAGGCATCTGATCAGGTGGCCTCCTGGGAGCTTCCTTTTCAAGATTTTGTGAGCACAACTCTTTAAAAGGAGACCCCAGGACAAACCCAGGACACTCTGAAGAGACCACAAATCCCTTCTGGCCTGGGAACGCCTTTGGATCACCCAGAATGAGGGAGGAGGGTGATATCGGTGTTTCCTTCCTGTTACACCAGCAACTCAATCTCAGTTAACAAAGCATTAAACAAAACTGTCTATTTTCTCAATGTTTTTTTTTTCTAACAGGTTATAAAACCCATTTGGTCTGTCTGAATGGGACGTGGCAAAGGGAATAGTGCGATTAAAATCACACCTCGTTCAGCAACATTGGCATTTTTTTCTACGTGTTAAATAGTGATTTCACCATAAGGGCCTGTTTTTAAGACCTGTTGACCAAGTGTGCAGTTATTTTAAAATGTGTAAGCGTGACCTCATAGCATTAGATAAGAGGAATGCAGTGAGAAGGGTTAGCAACAGGGAGGCTAAATATAACCAGATGCTTGGTTTGAGATCTGCTACAATGTTGTTGTTTTTTTTACCTCGGGTAATATTTGATTATTTCTGACTTTATAGTGCACCGGAGAACATTAATGAGGAGACCAGGCTTTCTGTGATCTGTTATATGGTTGTTAGATAATTATTTTAGGGGTCAAAATAAACAAGTTTCATTTAGCTTCGTCTACATGTCGTTCTTCTCGGCGTCAGTTTAACCCCTGAACAGAGAATAAACAAATGTATAAATGCAGCCATCACACAATTTACTCACATTCCATCAACAGTGTCTTTCTATTTTTTTTCTGTCCTCCCTTAGCTGACCCAAATATGAGTGCACACATCAATTGTGCTGGTTTTAATAAAAAAAACTCCTTCCTGATTTTATTACACTGTCTTACAGATGCATCTGAAGCAGAGGAAGAGACCGAGCAGGAGAAGCAGCCAGCAGAGAAAGCAAAGACCAAACCAGAGAAGAGGAAGAGGATGACTGAGAAAAGCCCTAAAGCCAAGAAGAAGAAAAATAATGATCAGGTTATACCCTTCCTGTGTAAACCCTATCCATTCTGTTTTCTTACTATATAACCAGATTTATTAAATAAAAGTACAAATTAAAAGAATGAAGGAAAGGTTAATTATTTGTGTGCAACTTGAACATCAGCCAGGATATTTAATGAGCTTTTTGAGATAAGAAGCATCAGCCTGCTACTTAACGAGGCCGATTCTCAAAATAATAATTGTAGGTGCACTGCAGGCGCCCATGTCAGCAGGGCTACTTTTGATTAGGCTTTTAATTGACACATTTTCTTATGAAAAATAAGTCCTGTGCAGAGTGCAACCTGAATTATATCTTCTCCAGTAAACGCTGACAGTGCAGACAAGAAGTTTTGAATCTTAAAGTGAGTTTTGTGATTTTGTGCAAACATGTTGTTGAGATATCAAATCAGTTGTTGTCTCAGTGATTATTTGTTTTTGTGTTTGTTTGAACTCCTAACTAATTAGGTAGCAAACTTGCTGATTATAACACAGTAACCAGAGTTCCACAGGTTTGCTCATGTCAGGTCAACAGAAAATTCACCAACATGGTCTGATCTGTCGTGAACTTTTTCTGTTCATATACAGTTCCTCAAAAAACAGTCCAACTCCTTGAATTCCTTCATGTTTAGTCACAATAGAACCAAACTTCATTATAGTTTATTGTCATTTTAGATGATAGACAAATATAAGGAAATGCATAATAGCAAAGTTAAAGAAAAATTACAGTTTTTGATTTTTCATTCTATAAAAATCAGAAAAATGTGACATGCTTTTTTTTTTTTACTTTTTTTATACTGGAACGCATAAATAAAATCAGGTGATACTATTTTTCTTCAGAAGTCACCTAGTTAGTAGTTAGAGTCCATCGTGTGTTATTAAATGTCTGTATAAATACATCATCATCAAACCAAAGAGCACTCCTGACAGCCAAACCCTATGTGTGGCGGAAAACTAACACTGCACAACATGGTAAACATACCACACCCTTGGTATAACATGGTGGTGGCAGCATTATGCTGGGGCGGATGCCTTTCTTCAGCATGAAACGGGTCAGAGTAATGGTTAACTGGATAAAACCTGTGAAACGCTTCAAAGACTTGAGATTGAGTTGGACGTACAACCAGAATTGCAATGGACTGGTTTAAACCAAAATATATTATGGGTTAGAATGGCCTAGTCAAAGTCTTGGTTCTAAATCCAATTGAAAACCTGTGTAATGTCTTGAAAATATATGTTCACAGATGCTCTCCATTTAATCTGACTGAGCCTGAGCTATTTTGCAAAGGATAATTTGCAAAACAATTCACTGTGTGGATGTGCACAGCTGGCAGAGACAAAACCCAAAACAGTTTCACCTATAAATTCGGTGACAGATGGTTCTACAAAGTATTTTCTAAAGCAGGTGTAATATAAATGCACACCACACTCTCAGATTATTTGTAAAGATTTAGAAAACGGTGTATAAATTTTTCTCCACTTCACAACTATGCACTACTTTCTGTTGCTTTGTCACATAAAATTCCCTCTAGAAACATTGCAGTTTTGGTGGCAAATTGACAAAATGTGGAACTCAGTATAAATACTTTGCAAATCACTGTATATGCTTTGTAAATACAAAGTTCTAGACGTTCTGGCTGCTGAACGGATCGGTATAGATCCAACCCTGTCTGTTAACAAATAAATGTCTGTGCAGCATGTTGATAAAGTCATGTATCACATACTAAGTTTGTCACAGTCTAGATGAAATTACCACCTTATTAAAGTCGTTTGTAAGTATTTAGCCTAACATATATTCTTCATGTTTTGGTTTTACAGAAAGAGTTTACAGTTCCTCATAAGAAAGAGGTAGAAGAAGAGCAGTCAACTGAACACCGGAGGAAGAGAAAAGTGAGTCTGGCGACACCTGCTGGTGGGTCTGTTTCACAGACTGCAGCTCAGGGCAGTTATAGTCTTGGTGTGGGAATATCAATTGAATATGGTTCATTTTCAGAGAAAAAAGAAGACCATCACAGACATCTTGGCCACCTCGGAGCCAAAGCCGGGCAGTGCGGCCGACCTGCAGGATCTGGTTACTCAGTACTTCTCAGACAAGCGCTCAGTGATCGAGCTGGAGGATCTCAAACTGCAAAGTGAGTCTCGGCTATTTGCTTTTCAACTTATATCTTCAGTCAATATCTGCTGATCCACTCAGTCACTGAGGTCACCACGTGTCCTTCCACAGACTCCTCTTTCCTATCCAGTAATGACTTGACACACACACTCTCCTCTTATCTGAAACAAGGTGAGCCATTTTCTGACCTTCTCTGACACTTTTTTGTGTTGTCAGATGTTTACAACTAGAGTCATGTATTTGACTTCGATTGCTTTTTTGTTTTCTTGTTCTCAGTTTGTCCCAAGTGGGCAAAGATCCAAAAGCAGCATACAGAAAAGAGTTCAGTGGTTATACTGATTGTCTGCAGCTCTGCGCTTCGAACTATTGACCTCATTAAGTAAGTAAACATCCAGTGATGTTGGACTGTCAGAAATTACAGTGAAACTCCAGTGTCTTGTAAAAGTCATTTCATTTTTTTTTTTACTTTGTTATAACCAGCAACCCAAAATGTTTTTTAAGATTAGTAGCTTGCATTTGTATTAAACTTACATGAGTCAGTAATTTGTAGAACCACATTTGCTACAAGTCTTTTTGGGAAATGTTTCTTCCAGCTCTGGACATCACTGAGATTTATGCCCAGTCTTTGCAAAATATTTCAAGCCCAGTTAGTTAGTTGGGTGCAGATTATCTGGGAGCAACAGTTTTCAAGTCTTGCCTTCTGGCTGTATGTTTAAGCTTCCTGACTTGCTGGAAGGTGAACCTGTGCACCAGTGTCAAGTGTTTTGCAGCTCCACTAGTTTCCTTGTCAGTGCTGAAAAGAAGTCTCCCCACAGCATGAAGTTCTAGTGTTATATGTCACTGTGGGCATTGTATGTTGTTGTGGTCCTTATATAAGGCAAAAAAATAAATAAATAAATAAAGTTCTGACCTTTTAAAAATGTTCCAACACATAAAAAGTGAGAACGCGCCAAATTTCAAGAATATTGGTTGACCTTAAGAGGTACCTCAAACTTACAATGAACCTGATACAGTTCACATAACATGGAAACAAAGGTTTTTAGTTATAATAATAACTGTTGCTACCTTTAGAAATTGTACAAATGTTTTGTAATTATTACACAGATTTTGGTGCTTTAACATCAACTTTTGCAAAATTACAAATCGTCACAAATTTATGTTAAGTCTCAAGAGCAAATGAATACGCATGTAAGTAACTTAGTCTTACTAAAAGAATGTTTGAACTTCAAATGTTCAATGTTTATTTTTCACATTGCTGGAAACAGGCTGGTATTTATTTATTTAGCACAGTGTGCTTTCTGAAATCTGGAAAGTTTTTCCGGTATTCTGCGACAGCGACCATTGAACTCTTCAGTGAGCCCCACCCCACGCTTGTATAGCGCTTCATCAAGTCTGAGGACCCCAAAGCGCTTTAAACTACAATCAGTCACCCACCCATTCATACACTGACGGGTGAAGCGTCTTGCCCAGGGACACAACGACTGAGACAGGTGGAGCAGGGGTTGGAACCGGCAGCCCACTGGTTACCGGATGCACCGTCGCCCCACATAGATGGTGGATTGTCCATGAAGTGTGAAAAACCTCAGATATCATCAAAGTTTGAACAAAACATCTCTTCTTTTCTTCTTGTGTCTTGGATGTGCGTTTGGCGTTCTTCAATGACTACCATTCTCCAAATGGCTTCACCACTTTAATGGAACCTTGTTTATGTCACAATGAAATTCAGGCTCTTCTCCAGAATCTTCAACTTTTTTTACATTTAGTGCTGCTGCTCTAATTGTCTCTTTAGGCCCTTGATGTTGGTACAAGAAGAAACTAAATGCTTGCTTGGAAAGCAATTTGCTACCCAATATGTCATCCTGAGGAGACAACAAATAATTCTTGATTTTGTGGTCATCTTTTCAACAGACGTTTTATAGGTAAATACATTAACATGGTGTGCACTGCACAATGTACACTATGTTCTAGTTAATGAAATGTATTTACTGAATATTAAAGACTGAGAAAATGATTTGCACGCTTTGATAATATTTCAAAACTAGATATTGAGTCGGGTGACACTGGAGCCGGATGTCTAGGACTGATGTTACAGGAATACTGGATCTTGGCACCTTTTGTTTAGTCTGTTTTGTCCAAATATTAAATATTTATATCTTCTTCTGTCAAATATTTCATTTGGATTGTTACATTTATATAATTATGCGTAGTTACAAATGATATAAGATAAGCCAGGGCTATATGCACTGTTTGTTATATTTTCAAGGAGCTTGGGCTATCTTCTAATAATGATATATCAAGACAATAATTTGCATGTGACCTTTCCTCAATACACTGAATGATTTGGGAGGGTCAGACAATAAAATATGAAAACGTCAAAAATAAGGACCACATACTTTTCCATGTGGGAAGGTTCTTCCTGTTACTACATCTCCAGTTGCTATTTGGCTGCCTCCCTCTACTGGTGGACTCCTGGCCGGGCCTTCATGGTTGACCTGTCCAGATATGCTTGGCTGGAGGACATTTGGACAGCACCGCCCACCCAGCAACTGCTGCCTTTGAGGAGACCAGATGGATGAGGGGGACATTTAAAAGCTGGCCTTACCCTTCAGCCGTTGTCTGTTTGTTACGCTGACTTTTGTGTGTTTTAAGGTTCTCTTGGCTTTGCTTCGCTTCAGTCATTTTTGTGACTTTTATAGCCAAGGTACTCTATTTGGGAAGACTTAATTCTTGTGGTTTCAGCCACTGGTTTCAGTTTTGGTTTTGATTATGTGTTTTTTGTTTTCCTTTGGATCTTTCACTTTTGTCTTGAATTAGTATCGGTTTACTCTCAAGAAGAGATGCTTCTTGTTGTATTTTAGTTCATTTTTAAAGAGAGACAATGTTTAGAGAGATGTGCAGTGTTAGTGTTGGTCCCATCTGACCAGAGCACTTTCTTTCAGATGTTTGCTGTGTCCCCTACATTACTTATAGTAAACTTAAAATAGGACCTTCTGGCTTTGTTTCAACAATAGATTTATCTTTGTCACTATTCCATAAAAGCCAGATTTATAGTTGTGAACAGATTCTTACTTGAGTTGTCGCTTTTTGCATTTCTTTGATTGATGGTCTCCTTTTCCGGCCTGTCAGTTTAGGTGGACGGCCATGCTTAGTAGGGTTGCAGTAGTGCCATACTCTTTCTGTCTTTAGATGATAGAATGATCCAGAGCTCTGTGAGATGTTCAAAGCTTGGCATATTGTTTTATACCATAAACCTCCTTTAAACTTCTCCACAACGTTCTCCCCTACTTGGTCTTCATGATGCTGTTTGTTCTCTAACAAACCTTTGAGGCCTGCACAGAAAAGCTGCATTGGATTCTTATTTACTAAGGAACTTGGCTGCTCAGTTCCTGACTGGAGTCAGTTGGCTGCCCAGGATTTTATTTAGGGGTATTACATTTAAAGTAGCTGAATACATGCACACATTGCACTTCACAGATTTTTATTTATAGGATATTTGAAACCCATGTATCGCTGTACTTCCACTTGGTCCATTTCATACAGTCGTCTTAATCTGAGGTTTGTGGTTGTAAGGTGATTGAAAGATAAAGGGGTGTGAATACTTTTGCAAGACACTTTATGTTCAAATTCTTATCGATCATCATTTCCTTTGCAGGCAGCTGACTGCTTTCAAGGGTGAAGCCAAAGCAGTGAAACTTTTCGCAAAGCACATCAAGGTAGCTCCTATAGATGTATCGGAAACATGCGAATTGTGAATCATGAAGGGAGCTGTTATTTTTGTGTTTTCTCTGTTTAGATAGAGGAGCAGGTCAAGCTGCTGCAGAAAGGCATCACACACATTGGCGTAGGAACACCAGGCAGGATCAGTGCTCTCATTGAGAAAGGTGGGTGTGGGCATGATGGTTTGTTTAAAACCATCTCAAAGATGCTGAAGGTGTTTCACTCTCATCTTTTTTCTCCAGAGGGTTTGAACCTGCAGGCTTTGAAGTACCTGATTGTTGATTGGAACTGGAGGGACCAGAAGCTTAGGCGGATGTTGGACATTCCTGAGGTGAGCTACTGCCCCCCGCTGGACAAACATGATACACAACAACTATTAGCAGAGTTAATGTTTGGAGCTACTTTTAGATCTGTGCTGGCTCAAAAATGTGTTATGGATTATTGCTCGTCTGCTTTAATCAATTAAGCATCTGAGTTAGGACTCTTTTCTTCTTATATGATCAAAAGCCAATCTTTGCCATTAGGCTCAGTGCTCTAAGAAAGAAGGGTGTCCTATGGAACAATAGCATTTTCCCAGGAAGCTCTCCTACTTGTACCTAGAAGTAAGCTGCACACTTCCCCAGAAATGACCCAAATAACATTTACTTTCCCAAAGCATTCAGCTAATCTACAAACAAGCTTTAAAAACTCCAGTAATTGTCCCATTTTATACATCTGCAAAACTAGAAATGCACCGATCAGACCTGGATCCCTAACCCAGACCAGATCGGCAGCCGATACCAATTTTCTGTGTTCTTGGATGTCCAGCCAGCTAGTTCTTATTTTCTTATCTATTTCATATCTGTAAAGTTTGTTTTAATTTAGCAAATATACGTAACAAACATTGACCATGAAAAATAAAATGTGCTGTTGGTCATTTAGGAGAGGTAGTAGTTTCCTATCCAACAGAAAAATAGAGGATAACAAGTTAACATTTATTCTTCAAAGCATATGTCCCTAGCCTTTATCCGAAAGTACATTAACGAAGGTGCTGTTGGTTGAAATGTTTACAGACTGAACAAAGTGGGAGTTTTCAAATGGGATGCATTTAAAGAACGTGGGAGAATTACAATTTGAGTTGCTGATAACTTAGTCGATCAAGAGAAATTGTGCCGATTCTGATTAGTTGTCAGTTGATTGCGGATTGCCACGGCAAACAAATTTTGATAAAATCTGTGTGGAGAAGGCATTGCGCATCCCCTCTGAAACCACCCATGGGATTGTGAGAGAGCAATGTAAAAAGCATTTCCTCTGATATTCCAGTATTTCTCCCTCAATTAAGTGAGGATGGAGATGGTTTGTGATAGCAATTTAGGTCTGTCACCTCATCTAAAACTGCATGCCGGTTTATACCTAGAAATTCAGATTTTCTTCTTTTGTCCTTTATCACCTGTGATTAGGCTTGGGTTGGTTTTTGTTATGAAAGTATACCAGAAAGTTAAGACTTCGAAATAATGAGACACCAGAGAAAGTGACGGAGTGACCAAAGTTTTCTCCAGCTTTGTGGAGCATAGAGTAGACTTGTGTTACTTGTTGTATTACAACAACCCGGGTTCCCCCTCAGTCAAACGTGTTAGTAAAAATAGAATGTACAACAACGGATTATTAAGTTAAAATCAGCTCAAATTAAACATAAAGATAACTGTTGCCGTGAAAGTGAATAAATAATCTAAATAAATTGAAAATCAACATAAATAATAAACCTGCTTTTGTTATAACAAAAACTGGATCTCTTTTGAATAAGTCCCCAA
Source organism: Girardinichthys multiradiatus (assembly GCF_021462225.1). Lineage (NCBI taxonomy): Eukaryota > Metazoa > Chordata > Actinopteri > Cyprinodontiformes > Goodeidae > Girardinichthys > Girardinichthys multiradiatus. The sequence goes on along the minus strand of NC_061800.1, from coordinate 19,231,384 downwards.
TAAACAGAAATTTAAACTGAAAAATCAGCAACAGAACACTTAACAAGATAACTTTCAGGCTCACTATATCAGTTTGACATTGTTTTCATCATTTAACTGAGCTTTAATGAGACACCTGAGATAGCTTGTCCTTGTCCTTGATAAGCTTTGATAGATCATTAGCAGAGCGTCGTGCAGGTGAACAGCAATGACACCCCTGCTCTGGTCTTTCCCACCTATAGTTGCTTTACTGTAGTTTATTTTATTTTTTGCGCTTTTGGTTACTAACTGATGATATTTACCTGTCATCTCGGGAATAAAATATAAAATGTTTCCACGTACCCCCTGCAATTTGCTCACGTACCACTAGAGGTACGAGTACCCCCGGTTGGGAATCACTGGAGTAGAGTGGCGTGATTTTCAGGCATCCTCGTCCACTTAGTTGCTGCTCACTGCCAGTCAGCTGGAAGAAAGAAGCCTGTCAGCTTCAAATTCTGTAGTTTGGGGATGGATTGGAATTAGGTTATGAAAATCATAATCAGGTGAAATCAGGTTAAAGTTACACTATTTTAAGGCCCTGTGTACAGGACAATGATCCATTTAAAACCGGATTGTTTTTCTGTGTGTGTCAACACATTTACACGAGGTTTAACTACGATCTCCGTTCACACGACACTAGTAGACAACAGAGTAATTCCCCCGCCACGCCATGTATGTTCTTTGAGACTCAACGACACTCCGCCTACATGGCAGCAGAGACCAGGACGTTTTCACAACGTTACACTCTGGAACCAATTCTCAAATTGTGCCATCTTCAGAGAAAACGTGTGCTGTTGTCACGTACAATAACAGTAGCAACGCAACGAAACTCTTCCGTTTTCACCAAAAAAATGTAGTGTAAACTGCAAGTGGCAACCTAAAGGCAGCATGTCTGCAACAAAATGTAATATATTCTGTACAGGAAGCACTTAACTCAAACATAAAAAAGTATTTGTGTCACAATCAAATGCTAAATAAATTTTATAAAAAAAACATTATTACTCTAATAAAGTGTCTTTATTTTAGCAGCAGTAGGAATTATTGTCGCTTCTCTTGTTTTAAATAAAAGATTCAGATAATTTCTTACGTTTTTATTTTTTTTTATCAAGGCTGCACGGTGGTGCAGTTGGTAGCACTGTTGCCTTGCAGCAAGAAGGTCCTGGGTTCGATTCCCGGCCGGGGGTCTTTCTGCATGGAGTTTGCATGTTCTCCGTGTGCATGTGTGTGTTCTCACCGGGTACTCCGGCTTCCTCCCACAGTCCAAAGACATGCCTGTTAGATTAATTGGTCACTCTAAATTGCCCTTAGGTGTGTGAATGAGTGTGTATTTGGTTGTTTGTGTGTTGCCCTGCGATGGACTGGCGACCTGTCCAGGGTGTACCCCGCCTCTCGCCCATAGACTGCTGGAGATAGGCACCAGCTCCCCCGTGACCCACTATGGAATAAGCGGTAGAAAATGACTGACTGACTATTTTTTTTATCTTGTACCATAAAAAATCGGATACTGGCCAATAAAAACCTGTGATAATTTGAATTTGAATTTTATTTTAGAAAACTTGAAAAGTAGTTTTAGATTGTTGTCCAGATTAATGATTGAATATTTTGCACCATGTTTGTCATTTTAGATCAAACTGGACTTTATGAAGCTGCTGGAGAGTGGAGTCCTGACTGCTTGTAAAGAAGACAAAGTTAAAATAGGACTATTTTAATTGAACATCCGTGTGACGTGTTATTGTTTTAAATGAACACAGAGAGGCTTCATACTGTTTGTTTCCTATCGTCTTCATTTTTTTTTATCAATATAAACAGACATTTCTTGGAGTTTTTTCCAGGTCTGGGTTAGTATTGCACAAAGGAAACATGTGAAAAAATGTTTTAAGTTTCCAGATTACATTTTTTATTCAGTTTTCTAAAAGATAATCTGAATTTACCCCCAAAAAATCCTTTTTTACATGTAAATGCCCCATCACATTTTGATGTTTGTCTTTTTTTTTTTTTTCCAGTAGGTCACAGACCCCATATTCTTTCAAAATCAAAAAAAGGGCATTCACTCCTCTTTTGGCCTCTCAACCACTTTAAATCAGTTTTAAACTGGACCTTGGGTCTGGTTGTAATACTAAGCAAAGCATCTATCCTGGTGTTTTATTTTTTCAAATATAAGTAAAAGGCATGACAAAATCTGTATTTAATAATCAAATAGAAGACAACCTCAGAGTGATGTTTCATGTAAGCTGTACTTCCTTTAACTAGAATGTTATGAAACCTGCTTAAAAATGCAGAAAGTATGGATAACTGTGACGTTAGGTGGAAATGGTGAAGGAACCATTAGATTGTGTAAAATATCTGTGTATGTGTGATGCATGCAATAAACTGGCTCAGAATAAAACCTCCAAACTGTTGTTTGTTCTTACAGGAAGTCACTCTTGGTTTACTCACCCAACAGGAAATCACCCTTAGTCGTATCTTTAGAATAAAGCGATGCTTTTGTTTTTACTTACAAGGGGTTGAAATCTTGTATGGTCTGATAAAACAACGTTGTTACAGGAAAGAAGTGGTTTAGAGGAACAGAAAACACAAAAAGAAAAATTAAGTTAACAGAAAGAGGTAGTTAGGCAAGAAATTGTAGTTAATGAGTAACGGGTTGTAACCGTGTCCCCACCCTGCAGAGCCTGCTCTGTGTGTGTATGATTGCATATACAGGCTGATATCACCAACATAAAAAACAGGAAAAGAAGACAGATTGTCGCCTTCTCGGTTGCTGTTTTCAACCTCCGGCTTCCGCCAAGTTCATTCTGCCCTCAGCCAACGGTCCCACCCATGGGGAAATCCAAAGACAAGTCTGGACCCTTGGCTCGGAGGCCTGACAATTCAGCCTTCAAGCAGCAGCGGTTGCCCGCCTGGTCACCGATGCTAACTGCTAATACTGTGCTGCCTTTCTTCTACCTCCTGGCTTTGATTTGCATGCTGCTCGGAGTGTGGCTGCTTCTCACCGTGCAGAGCACACAGAAAGTAAAGGTGAGTATAAATCTGCTCTTAAGTTCTCACTTTGATGTGTAGAAGTTGAATATACACCAACATGTGTAGGTTGAAGAGACACAGCAAGCAGAGGCTCCATTGCCTCTGTGTTCAATAAACAAAGTGACAAAGATAGACAGGATACAGGGTTAAGGTTTGAAGAAGTCCATGAGCTATTAAATCCTAATTTACTAATGTTCAAAATCCTTCCAGCTGGACTACACTGAGCTCGGGAGCTGTGATCAATGTTTTCAATTGCGTAAAAATGTGAGCTACGCAGCGCAGACCTGCAGCTGCAAGGTGGAGTTTTCCATTGACAGAGCATTTAAGGTAACAACCCTGTATGTTTACTGGAAATACTGTGACATCAGAACTTTAGGCCCTTTCATCAGTGAACTTCAAAATCAGCATCCAACATGTATCGTGTTTAATTTCTATTTATTGTGTGCAGCTTAGATTAAATCACATTGCTTTATATTTTCCCCAGGGAGATGTCTTTTTTTACTATGGTCTCAGAAACTTCCATCAGAACCTCCGCAGGTATATGGACTCCAGAGATGATGAACAGATGTTGGGCAGGAAGAATAAGTTAAAGGTATCTCTTTATGTTTAACCTTATCTGAAGTGGTATGCAGTATCCTTGCAAAAGTGTTTTAGGGATTTGATTTGCATTAGTGTTCAGCCCCTGCGTTAACACTTTGTAGAACCACCTTTGGCTATAATTACAGCTACAGGTCTACTGAGGTATGTCTCTACCAGGGTGAACCGTTCGATTTCATATGGCTCAAGGTGTTCTGACCAGAACACCTTGTTCTACATGTTTCATATGGCCCTTTGCCAACTTTAATATCGTTCATGCCACTCTTCACTAAAGGTCTGATTTGTGGATTGCAGCACTAATCCATCAGTTGATGGAACAGCTATCAGTGCTATGGATCTCTGCAGCTCCTCCAGAGTTACCATGGTTGTCTTGTCTGCTTCTCTAATGCTCTCTCTTTGCTGAGGTTGTGAGTTTAGGTGAAATGCCACGTCTTGATTGTGCCGACTCTATTTTCAGGTGACCTAACCCTGCTTTAAAGTACTCTACAATTTAATGTTACAATTGGTTAGTTCTCTGTTCTTGGCTTTTCTGGTTGTTCATTAATTTTCTCTGACAGTCTTCTTGTTAGCCGCCTTCAAAGAACAGCTGCATTTATAAATATCTTAACGTTGAATTGCTGACAGGCGAACTGCATTTGTAAGATAGGTTATTCCTTCCACTTCACAATTTATGCTACTTTGTGTTGGTCTATGACAAAAAAAAAAAAACAAATGTCTTGAAAGTTAAGGTTTTAGTGTGACAAGGATATGATGAGTCGCTGTAACTGACTGATTTCTGACACATGAGTATGCCTACGTACCATCCACGATCACCTGAAGGTTTGCAAACCCTTTTTTGCAGATGATGATGAGCCTTTTGCGCCACACATTCCACTTGTCATATTCTAGCAGAGGATCATCTCAGTTTACCAGTCATGACCAGTTGAGATCATACTAAAGCCTTACGTAAGCTTACCAGCTCATGATAAACTACGTGCACCTTGCCACGAATCCTCAGCATTTATTTATTGGACTGCTATACTTTCCAGGCTTTTTTAAGCTTCGGGGCTTGCTGATGGTCTGTTTCACTTCCACCAAGAGATTTCATGACCGCATGCTGTGGATTCACACTAACAGCTTCCATATGCAGAGCTCAAAGTCAGATTAATTAATGTAATATCTTTTACTGGCTTAAAAACATGGAAATAGAAAGAAAAGCCCGAATCTATTTAGAGAAAACTCTGGATCCAATTTTCTAACAACAGTTTAGCCTCAAAAAGAAACATAATGCTGCAATTGATAAATCCCTTAAAATAAAGCTAACACTCTGTATTTTACACTCATATTCAGTACATAACTTGTAATATGGTAACCTGCTAGACTAAAAATGGCTTAACCTTAGATATGCATTAAGGAATGTTACAGCTCCTGATTAATCAATGGAAATAAACAGATTTACATCATCAGGATTTGTTTGATCCTCATGTTTTTTATCAATGATCTGATTGGAAGAGTTACATCAATGTGTAATGAATGTTATATTATGTGATGTACAGAAATCTAATGGTGAGAACTGGGTAATTTGTCCTGTTTCGCCCTGTATATAGGTAATGATTGCTAAAAATTGATGACAGCTGAAGGACATTGATTTAATTATTATTGCTAAATGTGTCTTTCCCGACATTGAAGGGGAGAGTTCACAATTTCTGAAGAGAAACCGAGAAGAAACTAGTTTAACTTGAGAAAATGTGGAGGTTTTTAAATCACAACGATGCATAGATTTGCAGCATGAAATGGACTAAAATCATCTGGTTCATTCTTGAAGAACTAATTCTCTCTATCTTCTCCTGTAGAACCCAAGTTCTTATTGTGAGCCATTTGCAAAAGATGCAGGAGTCCCCATCGCTCCCTGTGGAGCGGTCGCCAACAGTATGTTCAATGGTAAATATGCTCACAACACTCATCAGACCACACGTCACTACTGTCTACATTGGACAACTAACTCGCACGTCTCCTTCCAGACTCCTTCACGCTGACCTATCATCCCTCCAGGAGTCGTACTATTCCTGTTCCTCTGCTACGGAAGGGCCTCACATGGTACACAGACAAAAACGTCAAGTTTCGCAACCCAAATACGGACAATCTAACTCTGGCTGCGACGTTTGAAGGTAGAGAGAGACGTAAACCTCAATCACAGGAAGTGTTTTCGTTGCTCTCACTTGTAACATTTTCTCTGCAGGTACAAGACAGCCTGTGTACTGGCAGAAACCTGTATATGATCTGGACCCACACGACCCGACCAACAGTGGTTTTATTAACGAGGATCTGATCATCTGGATGAGGGAGGCAGCGTTCCCCAACTTCAAGAAGCTTTATGGGATTTTAAACAGAGCAGATGCTTCCTTCACAAAGGGTCTTCCAAAGGGGAACTACACCATCGATATATCCTACAGTATCCTTTCACTGTAGTTTTCATTGGAAACTACTTGCAGGCACTTACCGCCTTATTCTTGTTTGAAGTTCTGTTTGCTCTGAACCAATTAAACATTAAGTACTGCAACCCCAGGTACAAATGTGTAAAATAACCTAAAATGAATTCAGCTTTATTTGCCACTGAATAATCTCACATTAAATATTGAGAAAGACTGAATAATTTGAGTAAATTTAATGGGGGGGTGGGTCTTCCATTAAGAAATCATGTTCCACAACTTCTGTTTCATGGAGTGTTACTATGAGGTGATACAGAGCTCCGTATTTCTAAGCCACTCTTCAAAATGACAAAGACAAGAGAACATATAGTGTAGTAAGGCAGATCTGTATTTCAGACATTTGTAATAAAGCCCACATTGATATTGTGTGGCTCTGTTATTGACAGTGAGACACCACCTATATACCAGCCGTTTGCTTGGGAGGCACGTCAGGATAATGCATTTTCTCTCCTACCCTCACAAACGTAAACAGGTTGAGTTTGCCATGTTCTACTTGGACTTTTCCTGGAACTGTTAAAATATGTGAGAAAAAAAATCACTAGATGTGAAGGCTCTAGCAATTTTCTTAGCTTCCATTGACATTTTAAATAAGACACTTTACCCACTAAAATAACTACAAATGGGTTGTCACTGAGCAGGATAATGATCCAAACAATATGTCCAGATCAAAATAACCTTCTGCCCTGGCCATCCCAGACCTAAATCCTATCTGGATGACCTACATCAGGGATCTCAAGTTCCAGTCCTCTAGCACCAGGTTCCTGCACTTTTCAAATACTTCTGTGTTTCAACACCTCTGACTCAAATATTAACAGAGCTCGACTGCATGTTAAGATGGTAATTTAGCCATTTAAGTCAGGCGTGTAGGACGCATTTAAAATTATCAGGACACCAGCCTTTGAGGACTGATTGAGCCCTCTCCTCTAGGTGGTCCAACCCTTTAGATGTTATTGGAGAAGGCAAAAGTGTGTTGTACAAAGAACCAATAAGTTTAAGTGTGGCCCTGCTGATTTAGTTTCTTTACAGGAACTTTTTACCCCTCGCTAAATTAATGTACTCAAATCAAAGGTTGGATTATTCTTCATTGTGAAAGAAACATGAACTTGTTTTAAAACTTTTACACTTTTTACCAGAAATGCCAAATTTATTTGCATTGTACCTGTTAGACTACTTCCACAGAGCTTCTCCATGTGATCTATTATCTGAAGCCTTGACCTTCCGCCTCTTCAGACTTCCCTGTGCAGTACTTCCAGGGCAGAAAGGAAGTGGTGCTGACCACGCTGACCTGGTTCGGAGGCCAGAACTATTTCCTGCCTATTGCTTACCTGGTAACCAGCAGCCTGATCCTGCTGATGGCCGTCGTCCTCACCTTGGCCTGGTGGAAGTTCGGAAAGGATGGGAAGAACATGAAGGAATGAAATGTCATGATGCTGAGGGCTAAAACAGAAATAATGAAAAAAAAAAATGAAGGATAAAATTCAGGGAAATTTATCAGCAGTTAAAAACTTTAACCAGTTGATCCACATGTGAAAGGTTTCAAGTAAATGTTCTAAACAAGCTGTTTTAAAAGGTTATCATGCTGCACTCACTGTACCTCAGCTGAAATTCAAACATGTCCTTTTAACCTTAGCTTAAATTCTTTTTATTCCTGTTTTGTATGAAGGTAGTCTGTGCTATGGCAGAAGATCTTGCATACCTGCAAACCTCACAGTAGGGACACGCCATATTGGAGATGAAGTAATGGAAGCACTTTTTCTCGTTTTATAAAATAATTTGGGAGAGGTCGGTTTTTAGGAATAAAACCAAAAATATTTGTTATTAAACTGAACAGCTAAATACTAGTTTTTAGAGAGAGTAATCAGCTTGGGACTGGAATTGGCCCGATTTTCAGCTGGATCGGGCAGTCAGGAACCCCTAAATCCAATATTTTTCCTTTTTAGCCTCACTGTTGAAGGAAATATTTCTGTCCAAAACCTACACTAAACTTCGACTTTAGTAGTGTATTTTTTTATTTATACAGTGAAATGTTTTGAGAACAATTTGTTGGCATTTTGTGTACATTGTGGTACTCTAAAGGTAAAACATTAATACATTTTTTCTTTAATAAAGGCTGGTACACCAGGTACTTGTTTGTTATTCCACAGTGAAGTTTCTACTTTTATATTATGAAATAAACAACCCTAGAATAAAACTACACTGAAATGGTTCACATTAGAGAAAAAAATGTAACTTTGTAAAACAAAATTTAAGCATAAGACGCTTTGTTTTCACAGTGACTCCTCTTTAGTATTTGATCTTTAAAAAGCATAATTCTCAGTGGGTTAAAGTTGAAAACAAGTTTCCCACCTTCATCTACCACACTGAATGCAGCATCAGCTCACTTTACATGTTTAATTGTCTCCATTTGTTAAAACTCTGCTTTTGTTCAATATGAAAGCCAAACTTTATGTAATGTTATTTATATTACTTTGTAATGACCCAATTTGAAGTGCAATTGTTAAGTGAAGGACTAAAATAAATAAACGTCTCCTTAAAAAAAAAAAAAAAAAAAAATCTTTATTCTTCCCCCCAATCAGTGAGCCATAAACTCTCACCCTATGCAACCAGGGAACTTTAAACTCCATAAATCACTCTATGGTTATTAAACACAATCAACGCGTGACAGCAGCACACCTTTCCACAGCTGAGGCGGCTGTTCTGTGAACACATGAAGCAGCTTGATGCACGTTTGTCCACCATCTGCCCTCCTGTCACCTAGTGTTTGCTCGGATCAGTGCCACAGGTGTGCAGGAGAGGAATACAGTTTACTGGTGCAACATTTACACGTTTGAGCCACGAACAGTTGAAAAAAACAAAAACACACAGACTGAAAATTACACAGACACCAACAATCAATCTAAATGCTTCAGCACAGATGTAACACAGACTTGAAAATTAAACAGTCACAATAATCAGGACAAACTACCTCTTGCAACAATATTAAACTGCTCTGTCTAAATTAAGACTTCCTTAATGGTTATTTGACTGAACTTGTGATGTTGGCACAGATTTTGATCACAGAAGGCAACATTTGGTCTCCAATTTACTGGATAGATTTCCCCCGAAATGTAAAATACAGGTCCTTCTCAAAATATTAGCATATTGTGATAAAGTTAATTATTTTCCATAATGTAATGATGAAAATTTAACATTCATATATTTTAGATTCATTGCACACTAACTGAAATATTTCAGGTCTTTTATTGTCTTAATACGGATGATTTTGGCATACAGCTCATGAAAACCCAAAATTCCTATCTCACAAAATTAGCATATTTCATCCGACCAATAAAAGAAAAGTGTTTTTAATACAAAAAACGTCAACCTTCAAATAATCATGTACAGTTATGCACTCAATACTTGGTCGGGAATCCTTTTGAAGAAATGACTGCTTCAATGCGGCGTGGCATGGAGACAATCAGCCTGTGGCACTGCTGAGGTCTTATGGAGGCCCAGGATGCTTCGATAGCGGCCTTTAGCTCATCCAGAGTGTTGGGTCTTGAGTCTCTCAACGTTCTCTTCACAATATCCCACAGATTCTCTATGGGGTTCAGGTCAGGAGAGTTGGCAGGCCAATTGAGCACAGTGATACCATGGTCAGTAAACCATTTACCAGTGGTTTTGGCACTGTGAGCAGGTGCCAGGTCGTGCTGAAAAATGAAATCTTCATCTCCATAAAGCTTTTCAGCAGATGGAAGCATGAAGTGCTCCAAAATCTCCTGATAGCTAGCTGCATTGACCCTGCCCTTGATAAAACACAGTGGACCAACACCAGCAGCTGACACGGCACCCCAGACCATCACTGACTGTGGGTACTTGACACTGGACTTCTGGCATTTTGGCATTTCCTTCTCTCCAGTCTTCCTCCAGACTCTGGCACCTTGATTTCCGAATGACATGCAGAATTTGCTTTCATCCGAAAATAGTACTTTGGACCACTGAGCAACAGTCCAGTGCTGCTTCTCTGTAGCCCAGGTCTGGGGAATGCGGCACCTGTAGCCCATTTCCTGCACACGCCTGTGCACGGTGGCTCTGGATGTTTCTACTCCACACTCAGTCCACTGCTTCCGCAGGTCCCCCAAAGTCTGGAATCGGCCCTTCTCCACAATCTTCCTCAGGGTCCGGTCACCTCTTCTCGTTGTGCAGCGTTTTCTGCCACATATTTTCCTTCCCACAGACTCCCCACTGAGGTGCCTTGATACAGCACTCTGGGAACAGCCTATTCGTTCAGAAATGTCTTTCTGTGTCTTACCCTCTTGCTTGAGGGTGTCAATAGTGGCCTTCTGGACAGCAGTCAGGTCGGCAGTCTTACCCATGATTGGGGTTTTGAGTGATGAACCAGGCTGGGAGTTTTAAAGGCCTCAGGAATCTTTTGCAGGTGTTTAGAGTTAACTCGTTGATTCAGATGATTAGGTTCATAGCTCGTTTAGAGACCCTTTTAATGATATGCTAATTTTGTGAGATAGGAATTTTGGGTTTTCATGAGCTGTATGCCAAAATCATCCGTAATAAGACAATAAAAGACCTGAAATATTTCAGTTAGTGTGCAATGAATCTAAAATATATGAATGTTAAATTTTCATCATGACATTATGGAAAATAATGAACTTTATCACAATATGCTAATATTTTGAGAAGGACCTGTACTTCATGTGACAGAAGTAATCTGAAAAACTCTGTCGGCCACAGCAGTGCAACAGATTGATCCGCTAAGAGCGAGGGTAGAAAAGGGGTCTGTAATCTGTAATCAGCAGGATGTAAAATAAAGAATAAATATGATCGTTTGACCTAAATGGATTGCAGTGATGAAATTACAAGAACTATTAACAATTTCAAGTCATGCTTTAAAATCTAAGACGTACCATAGACGGACTACATGGTCCAATAACGCACCATGACAAGAGATTCTTAGAGGAAGATTTGAATGTAAGAGACTTCATAAAACATGCAGTGATTGATTAGGATAAAACATCTGAAAGGGAGGGTCCAGGGTGGAAATCACAGCTTCAGAAGAGCACAGATGGACATCACAAACGGGGACAAAGGTTTTATCAAACAGTAGTCAGCTCCCTCCTTTCTTTTCACCAACACATTCATCGTAGTTTCAGTGGTAGGACTCTAAAGGCGGCACACAAGCAATCTGTGGCCTTGCAGAACAGTTCAGGAAATACAGACATCTCCAGCTGAATCTAAAGCTAAAGGTAGTGTTCACTCAAAGCCAAGTTCAGAAACCCTCCCAGCTTGATTTTTTTTTCACCCCCACTCTGGGCTCATCTGGATTCTTCAGCTCTACTCCGTTGGCTTTTGAGTTTTTCTCTGAGGAACCTGATAGATCAGATCTGGAATGGGTGTGGTCTGTCCATTGGCATTTTTAGGTGTGTCGTACGCCGACCCGCCAGACTGGCTGCTGTCTGTCCATGTGAGCAGTGAGGTAGGCCCAGAGCCCACAAAATTAGGTACTGCGGAGGGCAGGTGGCAGCCCATGTCCACCATGATCGGAGTCGCGTATTCGGATCCTGATGTTGGCAGCGGTTCTGCGTAGGGGTGGTAAACATCCGGTGGGATGGGTGCGTCATAAAGGCCTTGATCCAAGTACCCTGGTTCAGGCCCTTCGTCTGGTTTAAAGGTCGAACGTGCACCTAATGTTGCCACACCACTCACCAGTGGTTGGGCATATTCTGTGAACAAAACCAGAACAGAAGATCAAGTCAAAGTTTTGGTGCATTCTCTTTGTTCAAATCCAGAGTTCCCTACACAACCAAAACATCTCAACTTAGGTATTTGGTGAAATTCTGTATAATTGGGATAACTCTGACACCTAGAAGTCTACTGAGCACTGTCATGTAAATCCCAGGAGCAAACGTATGTACACACACAGGGGTTGGACAATGAAACTGAAACATCTGTCATTTTAGTGTGGGAGGTTTCATGGCTAAATTGGACCAGCCTGGTAGCCAGTCTTCATTGATTGCACATTGCACCAGTAAGAGCAGAGTGTGAAGGTTCAATTAGCAGGGTAAGAGCACAGTTTTGCTCAAAATATTGAAATGCACACAACATTATGGGTGACATACCAGAGTTCAAAAGAGGACAAATTGTTGGTGCACGTCTTGCTGGCGCATCTGTGACCAAGACAGCAAGTCTTTGTGATGTATCAAGAGCCACGGTATCCAGGGTAATGTCAGCATACCACCAAGAAGGACGAACCACATCCAACAGGATTAACATCCAACATCTCCCATGGCCTGCACAGTCACCAGATCTAAATATTATTGAGCCACTTTGGGGTGTTTTGGAGGAGCGAGTCAGGAAACGTTTTCCTCCACCAGTATCACGTAGTGACCTGGCCACTATCCTGCAAGAAGAATGGCTTAAAATCCCTCTGACCACTGTGCAGGACTTGTATATGTCATTCCCAAGACGAATTGATGCTGTATTGGCCACAAAAGGAGGCCCTACACCATACTAATGAATTATTGTGGTCTAAAACCAGGTGTTTCAGTTTCATTGCTACATTCCCTGTAGTTGCCCACCTATAATTTATAGAAATCCCATTAGACACCTAAAGGTCTTGTTAGCACCAGAAGTTTTAAGGTGAGGCTTACAGCATGGGCACTGAGGATGCTCTGCAACTATGCTGCCCCATAATCATGAAACTAGGATGCACATAGTGTTCTGACACCTTCGTATGATTACCAGCATTAACCCGTCTGTTAGACAACACAGGCCAGTCTTCCTTTCCCATTTGCATTATGATCCTTGGCTGCTCGTGAAACGTTTACCGTTTCACACCTGTTCCTTCAACCACTTCTGATGGATTCTGACCACTGCAGACTAGGAACCCCAAAAGAACCATCAAAATTAGATCCAAGTCTACCATACCTTATTACCTACCTTCTTATCGTTGCCCATTTCTAAAACATAAAACTTTAAGACAAAATGTTCACTTGCTGCCTATATACCCCACCCACTAACAAGTCCTATAATAAAGAACTAATCAGTGGTATTCACTTTACCCATCGTAGTCATAATGTTATGCTTGATTAGTGTATACTTGATTAAGAATATTTCTGGTTTTAAAAGGAAAATCAACAATTTTCCAACTTTGTTGGACTATGACATCAGAACTTCTCTGATGGACAGAAACTGATCATCAGCTGACTGTTTTGGATTTAAAAAATGAGACTAACAGATATTTAACCACCAGTAGTAGTATGGGACTGTGCATAAAGGCACCATATTTTCCAATCCTTCTCACAAAGTCAATCAGTAATGTGCAAAGATGCATAGATAAATGACAGTCAAGTTCCCATTACCTCATATTTGAAACCAGCATTCTATCTAATGGCCACCAGGGGGCAGATTCTGAGGCTGGAAAAATGTATTCTTGTATAATAGTCTAAGGAAGTTTAAGAAATGTTAATAAACTAATAATAAACACATGATTAAACAATGTAAGTAGCATATAAAGGGAGCTGATATTTATCCTGGAGTAACCACAGTGAACAGTTACCTGCATGCAGTCTGGGTACGGCGCTGCGTCCCGTCAGCTGCCCGACCTCAGGCGTGCTGTAGCGAACCGAGTCCTCTGTGTCCACCATCTTGGACGGCAGCAGCTGCTTCATGCTCTTCCACCAGTCTGCAGGACATCAATAATGAGTTGCAGAGCTTCAACACCACTGCACACCCAGACCTACCTGACAGAGCGGTGACGTACCTGTGCGATCCCAGTAAGGAATATCGTACGTTCCCTCTGCACTCTTTTTCCTATAAAGAGAACAAATGGTCATGGAGGGGAAAAGCGTAGGTTTAGGAGATATAAGAAGAGAAGATGCGTACTTATTCCTCCAGTGGCAAGCACAAGCCACCGTCAAAATCAGAGCGGTCAGGACCATGACCGCCACCGGTACCAGAACTGCTGTCAACACCACATCTGGGAGCGAAAATACAACATGAAGTACAAAACACAGATCGACAGTAAGGATGAGAGGCTTTATTCCAGTGAAAGCTACCTCTGCCAGTGTGAGGAGGCATTGTCGTGTTTCTGATGTCTGGGGTTTGGGTGGTTTCGATAAGATGAGGCGGATGCTTCGTCTTCGCAGGAGGTGGAGTGGAACCAGAACCAGAAGTGGTGAACAGTTTTGGAACAGTATTCAACCTCACTGACCAACAAGAAAAAAATTGTTTTTGTAAGTTAAAACCTTTGCTCGAGTTTCTACGCATTTTAAGAAAGTTTAAAATTGAATTCTTTCCTACACCTCAATGTTCTTAGAAGTTAAAAGTTAATACTTTTACAATAAAAAGTATTTTTTGAAAACCAGGAGAAATGCTACATTGGGGGCAAAAAAAACATTCTTTTATAAACTGCTTCCCGTTTTCCCAAAACAAAAGAAAATACAGTTACTCTTTGTTGGGATCTGCATTGCCAGCTAGTAAAGGATGCCCAGTAATCAATCTGACTTTTTATTCATTGTAAAGTTGTTTTAATTGTCTTTGTTTAAAATTTAACATGCTTTAACCCTGGAGTTTTCCACATGCTGCTAACAACAGTTTTTGGTTCAATGTGGGAGCCCTTAATTAAAAGAAGTGATTATTGATGTAATAGACCAACACAAAGTAAAACACAGTACTAAAGTGGAAGAAAATGGTTTACAAACTTATTTTTTCCCCAAATAAAATCTGAAAAGTGCGTTATGCGTTTGCAATCGCTCCTCTGAGTCGATGCTCGCTTTAAAACCGCAGACCGCCGTTTGCTGATATTACACTTGCAAGTCAGAGATTTCTGCCCATTCTTCTTAAAATAGCTTAAGCTTAGACAGAGGGCGTCTGAGAACATGAGTTTTCAAATCTTGTTCTAGCCCATTCCAAGCTGAACCTCTTTTCAAGCCTCTAACAGGTATTCTCCCAGGTTTGTCCGGTAGCTCCATCCATCTTCCAATTAACTCTGACCAGCTTTGCCATCGCTGCTAAAGAAAAGCATCCCCGCAGCATGATGCTGCCACCACCATGCTTCATTGTAGACAATGGGGGGTTTTCACATGACGTCGCGGTCACGTGACCGCACTTCGCGACCGCCATCTTGGGTGGCAGCTGCAGCCTGTTTTCACTGTTTAAGCATCATCAGTGAATCAAATTCCAGACCATTCAATTTAACTATAGGGAAAGCTTGCATAATTGTGGGTTGTGCTGCGCGTGGTGGTCAAGACCAGCGTCTTGGACTCCGGCAGGGCTGCCTTTTATGAACAGCCAAGGGCCGGAGGGGGTCTGGTTTGGGGACCAGTGGATTTCTTCTATTCTTTTTGCAGATGACGTGGTCCTGCTGGCCCCCTCTAGCCAAGACCTACAGCATGCACTGGGGCGGTTCGCAGCCGAGTGTGAAGCGGCTGGGATGAGGATCAGCTCCTCCAAGTCCGAGGCCATGGTACTCGACCGGAAAAGGGTGGCTTGTCCTCTTCAGGTTGGAGGGGAGTTCCTGCCTCAAGTGGAGGAGTTTAAGTATCTCGGGGTCTTGTTCACGAGTGAGGGAAGAATGGAGCGGGAGATCGACAGACGGATCGGTGCAGCTGCCACAGTAATGGGGACTATGTGTTGGTCCGTTGTGGTGAAGAGAGAGCTGAGCCGAAAAGCAAAGCTCTCGAATTACCGGTCGGTCTACATTCCTACCCTCACCTATGGCCATGAACTTTGGGTCATGACCGAAAGAACGAGATCCCGGATACAAGCGGCTGAAATGAGCTTCCTCCGTAGGGTGGCCGGGAACTCCCTTAGAGATAGGGTGAGGAGCTCGGCCATCCGGGAGGGGCTCGGAGTAGAGCCGCTGCTCCTCCACATCGAGAGGAGCCAGTTGAGGTGGCTCGGGCATCTATACCGGATGCCTCCTGGACGCCTTCCTCTGGAGGTGTTCCAGGCACGTCCCACCGGGAGGAGGCCCAGGGGACGGCCCAGGACACGCTGGAGGGACTATGTCTCTCGGCTGGCCTGGGAACGCCTTGGGCTCCCCCTGGAGGAGCTGGAGGAGGTGTCTGGAGAGAGGGACGTCTGGGCGTCTCTGCTGAGTCTGCTGCCCCGCGACCCGGTTCTGGATAAGCGGAAGACGAGTACATTTATTGCAATAATATTCTGGAAAGGAGTCTGCCAAGACCGTGAGCTGATCAGTTGATTCTGAGCTGGGTGGCAGCAATCTGCCCTGCAACCTAGCACTAAACTGAGCTATCACACCTTGACCAGCTACACGTAGGATGCAATTTACCTTTACTATTATGCTGTAAATGTATTATCTAGTAATTTAGCTTTCCTTCCACTTCAGAATTATGCACTACTTTGTGTTGGTCTATCACAAACAAAAATCACAATAAAATAAATGTATGTGTGTTTTTTTTTATTATTACCTTCATTTAACCTGGATGTCCCATTGAGATCAGACTATATAAACCAAATAATACACAAAAATAAAACAAATGTGAAAAAGGTAATGGGGTAATGGGGTAAGAACACTTTTGTGCTATATCCAGACCTGAAGGCATCCTTACTAATGAACAAACTTCCTTTACCTTCAAGAACTTGGCAGCCGAGCAGCTCTAGCTTAAGTGCAATTCTCTGGTGCCACAAGGTGGGATTTATCCTCACTAAACGAGCCTCGATCGGAGGAATGAAGTTATTCCTCACCTCGTGCAGGTAGTTGATGTTACCTTGGAAAATCTAGCACAGAAGAAGAAGAAAAAAATCTTATTCACGAGTGCTAGAAGTCAGGAGTGACACAACAATGAACAACAATTGTTTCCCCACTGGCAAAGCTGGCAACTACTTTCTTTCACACAATGAGGAAGTGTGAAAATTCCCCAGAGGGAACCATCACAGACAGCGGCTCAGCCACTCAATCCATATCCTTTCATTATTAATACCAGAATGTCCTAATTCGCCCATCACAGCACTTAACTCCAACCACTGCCTCCTCTCATTTCCTGCCATCTACATCTTTCAGTCAATATCAGCTGCTAGGGAGACGAGCACTCCTGCAGTGCAGCTTTATGGAATGAATTTAACCATTTACACTCATTTGGAGGGAAAAAGCATGAAAGCAAATGACGTAATGGTTGAGCAAGGAGAGTTTATTGATTTCTCTTTTTTTGTACCTTGTCTTGTGTAGAATTTATTTCCCTGTAGAAATGCCACTCCTTGCCGTCTTTGCTGTACTGAACCCGGTACGCTGACACAAAGTACTGGTACTCCCTCAGGCCAGAACCTGTGGTGATGATGCCTGCAAGGACGGACAAACAGGAGACAGTCAGATTACCGATAAAAACTAATTAAGGCTGACGATATTAGGAAATCTCGCTATGGCGATAATATTGATAAATATTGTGACGATAAAATCAGATGTGATTTATGCCTATTTTCTTCGTTCTCCGTTTCTTATCTGTGCTTCCATCACTCTGTGACCTTTAGCATTTTGTCGTTTGTGTCCGATCGGAGCATCTGCTGCCCTGAGACTCTGTCCAACTGCCTAAACATTACATTAGCATGTAAAATGCAAGTTCATAACACTTGGAATATATTAGCCAACGTGTATGTCACTCCAAAAAGTCCTTTGCAATGTAAATATTGCACTCACTAATAGTACAATAACGATATGTTAGCAGCCTGAAGACCAACACTGTGTTGCCATTTCTTTAGTTTGGCTGAATGCTTAACACCGGGACTGTAACTAGTTTCATGCTTCACAGAGCGATCGCTAAGCCTTTGGTTGTGTTTGTCCGAGAAGTTAACAACTGTCCACTAACACATGCTGAGTAATTAAACGTTTTTTTGACAGCTCAACAGACTGAAATAGGCTGAGGCAGATTTTTGAAAACTGGACATTCAGGACAGTAGAAACACACCTGTGATTCTCTTCTCCCTCTTGAGATCAACCTGCAGCCACTGCTGCCGGTCGCTGTGTGAAGGAGCCCAGGGCAGCCCGGCGTTCTTCAGCCGAGCTCCGGATGGCCTCCACACGCTGCGCTGACCGCTGGTGGTGTTCCAGTCCCACACAGACGAAGCGTTGAGCTGAGTGTCCGCAACTCCGCTGGACTCCAACCCCAGCGTCCCGTAGCAGCCTGAGAGGCACAGATAATACAGAGGGAGGGTTTGTACAATATATGCTTTTATGTATGTTGGGACAAGGCTGCACATAAATTAGTTTCTTTGGTTTTTTTTATAAGAAAAAATACACTCTTTACATTTAAGTACATGTACAAAAGCTGATCCGTACAGAGCTAGAAGGGTTGACAAGAATGAAACAAAAACTGAAAAATGAGCTCACCATTTGTTCTGAAGGTGAAAAGACTGTCAGACAACGTTCCTCTGAAAGAAGATAAAACAGAAACCATGAAGAAATGACCGAACAGAGCCCAGTGAGGTAGAAACTAGGGCCAGTTTTGTGCCCCTGCAGTGTCTGCATCCCTCACCCAGTGGAAGTGACATTATTAGCCAGTGTTCCCTCGTAGTGAGGAATGCCTTTGCTGCTCACCACATGGATCCTCCCTCCCACAGCATTGGACACCACACCTGCATGGACAGCCGCCACGCACACAGGGGACGACTGCAGGGAGGAGCAGAGGGAAGGAAGACTGCAGTGAGATATTGTTCCTATATACTTTTACAGCCCAGCACAGAATCCCAGGATCCATATCTGCTCAACTGTGAGAACATGCAAGCTACAGCTACAGTTCAAATAGGTTTTCAAGCTGGTGGTAAAAAAGGGCATTCAACGAACAAATGACTGGAACAACTTAACATTCATCTTCAAACTTCCAGAGATGCACAGAGAAATCAAAGGTTGATCACCCAGCCGGAAACTCAGAAATACAGTTTATTCCTGATCAGTGAAGGCACCATACATACATACATGTCAAAATTATTCATACCCCTGGGGGATTTAGATTTAAAATCATTTACGAAATGACACCGACATCTCTCAAAACATAATAAAATAATGTAAAAGGTCCACAAGTTTGGAGAAAAATAATTGATCCTTTTCACTACATTTTATAAAAAATATAGCATGGTAAAAGTTGATTACTCTCTCATGACTACTCTCAATCAATGTGAACACTTTTTTAAAGGTTGGACGCCGCTGCACAGCTTGCTAGAGGTATGGCAGAAGTCACAGCCAGTAGAACAATGGGAATAGGCCGAAATTCCTCAGTGGCTCCAGTACCAGTCGTTTAAAAACACCCTGATAAGCTCTCAGTGGAAAGAGAACCATTTAAAGTATCTCTGGAAAATGATAAACAATGTTTGGACATGTAGAAAATAAAAAGCTTTGTCAGTATGAAAACTGCGTGGACATCTTAGCTTAAAATCCGAGGAAAAACAGCTCAACTATCAATCAATCAAGGTAACACTTCAGACCCTCTCCAAATTTATCTTGCTAGTTTTTTTTTATTATCAATTAGAACTGGGATATGTCTCTGATATTACGATTTATTCTCAATACTAAAATGAAGTGCTAAATGTATTACTGAGACCTGTGCTAGTGAATTATTGCAAGACTTCCATCGAAGGAGCCTTGCAACTTTCAACCATTGGAGGTTCTGCAGTTTCTCCATCATGATGGCTTCATAAATTTTGATATAACAAGTAAATACTGGTTCAAAGACACAATGGGCATATAATACAACTGCTGATTCTTAACAGATCCGCCAAAAACCCCGACAAATACTAGTAGTTATGCACTTAAAGGTTAAAGAACCAACTAGAGTTGCATAGTATTTGGAAGATATGCATTTAACGTATAGCTGAAAAAAAAGTACTATGTGGATATCGGTTATGATTTACCCTTATTTTCCACATTCCTGTCTTCTCCATCATCCCCTAGTTCCCACCACCCTCCATGGCCGTTACCATTTCACTCACTATAACATGTGGACACCAAGGGCAGGAAGAGTCCATTCTACTGGCCAGATATGTTACTGGCATGCAGAGCGTTAATGGGCGGCAACACAACTATAACAGCACACCACATATTGCCTCCATGAGGTCATTTGCGAACAACGATATTGCTTTTGGGATTCAATGTGTTGTAAAGTTCTAGGATTAACCCAAAATTGGCCATTTTTAGCAATCTGAAGAAAACAACATTTGAAACAAGGATTATTGAGATGAACTCTAATTGAAACTGTTCCTGTACTTTAATTGGATTAGCAATTAGAAACAGTTGAAGCAATGACCAATAAGTAGAGGTGTTTGTGACCCACTACAGCGCCGCTGCTGGTTTTATTCATTTGAAAGCGAGCTGGTGTCCGTCCTGCTCTACAATGCGATCATTTTAACCTTCAGACTCGGGCAAATAAAAGCTGATGAGTCAGGATGATGTCAACTTCTCTGTACAGAAGACAGTGGGAGCCACTGATGGGAATGAGTCACTGCCGGCTGCGTTCCTGTCCAAACCTGCTTCCACATCACAGAGAAGCTGACAAAAATCCAGATTCCCCTACGAGGAGCAGCTCCTCCGTTTGGGCAGCTGCTCGAGCTGGAGTGAAATTTTATTACGGAAAAAAGACCCACAGTGGAATTCACAGCTGAGAAGATTGTGGGAAAACTGGTGGCCCACAGAGTGACGAGTGCATGAGCAGCATACTTGGATTTACACACGAACGCAGCAGTTAAAGGCTCCCGCAAGCCATCAACACCTTCAGCGTGACTCCTAAACCTCCCTAAAAATCATACGCCGCATCATGGAGAGAGCTTTAAGAAACCGCTGCGACAAAGTCACTGCATCCTGCCTCCAACGAAGAAAACCACACACTTAAACACACATGTAAAATGAGATGCAGAAGCAAGAAACTAGATACGAGACAGACTGAAAAAAAGTAAGCGGCAAGATTGTGATCTTGGTGGAGCGACTCTTATGTTGAATCATGCATCCACAACCACCCCTACACCGTCCAGAAAACAAGATATGAATGAATGGCATGCACGCACGCAAATGAAGGATCCCGGCACACTCACACAAAATGTCCCGCTAACCTTTCAATAACACAGACTCATTCTGCAGGTTTTTGCCTCTCCAGAAACACTCAACAAGCAGCTCTGCTCGACACTCTCCTGCAGCTGGACTAGATTACAGGGTTATTATTTTCAGCCTAACTATTATCTAACCTCCCTTTCACCCAGTGACCCTGCCCCTCCTCTGTTCCTGTGGGGTGCCTCGCTCCCCAAAGCACGCCCCCGCGCTCCTCCCTGTCCTCCCATCTGCCAGGAACACCCTTCCCTCCATCGGCCAGCAAAAAAGCTCCCAAAAAAATGAAAACAAATATGAGTCATGAGGTCATCATCAGGAGATTAAGCAATATGACCTTAGGCACGGCAGGGGTTCTGTGAGGTCATCAGCCGAGGACAGAGAAAGGCAGTGACTGCTACCCACCTCTCTGTATCCATTTGGTACAGTTCCAGAAATCTCCTCTGTAGACGTCAAGCAGCCTGCAGGACAGTATTTACTATGAAGAAAGAGACACAATGAACATCAGGCCAGTCTTTAAAAAAATAAAATGCATTTAATCAGTACAAAGCATACACTGTTCACCTGAACTCTGCCTCTGGAAAATCAGATCCTTTGTCAAGGCAAGTGATTAGATCTGCAAAAGCAAACAAACACCATTAGAACTGGTTTATCTGCATGTTGCTGCAAAACAACTG
This sequence comes from Girardinichthys multiradiatus, assembly GCF_021462225.1. NCBI lineage: Eukaryota > Metazoa > Chordata > Actinopteri > Cyprinodontiformes > Goodeidae > Girardinichthys > Girardinichthys multiradiatus. Next base: position 19,209,566 of record NC_061800.1, on the reverse strand, counting down.
TTCTCTCCTCCTCTATTAAAAGCAAAAGCCACAACGTTTCCTGCAATCAGTTGTATAAATTATAAACCACAAGTCCTCAATATAGGAGACATTGTTTTACAAAACCAGAACTACTTTTAGGAATACTATTAAAGCACAGAAATCCACCATATGGGGTTACAATTTGAACAGATCAAATTATTCTTGATCAGCCCCTTGCAAAGGTTTTCACACCCCTCAGACTTTTCCACATTCCGACAACTTTGATCAACAAAATTAAACGTGGATAAAGAGAACCTCTGTGAACATCAATGCTTGCCACACATTGTGGGATTTTTGTCTGGACTGCGACTTTCTAACCTGATCTACAGCATTCCAGTGTAGCTCTGGCTGCGTGTCTACAGTGGTTTAGGGTAGAACTCTAGAAGCTTGAACAACCATCTCAATATCAACTCCAAATAGCTTCTCTGTCATACTGAAGAAAAGTATCCCCATAGCATGATGCTGCCTGCACCATGTTTCACAGTGGAGATAGTGTGCTCAACATGGTGCGAGTGTAAGCAGCAGAGCAGGCGTCCCCTATACGAAGAGAATTAGTCTAGTTAGTGGTTCGACTGCTGACCTCAGGACCTTTGTCTTCACCAGTTCCTGTCACGAGCATTAGCATCTCAAACACTAAGGAAACGCACCTGGTGTGGGCATTAAGGAAAGTGTGAATTCGTTCAGCTGGAGCAGAGTGTGAATTAAATATTATACCCAACCAAACTTTGCATCCAAGCATTCCTTTACAATAGAGATATTGAACGCACTGATACTACAAATATGTATGTGATTCAATATCTTGCTCTGCTTTTCAAAAGGCTTCAATTTAGGATCAAATTCCCTTGTTATACATCCAACAACTAACCGTGGGAGCGATGTCAAATGTTTTGCCAATTAGGGAAGCATGTACAAGATGAGTTAAGCAGACAGTGACATTTCTGTGTGACCTCTATACAATATCTGGGATCAGATCAGAATATTCCCACGGCACTGCTCCTAGTATGTTCAACTGACTTACTTCAACCGTCCTGGATTTGTCCTTATTGTGCTTCAAACTACGTCCTTTAGTCATCACAAAGAAAAATGAATCTCAATCTATAAACCTGAGGAGCTTCAATTTCAATTTTGAACTCAATGTCCTGAATGTTTCCGTGTAAACTCTGAAAACAACAAAGTAGCCCTGCATTAATCTGGGAGCCCGTGGGAAGACAATGGACGATAAAACACACCAGTCACGTCTCACTGGATGATGTGGGCTGCTGTGAATGTCACGTAAACTTTGTGGTGACTTGCAGCCTCTCGCTGTCTTGACCAAGTTAATATTGTCAAAAACAAAGTTAAGCCAGTAAAAACCCACCTCAAATCACCATGGTGATCGGATAACGTCATTGTTCAAGCTGCCCACCCACACTCACCTAAGTGATCATTTTCACGGGATGAAAACACATGCACCATGCTTTGTGGTGGGGAAAAAATGCCACCCAGTGTGATTCAGCCAAGCCCAGATGACCACTGGAGCTAAATAATTGAGGACACGTAACTGTGCTCCATCTCACGTGGCTTCAGTTCGTCCCTTGCCTGTTATGTTAAAACCTTAGAATATTTCTGTAATGTGCTGACAAACATGTGAACCGATGCCTGAGTCATCCTGACATAAGGCAAGATTTTTTACTTTCTAAAAACACAAATACCACATTAGGAAAGTAGTTCAAGCTACTAACTAGCAGACATTTAGATACACTATATAAAACAAGACAACCTATTTTAGATCACTGACATTAAATCAGACTAAACTTTCCCTGTAGATCAGATGTAGATCAGGATTACCAAAAATGATTTACATTTGCTAAAAACGTAGTAATGATGTCACAGCTATAGAAACTCTGATAGGTTAATTCGCAGCTTTTGGGTTAAATGGATGCACACCGATGAGTGTATTTTAAGGAAAAACCTCAAACACAGTGCGTCCTTGTGTAACATCATGGAAAAATCTGAAGAAACCTGCCAAGACATCAGGAAGGGACCTCCACGAGTCTGGTTCGTTTTTTGGTACAACTTCCAGAAGCCCGAGGATGCCACATTCATCTGTTCAAACACATCTATGCAAGTATCAAAACTGTGAGAAGGTCCAAGTGTCATTATGTTCACGAAGGAAACATGTTCTGTGTCCCAGGGATGAACATGTGTTGCTGCTGTGTGTGTGAATCAACCGAAGAACAAAAGCAAAAGACCTTGCGAAGATGCTGGCTTGACTGCTAATGCATTTGGTAGCAAAGAATCTAATTTTAAGAGACATCTTGTGCGGTCCGCTGAACCTATATTTAAAATGTTTGGCCATAACGATCGTCAAGCACTGGGAACACCACCCCAAGTTCAAAGTATGGAGGTGCACGCATCATGTTGTGGGGATGTTTTTGCTGCAGTGGACACTGATAGACATCATCATTAGGAAACAACATCACATGGAAACATTGAAGAAGCATCTCAAGATATCAGCCAGAATGGACATCCAAGTGAAGAAATGTCCCTAAGAATCTCGCCAGATAAGTTACAATGTGGCTTAAAGAAAATAAAGTCAATGTTTTGCTGTGGCCATCACCAAGACCAGATCTCGGTCCCATAGACAACTTCTGGGCTGAGCTGAAAAGGTGTGTCTAAGTAAACCAGCCTACAAACCTGACCCAGTCACACCAGTTCTGCTTGTGAAAGGATACCCACAACATCTGACCCATGTCACCCATGTCAAGTTCAATGGGCAATTCTACCAAATACTAAGAAAAGGCATGTAAATATGAAGACAAAGTCTCACTTATTGTTTGAGAATTTAGCAAAAAGAAATAATTTTGGTAATCCTGACAGATGCGAAACAGGAAACATTCTGATTTAAAGTCAGAGTGAGAAAAAATGGTTGTTTTTTTATACATCTGGTTTCAACTGTACATCTGACAAGGTTACAGCAACAAGCTGCCAGCTTTTAGACAAACCCATATGTTAAAAGATTTGTGTAGGAGTTTTTCCAGGACAGTACAACTACTCCATAGCCATAAAACTAAAGCTGAGCCACAGAAAGAAAACATCTGTGACTAACACAATCAATCCTAGCAACTCTTACCCCCAGGGCCAAAACACAAAAAGAACCAGGCTCAGTGCTTGAGTCTCGTAATTAAAACGAATGCCGCTGTAGAATGGAGCAGAAAAATTGAATAGTGCCGAGTAAGCACACAGCCTGCATACCTGAGTGTTCAGTAGTGGAGTAGGACAGGTAGAATCCACGCCCAGTGCGGTGCATCCCACTCATGAACTGGACTGTCACCTGGTTACCCGAGGACTCGACCAGCTCATCGACATTCTGACCCAAACCGCAGTACTTTACTGTAATGGAAGAGATATTAGGTGACTAGAAGAAGAAGAAACAATGTACAGTAGTAGTTTAAATGGCTCCATGTGGACTTGGGTGGGAAAAACAAAGATTATCTAATTGTCTTTGGTGGAATTGTGAAAGGGAGGTCCAATCGGGTGACTGGAGACACCCAATCAGCACCCAATCAGAACCCATCCTATTCTGATTAGTTAGTTGCAGTGACATATCACAGTAAAGTAGGTTTTTATAACAGTAGATGGCTTTCTAAACCTCTTAATAGGCATAAACCTGTACTAGCTTCTCAGAATATAATAGCCTTGAGTGAAACTACCTGAAAATGTACACAAAACCCTGAAACTAAAATGTGTAGGATGACGTAATTGTTTTTTATTAAAAATAGCAAGGAAAGCCACCAGTACTCCTACTGCTGGTAAAATAATATAACATTGATTATTTTAACATTCATAATTTCCATTTAGTTTTTTTGCTTCATAGATACTTGATAAAAAGTATGGAATGGATACCCAATATGTTCAATAGTAGTTTTATACTGATTATTGCACAGATTATTGTATCTTTTTGTTTTGCTCTTTATGGGGCAAGAGAATGGTAGCCTGCTTTCAGCCAGCCGACTGCCAATGTGCAGCAACATAGGGGGAAAGGGCAGCACTGCATACTCTATATAAAGCTTGAGAAAAATCAGGTCACTCCAGGACTTTGGTTTGATGTCTCATTCAAGGTACACTAAACCGTAGGAAGGAAAATATTAGCTTAACTCTTTGAAACTTCGGTATACCTCGATAACAGGCCCATGCCTTGCCTTCAATTTCACAAGAACTGCACAAATATCAGTAGCTCTTTGCAGGCTGTGTACAAACGTGTGCAGCATAAACCATGAATCTGTTGGTGTTTCCCCACAACCATTTCTGCCAGCCTTCCCTTAATCACAAAAAAAATAAAATCAAACTTGAAACCAAGTTTAATCCCAGACCCAAAATAATAATAGAGGCAGCACAAACAATGTACTCACAAAAGCACAACTGAGTTTAACCATAGCAGGACTTTATACGCCTCCTACTTCAGGTTATCCTTCAGGAGCAGCTGACTAAAAGATGACTAAGTCTGAAGATTTAAAATCAACTCAAATCATGACACTCCCCCACGCAGTAGGAGGCATTTATACAGGTCCTTCTCAAACAATTAGCATATTGTGATGAAGTTCATTATTTTCCATAATGTCATGATGAAAATTTAACATTCATATATTTTAGATTCATTGCACACTAACTGAAATATTTCAGGTCTTTTATTGTCTTAATACAGATTATTTTGGCATACAGCTCATGAAAACCCAAAATTCCTATCTCACAAAATTAGCATATTTCATCCGACCAATAAAAGAAAAGTGTTTTTAATACAAAAAACGTCAACCTTCAAATAATCATGTACAGTTATGCACTCAATACTTGGTCGGGAATCCTTTTGCAGAAATGACTGCTTCAATGCGGCGTGACATGGAGGCAATCAGCCTGTGGCACTGCTGAGGTCTTATGGAGGCCCAGGATGCTTCGATAGCGGCCTTTAGCTCATCCAGAGTGTTGGGTCTTGAGTCTCTCAACGTTCTCTTCACAATATCCCACATATTCTCTATGGGGTTCAGGTCAGGAGAGGTGGCAGGCCAATTGAGCACAGTGATACCATGGTCAGTAAACCATTTACCAGTGGTTTTGGCACTGTGAGCAGGTGCCAGGTTGTGCTGAAAAAGGAAATCTTCATCTCCATAAAGCTTTTCAGCAGATGGAAGCATGAAGTGCTCCACAATCTTCTGATAGCTAGCTGCATTGACCCTGCCCTTGATAAAACACAGTGGACCAACACCAGCAGCTGACACGGCACCCCAGACCATCACTGACTGTGGGTACTTGACACTGGACTTCTGGCATTTTGGTATTTCCTTCTCCCCAGTCTTCCTCCAGACTCTGGCAACTTGATTTCCGAATGACATGCAGAATTTGCTTTCATCCGAAAAAAGTACTTTGGACCACTGAGCAACAGTCCATTGCTGCTTCTCTGTAGCCCAGGTCAGGCGCTTCTGCCGCTGTTTCTGGTTCAAAAGTGGCTTGACCTGGGGAATGCGGCACCTGTAGCCCATTTCCTGTACACGCCTGTGCACGATGGCTCTGGATGTTTCTACTCCAGACTCAGTCCACTGCTTCCGCAGGTCCCCCAAGGTCTGGAATCGGCCCTTCTCCACAATCTTCCACAGGGTCCGGTCACCTCTTCTCGTTGTGCAGCGTTGTCTGCCACACTTTTTCCTTCCCACAGACTTCCCACTGAGGTGCCTTGATACAGCACTCTGGGAACAGCCTATTCGTTCAGAAATTTCTTTCTGTGTCTTACCCTCTTGCTTGAGGGTGTCAATAGTGGCCTTCTGGACAGCAGTCAGGTCGGCAGTCTTACCCATGATTGGGGTTTTGAGTGATGAACCAGGCTGGGAGTTTTAAAGGCCTCAGGAATCTTTTGCAGGTGTTTAGAGTTAACTCGTTGATTCAGATGATTAGGTTCATAGCTCGTTTAGAGACCCTTTTAATGATATGCTAATTTTGTGAGATAGGAATTTTGGGTTTTCATGAGCTGTATGCCAAAATCATCCGTATTAAGACAATAAAAGACCTGAAATATTTCAGTTAGTGTGCAATGAATCTAAAATATATGAATGTTAAATTTTCATCATGACATTATAGAAAATAATGAACTTTATTACAATATGCTAATATTTTGAGAAGGACCTGTACTAGTATGGGACACGTAAACATTGCATTCTAGCAAAATGAGTAGTGTTTCTTTCCCCGTCCTTGGTCATGATTTTCTGGTTGATCAGCATATTTTCCCAGTTACTTTGCTCACATCTTTAAAGGATTAACCCAGAGGAATGTCACTTCTAAAAGCCTTTTGATAAAACATGAAATGTAAGACCAGTGGGGACTACATGGCACAGGATAATCCATTATGTAACATTATTAAGTTGTTTGCAACAATAATTTGTTCGGACTTAATATGACCTATATTTCAAGCGGAGCATTTATTGCCTTGCACCCATTAATATTGTTGTTAGCTTGCTACTGAGTTGACTGGTCTGGTGCCAAGTCTGATGGTTGCTCAACATAAATAAAAATTATATAGAGAGCACCATAATAACAAAAATATCAAATCCCTTGCCTTTAAGACTGTATAGTATAATGTAAAAATGCAAACACAGACTCCTTACAGTTCAGACTATTTAAATCTGGGTAATAGTTTGGTCACTGACATCGTGCCTTTGGACCGAGTTTCCATGACCAGTACAATCCCCTCACAAACAGCTCCTGCTTCCAGCCTTACGCACACAGTGGGTTTCTGTGGTTCTGCTGGTGGAACCGTCAAGAACACCAGGAAAACCAATTCATTCTGAGAATAATTCTTCTCTTATTGCCTCCCACACCAAGAATTCCCAAACTCAACTTGCACAGCAGTATGTTTCTATGTACTTTAGCTTATGTAAGTATCATGTGCCAAAGGGTTGGCATTGGGCTTGAGGATGGAGGTCCGTTGTCTCAAAGTAGAAGCTCTCAAAAAAAACACTCAGACATGGAAAATTCAGCTTTGCCTGAAAGTCATCAAGGCCAAAGGACAGAGCAGACAAGTCAGGGATGACGTTGTGCTGAAGTTGAAAACAAGGTTAGGAAACCGTGCGATATTTGAAAACGTAGCAATAATAACACACCCTGTGTTTAAGTGTTAATGTCTTTTTGTTCTGGGTTCATAGTAAACAGAGGTCCCAGATACTGAGTGGTCTTATCCAGCTACTGGAAGACAAAATTCAATCTCAATCTAACAAGGGTTTATGGAAAAAGTTGCTTCTGGCTGATATCTGCTAAATTAAAACTGCTAAAGGACGGATCACCCCTTTCCCCTTAAAACCTGGCAGTTCTTCACTAAATGCATTACATATAGCTACGCATGGACTTTCAGATAAACTTGCAAAATAATGTGCAGCTCTAGTTTGGTTATTAAAGAATATCCACCTGAACTGTAAGCAAGGACAGCATTCATCAAAAAAGCACCAAAAAGGCCCATGGTAACTCTGGAGGAGCTACAGAGATCCACAGCTCGGGTGGTAGACTCTATTGTCTAGGACACCTGTTAGTCTTGCACTGCATAAATCTGACCTTCATGTCAAGAAGAAGACTGCTGAAAAGCTGTAAGAGGTCTCATTTGCCACAATCTATGTAGCTGACATATTAATGGGAAGAAGGTAGGCTGGTTGGATGAGACAGAAGTTTAACTCTTCAGCCTACTTGCAAAACGCTATCTGTGGCAGAAAACCAACACTGCACACCACCCTGAACACACCATCGGAACAATGAGACAAGGTGGTAGTGGCATTATGAAGCTGGTCTGAGATGATGGGAAAATGAACAAAGCTAAATCTAGAGCAAAAGAGGAATGGGCAAATATTTCAGTCGTCAGGTGCGCTAAGCTGGAAGAGACACACCCCGAAAGACATGTAGCTGTAATTGTGACAAAATACTGTGTCTACTAAGTATTGACTGGGCAGGGCTGGGTACAGAAAGAAAACCAGTCAGTCACTTTCTTTGTTTTTTCACTCTCACCAATCTCACTCCTTTCGGGTCCGATGCCATCGTAGAGGCGGATATAGTTGACCTGGCAGTCACTGTCCTGTATGTCCAGCAGAGCAAATCGAAATTGGATCCTCTTTCCACGCGGTACCGTGATCTCCCACTCACACACAGCGTTGTTCGGGGATGTCCTGGGATACCCCAGAGAGGACAGGGTCCCGCTGCTGGGGCCGAGCACACTGGGGCCACATCCATCACCTGCAGGGCAACATAAACACACAGACTTTAAAAATATTTACAAAGCAAAACCAAAAAGAACGTATTTTATTAGGATGTTACATGAGTAACCATTAATACAGCCAATACATGATCCGACAGTCTTAAAGTTCCCTGTTTTTGAGTTCAACAATACTAGTTTTAATCCATTAACTAATTAAACTACATTTGCAAAGACTTAATACCCCTCGTCAGTCCATAGTTTCAGCACCAAAGTTTTCACTCATTTAAGTTAATTTTGAAATATCAAAACCTAAAGTTCACATTTTATTCTGGGCCGATACATCTACAGTGTTCAGCCTTTTCTACAGTGGAAAATAAATAGAAGGAAGCAAGCAAGCAAACAAGAAAGAAAGAAAGAAAGAAAGAAAAGAGAGGAAGTAAGGGGGTAGGACACAAAGAAATAAATGAATTATGATATGGAGGAGGAATGGCACAATAAAGGAAAGAAAGAAATGACTAAAGGCAGCAAGGAATAAATAATAGATAGGAAAGATGGGCATTGGACACAACGGCATAAAGAAGGAAAGACACAAGTAAGGAAGGCATAATGACAAAAGAAGGGAATACAGAAGGGCACAAGGGAGGACAGAAGCAGGGAAGGATGCATAAAAAAGAAATAAAATAAGGCGGGCAAAAAAGGGAAGGATGGAAAAAGTTAGAGAGGGTAGAAAGGCATCAGGAAAGCAAGAAAGGATAGAAAGAAGGGAAGTAGGCCAGGAAGCAAGGAAGAACAAACTAAGGAGAAAAAGAAGAAAATTTGACAAATTATGGTCTGGCTAGGAAGGAAAAAAGGAAGCACACAAGGAAGGAAGGGCGCAAAGAGGGACAAGATAGTGAATGAGGTGAGAAATTCCATTTCCTTTTTGTACAGATTATAGACTTTGCACCTTTTTGTGTCTTCAGCTACCTTAGGAAATAATAACCAAATAGGTTTGTTTTACCTTAACTCAACCACAGTTTAACTTTGAATACGACTCTGGCTTTCCCATATACTCTCTGCTCTGAACAGTCGTGGCCAAATGTTTTTTTTAAATAAAATTTACTGCTTCAGTTTTTATGGTGATACTTTGCATCATGTCTAGGTTACTTTTCAGATTAATCAGATTATATGCCTTTTTTTCCAAAATGAATAAAAATTTACTTAATTACAAAAACCAAGGTTGTATTGTCACATTATGGGTTTGTGGCCAGGAAACTCCACAGTTTTAACCCGATTGAGAACACATTATTGCTTGGCATAAACTTTATGTATTTCTTAATAATATCCTTTGGAATGAATGAAATGTTTATTATTGAAACTTCAACGTAACACAGAAACAGACAAAAATATAACACAGCAGAAGTTGTGAAACTTGAGAAAACTTGAGCCAGTTTTAACAGTTTTGGCCTTGACTTAATACAAGATCCTCTTTTTGACCAAATGTCAGGTTAACATTCACATGTAATGACTGCTTCATTTAGAAACTGTTGTTGCATCTCTGTGGCACAGCACCTTCTTCTTTGTTAGGAAAACAGGGAGCATTACCCTCTCCTCCCAAATCTTGTCTTAACTTCCACATTTCCTCTTTAGCTGATTTATCTCAGGAACCTTCCTGGTAAGTTAGAAGTTTGTGGCATTTTGAAACCTCATTAGTCTGGAGAGTCCATAATTCACGATCTCTGCTGCGGTAAAATTAGGTGGAGACTTTAAAACTTGCACCAACTCACAATTCTTTACGACAAAACAAGAGGTCAGAGTCCCAAACCTTGCACAGAGCAGATACTGTTCTGCTCATGGGGCGTTTGTGACCGCTTTTCCCACCCATCAAAATCTACTGTGAGGATAAGTCTGCTCCATATATGTGTTGAATAGTCACAACCCCCACAAAAAATAAGTACACCTTGACATGCACAGAAAAATTGTTTGGTGTCAAAAATCTGAGGATTTACAACTTGATCAGAAACTTTCTGTTTGGTGAACACAACATAATTTAGCACCAACAGGTTGCACTGACAGCACTCATTAATTGTCAGATAATCTAGACAGATTAAAATGACATGAAATTATATTTCTTTTACATTCAATAAAACCCAATTTCATACCGATTGCTCTATCACACAGTGTGACATCTCCTCTGCTCCCAATTTCAACAACTAATGACTCACAACAGGAAGGCCAGTAAAGAAAATACTTTAAATTCTTATTTTATATTTTCTTATAGTTCTTAAAGACAATTTGTACTCAAAGCTTTCCAGGAAGCACAGAATGAAAACTGGCAACCAAATGGCAGGTAACTTATTTGTCTAACGACAACTTCATTTGAGGCAACTGTGGGAAAAATAGTCATCTTGCAATCAGAAACCCGCAGAAAGTTGCACGATCGATTCCAGCTTCCTCCACTTAACCCAAAGCTGCCTCCCAATCTGCGCAGCGGTTCATGCAGCTGGGTGAATGTGTTAAAGCCCTTTAAGTGGTCCATATGACTAGAAAAAGTTCAGGGCATCGATGCTTTCAAGCTGGAGGAATCTTCTCGCAAGCTTCTTAGAGGACCAAGTAGACCAGAAAAACAAACTCGTCTTGGCTTTCTCGTTTACCCTTTAATCTCTAAAACATTTCTGATAAATTAAGTGTGTGCAGCATTCCGAAAACACTGTTTTGTGTATCCATTTACATCTTAACAACCTCAGCCAGCTCCCTGGAGAAGCCTGGAGCCCCTGAGAGTTAACACCTCGCACTAGCTCAACAATTTGACTTTGCTTTTAAGACAAAAGGTCTGAGTTACACATTTCTGCACAGAGCAAACAAACAATACTGTTCATGAGGCTAAATTAGACAAATTACACATCCCCAGAGTTCCACTGATTACCAAGAATCCAATGAAGCAAACTGGGGCTCAAACGTTTATCTTTTTCAATCTGTAAAATGTACTTTGGACATAACTCTTCTGTGTGTACCATCACAGCTTTAAAAAAAACCAAAACAATTTCCAAGAAGTATTTACAGCAATTTGCGCAAATACAAAATTGTTGCCTTTTGAATAACAAGAAAACTACTTTTCTTCTTCCTAAAATATAAATGTTGCATGTTTTTGACACCCATTGCAGCCAATATGCTAAGGAATTCACAGTGAGTTCCATTGGTATCCAAAAGACTTCAGAGTTCTAAGTTGGGAAAACGCAAATAAAAATGCCAAAAAAGTCAAAATTCAAACACAGAAAGTAGAATCTCCCCTAGCAAACCTGAGTTTATTATTCAATATGGCTCTTGCGCATATGAGACGTAGTCAACGTTGCAGGAAAATACTGCTCTCGTGCAGTTTTAGCAGTTATGTACGTGAGCCTATTTAATTACTGTTTGAAATTACCAGATTAAAGGAATGTGTTGTTATTCGTTTGCATAGTTGTATGGGAGAGATGCAAGTTTATAACCTACCTTCTCTGTTCGTTTATAAACTTGTTTATTCTACTAGAAAAGACCTTGCCTGAATGGGAAAAATGGGAAAAAAGCATTTATACCTTAGAGCTGAAGCACAGAAAAACTGTTTTCTTTTACTACACTCTTCAAAACTAGGTAGTAGTTTTCAACATTCATTTCTTTTAATACAAAAAAAAAAGCTGATTCCAAATTTTAAAACTTGGAAGGTTTCCATTTCAAATCATCACCTAAAAATAATCAGACAGATAATGACTGTTAGTTACCTAATCTGAATCTTTATCTGACGAATGAATGGGCTCCGTGGAGTCAACACTATTCTACACAGACACCAGGATTATGACTGAACGCCTGAGAACACCAACACACACAGCTGAGGAATTGCCTGCATCTATGCTTTTTAAACAAATGGGGGTGTTTTTAAAACTCCATGCACAGCCTGTGGAGGATAGTAGTGGCACCGGAAACAAGTTCTGTTACAGACTTGTGTGGTTCTCCATTTACATCTGAAGTGGAGCTTCACAATGCATTGAATCCAAGAATCCATTGTCGCAATATTCGATGTGGCCTACACCCCAATTGCAAAGGACTGCTTTGATGCATTATTTAGTAGACTATTGCATTTTCGATGAGATGCATTAATGTGTGCCAAAAATCGCCCAGTCAGATGGATGGACTTTCTGCTCTTGATGCAGACTCTTGATGCGGACTTTGATAAAGAATTTTAGTGACTTAGATCCTAAGACTCATAGAGAGTGGCAGGGACTTTGTAAATCTGTAAAAGAAAGAGTGAAAAAATGTGGGTTAAATACAACTGATATCCTCAAGTATTCAACAATAATATAACAGCCCCACTCTGAATTTTGGTCTGAGAATGATATTAAAGCAAACTTTATCATGCTTCAGCTCCAAGAACTTAGACCACATTAACGACAACTAGCAATACAAGTTATTAACGCACAAACATATACTGCAAATATACAATGTTCCACTGTGGTAATGTAACCCAGCTGCACCTGTATTTGTTTATTCTGTTGTTTGAGGGTTTACCGTCATACTAGTGTTGTTTCAGTTTTGTAGGTAGTGTCCCTTTAAGTGTTAAGCACAACGTCATTTTAGGACTGCAGTTCCTAGGGGAAATCGCAGGCTTTCAGAACTGCAGCAGAACCGCGACGCGTGTCCCTGTCTACATTCTGGACGTGACCTGACTGACGCCTGATAATATGTATTCATGCTAGGTGAGCACTGTAAGTAAGATGTTATGTCATCTGTATGTCTTATTATTTTATGTACCAGGTTGACCGTAATTTGGTAAAGTTTTGGAGGCCAAATGTACATTTTGCCGTGGGCTGTTTGACTTCAAATAACCACTTGCAAGTCACATTTTAATTTCTTTCAATGTCCAAGATGTGTCGTTTTGGATAAAATAAATCTTATGCTGACTGAACTACTCATATGTGATTATATTTCTGTGATGGAGGTTATTAACCTTGTGTTAGAACGAAGCTTATAGCAGTTCCTAGGGAAATGTACAACCTTTCTGAACTACTGTGGAACCAAGAGGTGTGTGTCTCTGTCTACATTCTGCACGTCACCGGACTTCTTGATGTCCGCCAATATGTTTTCCTGCTAGCGATTGTAATTGTTGACGAACCACACGAGACGGAGATTGCTGGGGTTGTCCTGCATCTGTGGAGGAGTGCAGGCGCCATCATCGTTCCTAGTGGTCATTCTCAGTCAGGAAAACCACGTTCATCTTATTTTCTTTCGTATGTATCACACACACGAACACACACAAAGAGCTCTATATGAAAACAACATTTTGCTGGCCAACACTTATTCTATTAGTTTGTTGTTGTTTTTTTTACTAAAGACAACAGAGGAACAGTCTGATAATTTTATTTTTTCATTTTAAGGACTGAGAGGAGTTCATTACCTGTATTTCACTCTAAGTGTTAGATTGATTATTTTTGTTACTAGATTGGGTGTGTATTAGTCCAGAGATTTTGTGCAAACAGAACTGGTTGACAGTAAACTGCAAAACCTGAGTAAATTATATTCATTGGTTACTAACTTATTCATGTATAGCAGCCATACTGAATTTAGAGATCAGGGTTGGTGAGAAATGTTAGATTTTCCCAGCTGCAGTCCAGCTTCAGGAAGCCTGTTCATTTTCCCATCTCAAAACTTAGAAAGGTTAACTCTTGAGCAAAAATCTGAGAATTAAAATGCATCTTCAACCAATCATGCAGTGGCCAATGATAAGACTGCTTTTCCTTTTAAAAAGGCCCCAGGGCAATTAGCCTCTTTTTCAAAATGTCATCTACTTAGTCACTGAATTATTTATTTTGATAAATAACCGAGATTAATAAATCATAGAAATTCTTTAATCTCACTCATAATTTAAATGTGTATTATTTTCCAAAGCTTTCATATCACACTGTATTTCCATGGATTGTGGTTCTGATCACGTTTGGGCTAGTTGACTCAAATTAAATATGACTATATAGATTATGACCCCTCATCAAACCAAAACACCTCTGAGAGACCTCCAGCTAGCAGATATTTTCCAGTGGAGTCACATAACCACATCGGTTTTCTAACAGGATATGAAATTACTCAATGTGGGTCAGTACAAAACGCAAAGCAGTGAAGCTCTTTTCACAGAGACCAAAAACAAAAAACTGTTTTAAAATGTCAACATCTGTTTTAAAAGAGACATGTTTCTGATGGGTTCAGATGGGTTTGTTTTATTTTAATGAGTTAAGTTATTAGATAATAACATGTTCAAGGCTAACGGACGGTAAACATACCCAGAATATACCTCCTCTATATGTCTTTACCCCTATTAACATAGTTCTTAGTCCAACCAAACTATTTGGTTTATCTGAAGACGAGTAGAATGATTTTAAACCAACCTTAGCCGTAATTTAATATTTTTACCTATCTATACACTCAAAACAAACAAGCAAATTACCTGACTTTTATCATAACCACTAAAGAGACAAAAAAAAAAGTCAGCAAACATTGTATTGTGAAGGTTAGCAGGAAATGCCATCTCAGTTTCTGTGTTGTGGTAACGGGTTGACATAGTTAAAACCTTATCTTGCTTCAGCCCAAAACACCTCCTATTTTTAGCCAATCCTTCTGCGTAAAAGCAAATGATCAGGTAGAATGCTGATTGAACCAAAAAATATTAAAATGTGAGGAGATACAAACAAGTAAAACGAGCAAACCAGACCATTGTAAAAAGCATTCACATCCAGCTAAAACTTATGTTATTAACGTTTGCTGATAGGCCACTAGTGGCAGAGGATTACTTGTGTCGCTTTGGCTAGGTCATATTCCATTTTAAACTGTGCTGTAAGAAATGTTGTCAATATTACTTTTTTTTATCCCTATTGTGGACTCATAGCTGTGATGAAACTTTGCAGGGACAATCCATAGTGCCAAGTGGATATTTTGTTAACCTTGAGTTATGCAAGAGCCCCCCCCCCCCCCCCCCCTAGGGGACATTATCCAGATGAGTAGGACAAAAACACGCCAATGACTCACAAATGTTACTGAAAACCTGCAGAGTTGTGTGCCTATTTGTGTATAAAAAGTGTATAAAAGTACTGATACTGCAATAAAGAAATGATACACTAGGCCCACGTGTTTACACTCAACTGCTACCCCACCCCCAAAGGGTTAGAATAACCCAATCCACCTAAATGTAGTTCAACTAACTCAAGATTATTATTGGACCCTTAAAAATAACTGAATGTTTCATTTGATTCCAGATGCTCAACATATAACCCAATGTGATGCATCATT
This sequence comes from Girardinichthys multiradiatus, assembly GCF_021462225.1. Classification (NCBI taxonomy): domain Eukaryota; kingdom Metazoa; phylum Chordata; class Actinopteri; order Cyprinodontiformes; family Goodeidae; genus Girardinichthys; species Girardinichthys multiradiatus. The sequence goes on along the minus strand of NC_061800.1, from coordinate 19,194,058 downwards.
TAGTTATATTTATGGCAAAGAAACTGCCCTAAATTATTTAATGACGTCGTTTTGTAAAACAACATATTAAAAGACCAAACAAATGGCAAATTTAAATGGTAAATAAGACTACTGGGATACTGAAATCGTTAACATACGGTTACATTGTTGGTAAGACACATCCTTTCAAGCCTGCTGTTCATTCGGAATACACATTTACAAAATAACAGCCGAAAACGCCAAGTTTCAGGAACCGGTTTGCCTGGTTTTCCCTGGGCCGTTTTCCACCCAAAACACCAACCTCCACAGTGCGTGGCGTGAAGCAGAGCCCACGTACACCGACACACGGCCATGTAAGGCAGGTTTCAGTAAGCGGGACAAAAAGACGTCCTAAAAGTCCCCTAAGCAGTGTTTAAACGCCTTAAACCGGGACGTGTCCGTGTATTTGCGGTCGCACAGACCTCCCACCGGTTATCGTCGCAGATGTGTGGCACCAACCTTTCTGCCCTCGACAGCCCTCCGCGGTGAGAACGATGAGCACGGACAGGACGAGCACCCTGGCCCCTGTCGGTCCCCGGCCCACCATTACCGCTCTGCCCGTAGCAGCCTGCAGTCCGAATGCATACTGCTCGCTTCTGGCCCCGGCTGCTGCTGCACCGCTTCAGCCTGGACGAAGGGACACAAGACGAAGACCAAAACTGTGTCTAGTCGAAGGCGGATTAGCCCGTTTTCCTCCCGTGGACGTGTTTTGGTTTAGTTTAAATTTAACGATGGCTTGCAACAAGCTCACTATGGAGGAGGTCGCCGCTCCACACACACAACCAATCTGTGGAGATACTTCCTCCACGCAGAGACTCCTCCTCCGGACCTGGGAATAGGATACCAGAGTCCCCCCAAGTGGTCTGAATGATCTCCCACACACACATCAATGCTAAGTGGATCCACATCCAGCTGATTTTATCTGCAGGAAACAATATTTAAAATAAAATATTGCTGCTTAATAGCTGGATAAGCTGGACTATCTAAGAAAATGTAGCTGAAATTAAAGAAAACTATGCCATTTAAATAGCTGGACTATTCCACAAGGGACATTGAGGATAAAAATAATGGATGTCAATAATGCATTTCAATAGATAAGACTATCTAAACAAAAAACAGAAATTCTGGAAAAAATTGTGTATTTAATTAGCTAGACTCCATAAATTAAAGAAAAGGCTGGACTATCTAATAATACATTAAAATAAAATTAAAAGAATTTTGTATTTAAATAGCTAGACTATCTAAAAAATACTGGAAAATGATGGGAGATGTTGCATTAAATAGCTGAATTATCGCTACAAATACTTAAAATAAAATAAATGTATTGCATTTAAACAATATAAAAAATAAAATATTTTGCTTTTAAATAGCTGTACTGTCTAATGGAATAATTAAAATGAAGGAAAAATAATGCATTTAACGAGCTTTTTTATCTAAAAAATTTTTTTTTTTTTAGTTTTATTTAAATAGCAGTTATATCTGAAAAAATAAATATGAAATAAACTAGACATGATGGATTTGAACAGTTGGACAATCAAAAAAACAAAACAATCAAATGATAGAAAAGTTTGTTGTTAAATAACTGGATTATCTAAGAATATTGGTGTAGTCTCAGAGAAGCGGGAGTCGAAGGATCTAATCTTCACTTTCAGCAACAATGAGGTTCTGTTGCGTTTTCAAGCAATGTACTTCATTGTCCACTGGAACAACTCACAGCTGAGTCTAAAGTGGTCAGAACTGAAATCAGTTCCTCAAAGTCCAAGCCCACCGTTCTCAACCAAAAAAGGGTGGATTCCTCCTCTGATTGAGAGTCCCAAAGGAGTTCAAGCATAGTGTCATGTACATTACAAACACAGCTGTGAAAATACAATATTTATATTGTATTTTTGCGTTTGGGAGAGTGAGATAAGCTGCAAGATCTCGCAAATTCTCACATTGTCCTTGCTACATCTATTATGATTATGCATTTATCCATTTAATGTTTTTTTTTTTTACTACTTGTAATGTAAGAAACTGCAAAATACCTGTAAGAATATTTCAGGTCTAGATTACTACTTCATGTTTTATAGAATGTAATGTGGGTATGAAGCTGAAAGGTTTGAGTTTTGATAAATCTTTAAGGTAAAAACAGTCTCCAAAACATTTGGCATTATATTGTGCTATGTTCATAAGCAGCCCAAGCTTTGAGCAACATTCACCTCTGAGCACCTAAAAATCATATAGAGGACACAACATGAAAAGAGAAAATGTGTCACATTTACACAGAAGGGTCCTGACTTGTTTGTTTGTCCATCTGTTCCTTTGTTTTGAGAATTACTAGTTTTGAACTTACGTATCCAAATGGTAAACTTCAATGCATCACTCTGCAAAGTAGGACTATCTGAAACCTGACAATCTAATTGATTTAATATATTTTTAAGAAGATAAAAGTCTCATAGAGAAGGATCAGATGCAGACATACCTAAAATCTACAGGGGTTGGACAATGAAACTGAAACACCTGTCATTTTAGTGTGGGAGGTTTCATGGCTAAATTGGACCAGCCTGGTAGCCAGTCTTCATTGATTGCACATTGCACCAGTAAGAGCAGAGTGTGAAGGTTCAATTAGCAGGGTAAGAGCACAGTTTTGCTCAAAATATTGAAATGCACACAACATTATGGGTGACATACCAGAGTTCAAAAGAGGACAAATTGTTGGTGCACGTCTTGCTGGCGCATCTGTGACCAAGACAGCAAGTCTTTGTGATGTATCAAGAGCCACGGTATCAAGGGTAATGTCAGCATACCACCAAGAAGGACGAACCACATCCAACAGGATTAACTGTGGACGCAAGAGGAAGCTGTCTGAAAGGGATGTTCGGGTGCTCACCCGGATTGTATCCAAAAAACATAAAACCACGGCTGCCCAAATCACGGCAGAATTAAATGTGCACCTCAACTCTCCTGTTTCCACCAGAACTGTCCGTCGGGAGCTCCACAGGGTCAATATACACGGCCGGGCTGCTATAGCCAAACCTTTGGTCACTCATGCCAATGCCAAACGTCGGTTTCAATGGTGCAAGGAGCGCAAATCTTGGGCTGTGGACAATGTGAAACATGTATTGTTCTCTGATGAGTCCACCTTTACTGTTTTCCCCACATCTGGGAGAGTTACTGTGTGGAGAAGCCCCAAAGAAGCGTACCACCCAGACTGTTGCATGCCCAGAGTGAAGCATGGAGGTGGATCAGTGATGGTTTGGGCTGCCATATCATGACATTCCCTTGGCCCAATACTTGTGCTAGATGGGCGCGTCACTGGCAAGGACTACCGAACCATTCTTGAGGACCATGTGCATCCAATGGTTCAAACATTGTATCCTGAAGGCGGTGCCGTGTATCAGGATGACAATGCACCAATACACACAGCAAGACTGGTGAAAGATTGGTTTGATGAACATGAAAGTGAAGTTGAACATCTCCCATGGCCTGCACAGTCACCAGATCTAAATATTATTGAGCCACTTTGGGGTATTTTGGAGGAGCGAGTCAGGAAACGTTTTCCTCCACCAGTATCACGTAGTGACCTGGCCACTATCCTGCAAGAAGAATGGCTTAAAATCCCTCCGACCACTGTGCAGGACTTGTATATGTCATTCCCAAGACAAATTGACGCTGTATTGGCCACAAAAGGAGGCCCTACACCATACTAATAAATTATTGTGGTCTAAAACCAGGTGTTTCAGTTTCATTGTCCAACCCCTGTACATCCAACAAGAAGAGAGCAAAGCAAATCAATTTATTTTCATTCTGATGTATAGCAAATAGGATATATCAAATCAAGACAATGTTGCTCTGGGATTTACACTAGGATGAAAAAAATCCTGAAATACATAAATAATAGAAAACACAAATCTCAGTGATGTTCTTTGAATAAAGTTAAGAAATAGTTAAGAAATATTCTCCCCCTGAATGTATTGTGTATTTAAATTTAAAGAATACATTCTCTCTGTTCTTTAGTTTCCCAGGATCAGGCTGATTTATTTTAGCTGTGGATACATTTGTCTTAATCTTGGGTATTTCTTTAAATGTTTAAAAAAGTAATTTTTTATTTATTTGATTTCTTGACCAAAAGTGTTTCGCTATTAAACTCACTTAAACTTGCTTTTTCTTAAGCATCCTTGTGAAAAATAAAAATAAGAAAACAAAATTAAAGTAAAGCTACAAGCTGGTCAAATGATAGTGATGGTCTGATTGAACACTGAAGAGAGACACAATTAGGGTTGATGAAGAGCAGCTGTGTTGCCTGTGAATAGAGTTATTCAAACCTCAGAGGTGCTTCTTCTGTCAGGTGGTGTTTGGTGTCATGGGAGGTGTTTGGCTCCTGGGTACTTGTGTGTTGGCTGCCTGGCTCAACAAAGGTTTTTACTGGGGGATCATTATGGTTCAGCGCACAATATTGAACAATACATTGTGTGTACATTGTCCTGTCTTCAAGGTTGTGTTTTCTGGTGGAGGAGCTAAATGGACAATCGCACAATGAAGAGCAGAAGATGCATGCCTGTAAAGGATTGGGTAGGAAAGGAGTAGCATGGGACTTCATGTGTTGTTTATTTTCCCTTTCTCCCCCAAGCTTGTCTTGTCTTGATCCTTAACTGAACTTTCTGATTCCTATAGTCCTACATGAAAATTATGTTTCTTTGAAGACCACAGTGCATCTCCAGTCAACGACTTCCATGTTGAAGAAATGAGCTGAAAAGGGTAAATATTTTGAGTAGGGTCAATTATTCTATCTGGACAACATTCTGGCTGAGAAGTGATCTGCATAGTGACTGCCTTTAACAAGCCTTGGTAACATAGACCTTAATATGGGCTTCTATTTTGTGGTGTACAGTACAACTGGAAAGAAATTAAGTGGATGGGGCTGGGAAACATGATTGGTATGCCTGGTATGGACACAACGTGTCAAGCGACGCCTCCCACGACCACGCGTCAAGTGACGCCGACCACACGTCAGAACTTGGATTGCAATGATTTCATACCTACAGACTTGGGTGGAGAAGTACTAAAACAGATTCCAAGCACAACACAGATTAAAACAAGTCGGGTCACAAGCAGAATACGTTTTTTTTTTGTTTTTTTTGTGTGGGGGGGGGGGACCCTGATTTCACAGATCTGGGCCCGTATTCTCCCTGTCCCCTCAAAGAGCTCTTATCTTAGCCTAAAAATTCTTGGCCAGGATTCTGAGCTTAAGTGTGATTTTGTTCACTGTTGAGAGCAACTCTGCTATGGAGATGACAAATTCCTATCTTAGCGAGGTGTCGTTGACCCTGTTGCTAGGTGTGACACTGTCTTCTAAGGACTGATTAAAGAAACGAAGTGTTCCTACTAATCAATGGAGAGAACTTAACTGATGATGGAATGTAGACTAGATTCAAAAATCTGTAAATCATAAAACTTAGCAAGGTTGAATTGTCACACAGTATGAGAATGTTAACTTATAGTGAATGTAGCTTATTTACACAATCATTATTTTGATCTGCTTATTTACTTGCTGTGCTGGCCATTTTTATATTGCATTTATGTCTTTAATAAAATTCAGTATTTTCACTGTTATAGATTCTTGTTTGGTAAAATTACCAAAACAAAATGTAGGGAAAAAGATGGAGAAAACCAAACTGGACAGAGGAGCAGAGCCTGCTGGTGGAGAAGAGAAGTGTTGAAAGGTAGACTTAGTCCTGGAATCACAGTGTGAACAAAAAGACATTCCCGAGCAGATCAATGCGGCGTTCCCTCTGCTTTCAGCCACAGCTTGGAATGTGAGCAGTGCTGGTACTGCAATCAGAAGCTAGAAAGGAAATTGCAGCACACCAGAGAACTTCTCCACCGATGGGGAGTGTTGTAGATGACAATTTAGGTTTAGACAACTGACATCATATACAAGACAGCAAATACTTAACCCCATTAACATCTTCCTTCTATGTATATAATGCTTATATTAGTGTACTGTATCTTGCCTAGAGTTTGTATATATTGGAATTTTTCTAATTTTACTGTCTGTAAATATTTAAATTCTGTATGATTTTGTTTGTAAATTCTTCCACTTATTTATGGTTATTCTATTTATTTGTCCTTCCTAGTATTACCTTATTAGAGGTGCACCGTTAATCTGTCCTGCTGCTAAAACAATAAAATTTTGCCCCAGATGGTAAAGTTTATCTTCTCTCTATAATAATAATTGTATGATTGTCACATATAAGTTTGTGCTCATTTACTTGACTATTAAGGGGGTAGATCCCTGTGCAGTTGAGCCTCTAGTGTTTTATTAATTGGCTGTTATTCATTGTTCGGAGAATATCTCTTTCTCTGTCTTTCCGCTATCTTCCCTGCTTAAGACACTCTCAGGCTCAATAACTGTCCTCCTCACTACTCTTAACATTTCCTCACATAAGGAGATCTCTTAAGGCCTAAGATGCTTCATGAATCACTTTCATCTTACTGAGAGAAAATTCTAAGAAAAATCTTAGAATTCGAAAAATTCTAAGATTTTTCTTAGAATGACGTCACTAAGAGCTACTTCTGGTTTTACGATTCTTTGTGAATATGGTCCCTGGATACTTATCTCTTATCTGCAGGATGTACTGCAGGAGCTGTAAAATAAAGGATTGGAGAGACTTCTTTTAAAAAATAGGTTGATGAAGCAGCTAAGATTTTATTATGCCATTGGGGACAAAATAACTTATTTGTGATGCAGGCTGGATTCTCAGAAGACAAATGTCATCAAACTGAAGTAACTTATTTTTAAAAATACACGACAGAGTAAGTCTTAACATTTTTTAAAGCCTGTTAAAAAATTAAACTAACAAGTTCTTTGTTGAATATAATTAAAAGCTTAATATTTAGGTTAGCCATAAATGTAGCATGATTTATTTTTAGCAGTACATGACATAATCACCATTTTTTTTTCCCTATTTACAGAAATGTAAAACTATAAGGCAGGTCTATGCTGGTTCTTTGATTGTTGTTTGGCTTGACTTGCTAAATGAATGATGGGATTTCAGCGTAGCACATCCAATGGACCCACCTAGTTGATTTTATTGTGACTATGCTACACACTTTTAAAAGATAACTCAATGAATATGATACTTGTTTGCAAAGGGTCAATTACTATTTTTATCATCTGATCTCTGTATTTGCTGTCTTGCATTCTCAAACAGATTGGCTGTTTACTGTCTCTTTATTCCTGAGAACTTGTTACAGTAAAGGAATATATTCTAATAGACTCTTATTCAAATGTTCTGTGTCATGCTTTTTGTCTTTGAAAGTAAATTTATTGTTTGGACAAGTCTTGAGTATTTTAAAAGTAAGCTAGAACTTCCATTTGCAGCCAAGTAATTTATCTCAAGGGAGATAAACTAAACTTAAAATTATTTTCAGCGACCATAAAAAGTACATTCTGTGCATTTTGACCACATTACCTGGTTCAATGTTCTTTGACCAAGAGTGACCTCCAGTTGGTAATGAGTAAACTGAAGTAATTGCATAATAATTTTAACTCATAATTCAGGTTTTAATAAATGTTAAGACATCATCAAAATAATTTGTTGACACATTAATATATTTGAATATATGTCTTCATTGTATTTGTAACAATTTTTGTGGAAACATCGCATATCTAAATATGTATCCAACTAAATATTTATTTACTTTGACCCTTGATATTGGGTAACGCAGTCTCTGCTAAGATATAAGCCTGTAGGAAATGCAGTCCTCTAAATTAACAAATATAAACATCTCATCATATAAGTAAGTATAAAAAATACAAAGACTCTAGACAGTCTTGTGGGAAATTGTTGATTCATTAATTATCTGTCTGATGTACTTTTTGTACATATCTTTCTTATGTTTATGTCTTACTGTTTTTTCGACAGTTGGCACTCGCTGGGTCGTCTTTGCTGCCACAAACTACAAACTCTCCCATCATGCTTTGTTCTGTTGTGACGTCAGGTCAGCTGACCCTTGCTGTTCGCTGGAGGAAGATGTCGGTGACGACCTACCAAAAGATGAAGGCCGGTTTTACCTTGGGGTTTGCTCTCTGCTGTCTTTTCTCAGCAGGTAGGAAGTGTCCAAAGATAAATACTCATTTTTCATAGTTTTACGAACCTTCCTCAGTTTATTTCTAACGTCGCGGCCTCCTGTGTGGGCTCAGTATGCAGCCGACAGGTCGCCAGTCCGTTCAGAAACATTGTTAGCATCGTCATTTAGCTTTTTCTGTTATTCCCGTGTTGGGGTTCCTCTGTCAGTGAGGACGATGCTGTGTAAAGTACTCCATCTAAATGCTTTTGTCAAACTATTCAGCTTCGGATCATCTAGTTTATCTAACAGCTAAACAGAACTCTTGCCTTTTGACTATTTCAATGCCAACGATAAGGTTGAGAATGTGTCGTTTATTGAAGTTAAAATGATATTTAATGGACATTTTTAAGTGATTTACAAAAATGTGTCTAGTTTCTGGTTATTAATAATTAGTCTGTGCTGTCATGTGACACATCGTTGTGAGCTACTAGTTCCTCCTCCCTTTGCTGCTGCTCCATGTCACGAGTGTATTTCTCCATCCACGGAGCTGCAATGATAACTTTGTTGCCAAGATTTCACGTTCACTTTGGCCTGCAAAGTTGTGAAAACTATAATAAAATGTGTTTAGGTTTACTTATTAATAAAGTGCTCTTCAGTGCAAACTTTCTCTTTTTTATTTGAATGGCTTGGAAGGGTTTTCCACTTTTTCACATTTTGTTTCATTACAACCACAAACTTCAATGTATTTTATTAGAGGTGCACTGATTTCAATTTTCTGGCCGATCACCTATTACGGATCTCTTAAAAAGCCTGGCCTGCCGATTTTTTTTTTTTTTTTAACTAACTGACAGATGTTACAAGGTTACAACATACCTTCAAAGTGCCGATCTTATTTTATTCAAAAACATTGAACAATACCTGCAAAACAATGCAAACTTGTTTTAAATGTACACAAGGCAGTGCTCTCAAATGTTCAGAGCATTGTAGTTCCTTTAGTCTTTCATTTTTTACATTTTTAAAAGAAACAAAACTTACACATTAGGTTAGACAAGTTAATATGATTGGTGGATAAGATCGGTTTCCCATGTAAATATCGACCAATCGCCGATCTCCTAAAATTAAGGAAATATGGGCCAGCTGCTCAATCGGTGCAACCCTATATTTTATATTGGGACTTTATGTGATAGACTAACACAAAGTAGTGCTTGATTGTGAAGTGCAAGGAAAATTATTCAAACTGTGGCCTGCATTTGTATTCAGCCCCCATTGCATTCATAGCTCCAAATAGACACTAATCCAACCAATCTGACAAGGCAAACACAAAACCGTTGTTTGGAGGTACTTTACCAATAAGGCCGATCGACAGGAGAAAAAAAATAATGCTGAAGATGCCACATGCTAGTGATGGTAAAGTTAGGACATTGATGTTTGAGAGCAACTTAAAAAGGTCAGTAAAGCTCCTGTATCTGCAGCAGTGAAGTAGTAAACCTAAACAACACAAACTAACGCTTTCTGTTTAAATATTAGCTTTACAGACAGCCCGATGACGGTTTTCTGTCGGCCTGAGGTCCCCCATCAAGATGCTGTTCTGCTCCGTTCTACTGCAGTTTGAATTAATGCAGGAAAATGTTGCTGTTGGTTCAGTCAGCTACTAAATACAGAAGCAACGAAACAAACCACTGTGCCCCTTGGTTACACAGAACAAATATGTTTTGTATGCGTCCGATCCATGTTTGTGTTGAAACTCAGATTGTTTTAGTATAAAATGATCCTTTATTAAAATGTATTTGTATCAACATCATATTCAATAAAAATATTTTCATGCTGTAATAAATCTTATTTTATCTTAACTAGAAGAAGATTTTGTCACTGTTTTGAAAATGGTATCAAGTTTCTTTTTAGTATTGTGACAACCCTAATAAGTACTGCGGCTGTTGGATGCCGAGAACATCTGTGAACAAATTGCGTCATAAAGAAGAGACACAGCGGGTCAAAGTTCATTGAATGTAAATACTTCTGCAAAAATCCATCGTATAGAAAGAGTGGAATCCTTGATTTAAACTGAATTTCTGATTAATATTTAGGAAATATGCGGCTATTAAAGTTCAGGAAAATGAATTTTAAACATGAGTTCTGTCAGAAGTCACATATTCATGCAGTTGTTACATGGTTCGCCTCATGATACAGTCTAACATGTATTTATTCTGTAGGTACAAATGAGGACAAATTCACATTTCAGAGCCCTTCCAAATTGCCATGATGCTATTCATTCTGTTTATATTTATTTTTACTCAATTCTGTGCAGACAATTCAGTCACAAAATGTTTATAACACAAGGGTATAATTTTAAATGGAGCATTAAACTCTATTTTTGGAGCTTTGTAGCATATTGGGTTGGGATAGCTGTAGCTGTTTTGCCTTATTAGTACTAAACTAAACATTGGTCATTTCTGCAAAATAAAATCTCAAAAAAAGTCTTGTATTAAGCCATCTTGTTTTGCTTCGGTTGACAAGCCTATGTGTTCTCCAGGTGTTAGTGGGGACAGCTTCACAGTCCTTCAGGCTCCGGAGTTTGTGTCTTTTCAGAAAGGCGACTGGCCAGTTTCTGGAGAGAAAGTCCCTGATGTGGTGGCTCTGACTATGGGCTTCTCTGTCCAAGAGGTGTCTTGTTGTTTATAATAAAGAAAAAAATATCGGTTGGGGTTTGTGTTTATGGAGCTAAAACATGCGGTGTCTTTTTGTTTGCACAGGATCTGATGTGGCCTGGCCTCCAGGCTGGTCCATTGTTCCAGCGTCCCCGGGCCAATGTGTTAGTGGTGGTCAGAGGAATCGACAGCCTGTCTCTGCCTCAGGCTGTGGCCTCTTACCCCCTGGAAAATGTAAGTCAGACACGTCTTGCAGAAAATGGGTTAAAACCTACAACGTAATGAGAATAAGTCTGCTCAGTGTGCTGTTGGCTTACCCTCTCTCAGCCAGTACCCTTCACTCTGGATGGTGTTGCAGAGACGGTCCACTCTTTGTTTTCTGAGTACACGCCTGTGGTGCTACAACTGGCTCCAAGTGAGGAGGTAAAAAAGAAATCAGCTTACACAGAACAGAAACGACAAATCCGTTGAAATATGCTTATTTTTCATATCATTTACTGCTGTTTTGACTTTTGCAGCGCCTGTACATGCTTGGCAAGGCCAATGCTGTGTTTGAGGACCTTCCAGTGACCTTACAGCAGATCCGTGCTCGCCTGTCCCAGGATGGCTCTGTGCTGACTTCTCTTCCCCTCAACTCTCTTAGCAGAAATTCTGAAGTTAGTGTCTAATATTCACAGTGCATATTCACTTCATCTGCCCCTATTGTATTGTAAATGTGAAACCAAAATATTAAAGGACTGATTTGAAATTGAAAAAGATTTTCTCTCTATTATATTGCTCCAAACAAACTTCACACCATATATTTTCTACTCTTTTGTTTTGTGTCCTAGGCTGATTTACTCTTCCTGTCTGAGGTTCAAGTATTGCATGATATCACCGCTCTGGTAAGTTCCCACTTATAGCATAGATCCCTCCTTCTGTCTTAGTAATGAAATTAGTCAGTCAGGTTTGAATCTGGTCTTCCCCTCTTGTAGCTCCAGAGGCACAGACATTTGGCCAAGGACTTCTCCCCTGACCTGTACTCTCTGGAGCTGTCTGGCTTGGAGGAGCTAAGTCGTCTTTACGGCAATGACTCTCCTCAGTACCGCGATGCAACAGCCATTCTTGCTTCTGTGCTCCAGAAGGTAAGTAGGAGGTCTGAAGGAATAAAACGAATGTAGACATGATCTTTAATTTACCTCAGTTTTAACCATGCCCTTGCTTTCATTGCAGTTTGGAGAGGACATGTATCGACTCTATGGCAACAGGGCTATGGTGGAGGTTGTTACTGTCAAAACATTTGAAGCTCCTTTGACCAGAAAGTCTCGTTCAATCCTGGAATCTAAACAGATTGTAAGTCTAAAAGGATGCTTAGTGCCAACACTCATTCAGTTATTTAATGACAAGTAGGTAGTTAAACCATTTATACCAAGAAACCTGACGCAGGAGCGGAAGTGGTGCTGGGGTAAAACACATGACCCATATTCAGAGACTTTAGTCCTCAACGCAGCTGTTGTGGGTTCTGCTCCTGACCAAGGCGACCTTTGCTGCATGTCTTACCCCTTTCTCAACCCCTTTCCTATCTGCTTACTGTCAAACAATTAGAAAAAAAGGCAACCAGTGCCCCCAAAAAAGAACCTATCGTCATGCTTAAAATTACAAAAAAAACGTTTGCTTACAAAAAATACACAAAGTGTATTCAATGAGTTTGTCCAAAAGTTTTAACAAAATATTGGGAAGCATTAGTAGCATTTGTTTGCTTTATGAGTTTTTAAAAACCTGTTTTCTATTTGTGAAAACACAAAACCAGCTTTATGCTGGGTCCTAACTCTTACATTTATTAATCTCATATTTAGGCCTTAAAAAAATCTTTGAAAAGCCCAGATTTTCTATAATACTTATTTTTGTATGTTGTAATCCTGACTGTGATTGATAGTTAGTTACTCTCTGACAGCACTACAATCCCTCTTTAATCTTTAATACGTCTTCCATTGAAATTATATAGGTCTTTTTAAGGTCTGAATTCACTGAAGCTTGGAGAAGCTCTACAAACATTATTTCAGTTCTTTGGTATGAGGACTATGTGAAATTGAGACCAGCATGAGAACTACAGTATAAATACTGGTCACACCTGGGCTTAATATTTCTACTCTAAGATTATTCAAAACCCAGTTGTTGAGAAAAAAAAAACTAGAGGAATTGCTAACTTTCTCTAAAATATTGAAAACCTTCTGTGTATTGTCATGCCTTGGGAGCTTATTGTGAGCAGCTCCCAACTGAAAATAAACCTATTCCTACAATTTTAATGTATTTATTGGGAATAAATGATAGAACCATATCTGCTGTAGCATTTTGTGACTTTCTATTCTTCTGTAGAGCTTATGGGTTAATATGCAAGCAGTTTTTATTGTCAATACGATTTCTCATTATCGTTATAGAGTGGTCAGATGGGAGTGTTTGTTTTGGTTAGCTGAGAAAGCAAACAGGGTATGTCCCAGGTTGGTCTTGGTGGTCATTTTGTACATCCAGTCAGGATTAACCTTCAGTGACAGCCCTAATCATTTAGCCACCTACTATTTCATTTCTAACAGCGATTACTGAACAGTACTGTAAATATACAAGTATGTGTTTTGGTTTAGTTGGAATGACTGCTATCTGTCAGTGTTCCAGTTTGAACACAAACTGGATATTATGTTTTTTATGAATAGAGTATTTGTTGCAGGACTGTGTTGTCAGCCTGCATTATTTTTAAGTAGCTCTACCTAGTAACCGCCATATAACCAACTGCTTTGAATAAATGTATTAATATATGTTAAATATTTTCAGAGTAACCCGGGCAGTCCTTACAACCTGGCCTACAAGTACAACTTTCAGTACGCTGTGATCTTCAACATCGTGCTCTGGTTGATGATCGCTCTGGCCCTGGCCGTCATCGTCATTTCTTACAACCTGTGGAACATGGACCCAGGATATGACAGCATCATCTACAGGATGACCAATCAGAAGATCAGGATGGACTAGGTTCTGCTGTCACCACACCCTGCTGCTTCCTTAGATTTCTCTAGTGAATATTTGTTTGTGTGAGGTCCTGTGTAGTAAAAAAAGACAAAATAAAAACCCGTCTGTGACAGTTTGACCAGAGGAAGAGCACAACTATGAATAATCTTTGAGTGTACAGCACTGATATCAAAAAATGTTGACATGAAATGATACCAGAATACATTTTGTCCGCATTAAATTAGTGGCCCTTAAGCTGGTCTGGAGCAATGATATCCCCTGGAGAGTACACTGAACAAATTTTTCCTTCCTCCTTTCAGCTTCACGGCTCAAATCATTCCTTTAATTTCTAACATTTTCCTCCTTGGTGATTGCAAGTGTATTTTTTTTATTGTAAAAAATGTGTTATGAATGAAGTTAGATTTGTCTGGTTTCTTTGTTGCTGCTGTAAAAGGTTTAAGTTAAAGAAAAGTCTGTGTATATACTGAATATAGAAATGTATGAGAATCTATCGTCTGGTTTTGGTGTGCTTCTCCAAACAGCAGGTATTTGTTAAATTGTATAAAAACCTGACCCTGATATTTGCCATTAAAAAGGAAATGGTATGAAAAAAGCTCTAAACTGCAATAAATGCTTAACAATAAATTATTACATGTATCACCCTGGTGTAAACTTATTTTCAGTTTCGTCATACTTGTGACCATGACAAAAAAAGGATATTCTGTTCTATTGTAGCAGGCTATCCTTTTGGCACAAGTAAAAATAAATTGGCTCTAAAATTTCATTTTTACATTTGCTGTTGATGTGACATCGTAAATTACCCCAAGTTAGGTGCTAACTTACTATTTTGTTTAAGAAAAATGAAATATTTTAGATTACCCAACATCTAGAGAGAAATAAAGGTCAATGTCAGTCAGTATATTAGAATTTAATTGAAAAGTTTCCAATTCAACTCAGATTCATCACACAAATAAGTTTCTCAGAAAATTTGAATATCACATAAGACTGAATAACCGTTTTTTAATACAGAAATGGCAGTCTACATTCTGTCCATCTACAGTACAATATACTTGGTTGGGGTACTTTTTACATTTATTATTTCATTAATGCAACTGGGAAACAATCAGCCTGTGGCCCTACTGGGGTGGTATGGAAGCCCAGGATGTTTTAATAGTGGCTTTCAGCTCGTCTGCATGTTGGATCTGGAGTCTTATTTTCCCCTCGACAATACCACGTTGATGTGTGTGGAGTGCTCTAAAATTTATTGGTAGATTCCATCGCTAAAAAACCTTCCCAAATCATCACTGACCGCGTAAACATCGCACTGGGACTCAAACAACTTAGATTGTGTCTTTATTGTCTTCCTGCAGACTCTGGGATCCTTGATCCTTACTTAAATGCAAAATTTACTTTAATCTGAAATGAGAACTAAGGACCACAGATGACGTCAAGTCCTTTTTCTGCCTTGCCCAGGAAAGACACCTTTACCTCTGGTTTAGGTGTAACTTTGCACAAGGAATTTGACAGCTGTAGGTACAAAAATCAAAATATGCAGAAATAAACATTTGAATAATATTACTCTGTGTGTTACGATTATAGCGAGATGTAAGTAAATACGTTTTTTTGTAATATTAGAATTTATTGAGATGCAATTGCAAATAACATAATATTGAGATGCTGGTGAAATTATGTAGCAATTTAAATGACTTCCCTACAGAGTTCAATACTCAACAATCTCGATTATGTATCTTGTATTACAAGTGTATCTCTTTAAATCGCAACGTCTTTCGTTGCGTAACGGCTCAGCCAATCACAATGACATTTGGTTCCTTAAGTCCCGCCTCTAGTGTTATCCTCAGTCTATGATTGGTTGTATTCTTCTTTAAAGACCTGGTATTTAACTTGAGACATTCAGGAAGGCGAGATTAGAAAACTGCTTCACCGGAAGATAGAAAACAAGGCTGACAGCTGCGACTCACAGGTTTACCGAAACTGCAGCCTAAAACAGCTCAGACTAATGGTGTGACTGCTGGTAAAAGGTAATAATTGCTTTATTATTTGTGTATAAATTGTATAATGACCACGTCGGGTACTCTGTGTTTTATGTTTCAGTTTATAATTTTATGAATGTAATCTGGTAAAAAGCTTAACGAAGTGAAATAAGGTGTCAGGTGTACGACGTTTCTGTGCTGGTAATATTTTTCTACACTGATAATAAAGCAAGTGCTCCTCAACTTTATCAGTTCCCAGATCTTATTATTTTGCTGCTTCCCAGTTTGTTTCTATGTCCATTCTAAGTCTGATTTGCGCATTTTATTTCAGCTGTTTTAAAGGCTGTGTTTGAATGGCTTGTTGACAAACAGATCAACTATTAATCGACTTTACCAGATTTTGTTTTACCAGCCACTGTAGATAAAAAATTTGGAATGACTCAGTTTTTTTTTTCTCCATTTCCTATCGTGAACACTGGGAGCAGTGTTTTCCCGTTACTCATGTAGGCTAATTTGAGTACTGATGTTAGGCGTATAAATACATTGGGAAAGTTGAATACATTGTCAACTCAGTTAAGGTTAGTTGACATTTATTTTTTTTAAAAAGGAAGAATGAAATTTAAAAAATACGGAGTAGATCTAAAATATGAGCAACAAAAGTGACCCTGAAAGCTTTACTGTCATATTTGTTCTAGATTTGTTATTTAAAAAAGTAAAACATAAAAAAAAATAATTTAACTCTTATGTTCTAGCTTGCGCCTACGTGGTCAGGAAGATGCGGGCTTCTGTCGCTGACGGAGAGCAAGAAGAGAAGCCCATCCGTACACCATGTAGTGCAAAAGGTAAGAATCTGATATCTAATCTGACTTTTTAAACTTCTGGCACATTTGTTTCCTTAAACTGACTTTCAAACAACAAAGCAACATGGTTAATCATAATTTCAAATGGGCTCCCCGTTTAACATTCCTGTGAGATTCTTGCAACGTGTTTAATAAAATATTTTTTTTTTTACCTGATCTTTAATGATGTGTCATATCTCACCTGTCTTTCTTTTGTAGCTCAAAGCAAATTGGAGAGAAAGTCGATGGGGTCTTCCTCAACTGTTGCCCTGAACGCGGGACACGATGAAAGTGTTGCCAAAGCAGCAGCAACAGGGACGTCCTCAGAGGCAGCTGTGCAGAGCTGTCGCTCCTGACGTTAAAGATCTTGCTGGACGCTGGGACTGTGGTCAACTTAATCTTCAAAGATAATTTATATATTTGAAGTATGATAAAACACCTTAAGTTAGTGTTTCACTGTGATTAGATGACCACATAAATTAGATGGTTGGTATTTGTTTTTGACAAAAATTCACAAACTGCACACTAAAAGTCATAATTTGAATACTTTCTAGTTGTTCACGGTTTCCAGTGTCTAGCTCAGAATGTCCCATAAGATGACCTTTCTCACAGCAGACATTTTAAAAACAAGTGCAATTAATAACATTAGTGCCCTTTTGTCGTCCTATAGCACGACAGAATTTAATGGGGACATTTGGGTTGGTTAGAACTGAAAGTGTGTGTGGTTAGTCAACATGTTTACTGTGAGAAAGGCCTACATTCATGTACTGCAGCTTTTGAAGGCTGGCTCACCAACCTCTGCGCCCAGAGGCTGAGCAGGCCGGATGTTTCTGCCGTTACCTATGTAACCATAATTATGTTAAAAAGCACTGTTTGGGTAATATTACCTGTTTATTATATTCATGTCAGATTAGGTAAAATGTGCACCATTGAATAAAGTAAATACTGTAATTGAACTAATCTCAAATTACATATTTGCGGATGTTTTAATATATAAAATTGTTGTTATGAAGTTGTTATAAGGTTATATTTACAAGAAATTTGGGACTGTATTGTCATACATTGCATTATGCAGGTAATTTCTTACAGCTAATCTTGCAAATAAAAGCATACAAAGTCTGTTCTCTGGGATTGTTTGGTGTGAACCATGCCACAGCATAGGAGTAGCCATTTACCACCATGCTAGAAAACAAACACCACAAAGGCGGTGACTCTGAAAGCATGTCTAAAGTGGAGATGATAAAAAAAAACACTGAGCGGAGCAAGATCACAGCATGACCTCATTACACGTCAGTGAAATAAGAGATAAAAAGCATGGGTAACCACCAAACCCACTCTAATTAAAAAAAGATTATTGGGTTTAAAACACCATCAATGTTATTTTTTAATCTGCACTACATTTTATTTGAGACCAACTGAAACACAAAAAAACATTTTTAAAGTCAATTGTTCTCAGACTTGATTCATATGCATGAATTTGGTCAATATTTTAAGATAAATCTAAGTTATCCTTTCATTCCTCACGTCATTAGATCATTTTAGAGTTTCAAGCGTGTTTTACAATATAATAATTCAGGGGAACTGAATACAAATGTGCACCAGACTTTTCAGATGTTTATTTGTAACAGTTAAAAAATAATGCATTTTTTGTCCTTTTACTTCATTATTACGCAAAACTTCGTGGTTTATCACATAAAATCCCAACAGTGTCCGACATCTCAGAGTCTGGCCAGGAGGGGCCAGTAGAGTGTTGGGTGGGCACCCCCGAATCAGCCCCCCTTTCTGTCGCCACTGAGATATATTTCATTTAGGCCCAACCATTCATTCCTTTATTAATTTATTTACTGTCGCGGCAGCGGACCGGTAGCTAATTTTCTTTCTCTGGAAACAAACCTTTTCGGAATATTTTTCTGTGTGCACTTCCTCCTTTCACCGGATGTTGCTGCAGGAACCAGAAGCGCCTGTTGAGTGTGGAGTCGAGGTTGTGGATAGGATGTGTGCTGTCTGTTCCAGCAAGCTGCGACTGTAAAACACTGCTGGAAAAGCTACTTTACTGATATAAAGAGAGAGTATCAGAGGAGGCTCTGGCCTGGAGGGTAGGTTTTCGTCTACGGTTAGCAGCGTGGATAACATTTAGCATTACTGGGGCTAGCTGCGTCGGCTAGTCTTAGCTACGAAGAAAAGTACACTTTGTGTTGTGCAGAATATTTACTGAAAAGTAAAGCACGCACTGGCTGCGGGTGTGTGCATGTCTTAAACTCGGCTGGCCGGGTTTTGAAAAGATGCGATACACTGACATTAACTGCATAAATCTGAGTCATTATGTGATGCTGTGCAACACACACATGGGTCCAATGACAAAAGAAACATTGAGTGGTTCTAGCTTATAGAGTTGGACGATGTGGGCTTAAAAATGTTATCACGACATTTTGTGGTACTGTTGTGATAACGATAAAAGTGATGCTAAAAATCGGACTTATTTTCAGTGCAGTATTTGTGCTCAAACAAATACTGCACTTGAAAGATATATCCATTTTAAAATAGTCTTCTTCAGGACACCTGCTACACAAAGAAGTGTTCACCCCTTACAGCTAATTATCCATAGTTACCATGTTCCAGAGAACTGCAAGCTGGTCTTTCTTTTGATGGTTTTCCATTCCTTATGCTAGGCTTTACTGATTAAATACATTTTCATATTTATTACATGGATGTTTATCTTACCCTTTTAACTGAAGTGTTTGGTTTTGCTTTTTGTTTTTGCCCAGAGATTAGCATAGTGGAACTAAAAACCTCAAGAGATGCAGAACATAGCAGGGTTTTCTTCTTTGTTTCTGAAACATAAACAACTGGCTTCAACTATGAAATCCAGGCTTGCAAAAACGGAATAACTGGAACAGTACCACAGGCCCTGTTTTACATCATTGACAACATTTGGTTAGCAGTTAATCTGTAATTTTGTCCATAATATGGACTGAACCTTCTTATTCTCTCTTTGCCTTTTTATTATGTTGTCATTTATCTTTGTTACTTTTAAGATGGGTGAGTTAGTTGTTTAATCGGGTCTCCGGTGAAGATTCCCAAGCTATAAAAACATCTTATTTTGCATCCCTAATTATCCTGCTGTATGTTTGCCAGAGGACAGACTTATATTATTATGTCCTTTTGCGTTTGTCTTGCAGTGCCTTAAGAAATCTTGAACAATGATGGAGCGAAGAAGAGCCTTAACTATTCCGTTTGTTGACAAGGACAAGCTGGTATTTGTTAAATTAGTTTTGTTTATTTCCAGTGTATTAAGTTGCATGATAGTTTCTCCATTTACGACATTAACTGCATAAATCTGAGTCATTATGTGATGCTGGCTTGCTTTGCAGTTGTGATTGTTTTGTAGTTTTTTTGTACACAATCAAGTGTTATAAGCAATCCTATTACCAGTTTGCATCTTTGTGAAGGTAACTGTGAGATCATTTCTGGCTTTTATGCCAGAGTTGATTCTTGTTGTGTCTTACTGACAGATAGCACAGCTTCAGTTTACAGTCACCCAAAACAGAGAAGGAAATATTCTCCATCGCAGAAAAACTGAAACCAGGACGTTTTGTATTAATTCTCCAATTGTTAAAGAAAAACTCATTAGTAGGTAAATATTTTAATTCACAAATGTTTTAATGTTTGGTGTAATTTTTCTGTGTTTTAATTAAATTTAGATTCAAGAAGCTTTAAAAACAACAGGTATTTGCTGCTAGAAATCCCTTTATTACTAACTTTTGCTGCCACTTACACAATATATGTATGTATTTAATAAATAAATAAAATATTTTTAAATATATATATTTTTGAATAATCGCTTATACCAAACAACCCCCCCCCCCAAGAAAAGCAGTTTTATTTATTCATATATATTTATTTTCTTACAAAAATATTTTCTATTTTTTTACATTCCACAAAATAAAATATAAACTAAAATTTGCACTTTTGAGTATGAAGTGTATATATAGAGTGCCACCTTCAGCATGACATAAATAACTAAAATTAAGCTCTTATAATTTATGCATTTACAGATAAAAACTCCAAGGGAAAATCAAATTGTTTTATTAAAGCTTGTACTTAAAATGTAATACAGGAAACAGTAACTTTAAATTGACTAGTATTTATTAATTGTATTGTTTTTGGAATTGTGGATGGTAAAATTTAATTCAGGCATTCACTTTATCTCCACATAAAGATGCAATTAAAATGGGATGTGCATAAAGCCTCCACATAAACACATGCAGGCAGCTACACTTTCCAACATGAGACAAAAATGGGAAACCGTAGGAGACAATTGATTTATTTTTAACCATCAGCAGCAACAAATACAGGTCCTTCTCAAAAAATTAGCATATTGTGATAAAGTTCATTATTTTCCATAATGTCATGATAAAAATTTAACATTCATATATTTTAGATTCATTGCACACTAACTGAAATATTTCAGGTCTTTTATTGTCTTAATACGGATGATTTTGGCATACAGCTCATGAAAACCCAAAATTCCTATCTCACAAAATTAGCATATCATTAAAAGGGTCTCTAAACGAGCTATGAACCTAATCATCTGAATCAGCGAGTTAACTCTAAACACCTGCAAAAGATTCCTGAGGCCTTTAAAACTCCCAGCCTGGTTCATCACTCAAAACCCCAATCATGGGTAAGACTGCCAACCTGACTGCTGTCCAGAAGGCCATTATTGACACCCTCAAGCAAGAGGGTAAGACACAGAAAGAAATTTCTGAACGAATAGGCTGTTCCCAGAGTGCTGTATCAAGGCACCTCAGTAGGAAGTCTGTGGGAAGGAAAAAGTGTGACAGAAAACGCTGCACAACGAGAAGAGGTGACCGGACCCTGAGGAAGATTGTGGAGAAGAGCCGATTCCAGACCTTGGGGGACCTGCGGAAGCAGTGGACTGAGTCTGGAGTAGAAACATTCAGAGCCACCGTGCACAGGCGTGTGCAGGAAATGGGCTACAGGTGCCACATTCCCCAGTCCTGGGCTACAGAGAAGCAGCACTGGACTGTTGCTCAGTGGTCCAAAGTACTTTTTTCGGATGAAAGCAAATTCTGCATGTCATTCGGAAATCAAGGTGCCAGAGTCTGGAGGAAGACTGGGGAGAAGGAAATGCCAAAATGCCAGAGGTCCAGTGTCAAGTACCCACAGTCAGTGATGGTCTGGGGTGCCGTGTCAGCTGCTGGTGTTGGTCCACTGTGTTTTATCAAGGGCAGGGTCAATGCAGCTAGCTATCAGGAGATTTTGGAGCACTTCATGCTTCCATCTGCTGAAAAGCTTTATGGAGATGAAGATTTCATTTTTCAGCACGACCTGGCACCTGCTCACAGTGCCAAAACCACTGGTAAATGGTTTACTGACCATGGTATCACTGTGCTCAATTGGCCTGCCAACTCTCCTGACCTGAACCCCATAGAGAATCTGTGGGATATTGTGAAGAGAACGTTGAGAGACTCAAGACCCAACACTCTGGATGAGCTAAAGGCCGCTATCGAAGCATCCTGGGCCTCCATAAGACCTCAGCAGTGCCACAGGCTGATTGCCTCCATGCCACGCCGCATTGAAGCAGTCATTTCTGCCAAAGGATTCCCGACCAAGTATTGAGTGCATAACTGTACATGATTATTTGAAGGTTGACGTTTTTTGTATTAAAAACACTTTTCTTTTATTGGTCGGATGAAATATGCTAATTTTGTGAGATAGGAATTTTGGGTTTTTATGAGCTGTATGCCAAAATCATCCGTATTAAGACAATAAAAGACCTGAAATATTTCAGTTAGTGTGCAATGAATCTAAAATATATGAATGTTAAATTTTCATCATTACATTATAGAAAATAATGAACTTTATCACAATATGCTAATATTTTGAGAAGGACCTGTAATCGTGCTGTCGAGCATCTGTGCTGCTCACCTGTGCTCTGCTATTTTGTTTTTCTTTGAATTCATCATCTCATTGGTTTGATTCACAAGCATTGTATATTTGCTCTTTGTGTCGCTGCGTAAGAGATCGGCTGTTTTTTCTGACTATTCTTTCTCATTATATGTTTGCTTTTTTACCTGTGTCTTTTGGCTCATTTTTTACTAAAGCGCTTCTTATCTCTGTTTCACATGTGGCTATTTAACTAAAAGATTCTTAACTAATCAGTGTCTGTGTTTTAGATGGAAAACCCGCTGAGAATACCCGTGGGCTGCCTGTCATCCGAAGGTGGAAAGTTAGAAGGACAGGTACAACAAGTCTTTGATCTCTTCGACCACGTTATGTGTTTTTTATCATTTATAGCGATTGGGAATATTTTCAAGACTCACATATTTTTTTCTTCTCCCTTTCTTAGGTGTCCTGGACTGCGTTTGCTGATTGTAAATATAAATCTTGTTATTCGAGGCATAAAAATGGGTCCACGATGCTTGATTGCAGTCTTGCAGCTTCAAAAAGTCCAGAAATACTGAGGTAAGTAAGCGACAGTACTGATGTTATGGTTGAATAAAAAAAAAAATGGCAAACTGGATGTACCTACCCTGAAAGTTTTCCCTGTAGTATAGGTTTAGATCAACATGGGACGTCACTTAATTGTACAACTTCTAAAATGTTGGGTGGGTTGCAGGGGTACTGTCCTTGCATCCAAATTGGGAAATGATGTTAAAATTCCTAAAGTTAGTCTTTCCACTCATCAGCTTTATAGGTCACAATAAATGTCTTGCACAGTGCCAGAAATATTATTTCAACTTTTGCACATTTAGTCACTTTACAGCGAAAGTGTATGAAATGTGCTCATTGTATATTATCAGTATCGGTACAAATCCAGCTGTTTTATAAAAGCCTCCCAGGTTTGTTAGAGGAACATCATCATGAAGATCTGGGAACACAGCAGTCAGGACAGAGATGAAGCTGTGGAGAAGTTTAAAGCAGAACATGTCCAAGAACACTGTTCAGTTCCATCATCCAAAAATAGGAAGAGTGTGACACAACTGCCGACCTACCAAACCATGGCCGCCCACCTATGCTAACAGGCCAGGCAGGTTGAGCATTAATCTCAGGAGCTTCTAGGCCCATGGTAATCCTGGAGGAGCTGCAGAGATCTACAGCTCTGGAGGGAGAATGTGTCGACATGAGAATTAGTGTTGCACTCCACAAATCTGGCAATTATGGAAGAGTGGCTAAAACAAAGCATTGTTGAAGGGAAGTCATTAGAAGTCCTATTTGCAGTTTGACACGAGCCCCAAAGCAGAAAGGTGGTTTGGTCAGATGAGGGCAAAATGGAAGTTTTTGGCTTGCATGCAAAATGCAATGTGTGGCAGAACCCTAACACTGAACATTTCCCTAGAGACATCATTCTCACTGTGAAACATGGCAGCATCATGCTGAGGGAATGTTTTTTTTCAGAAGAGACAAGGCTGACGGGAAGATAGATTGAGCTAAATACAGGGTAATCTTGGGAGTAAGCCAGTTAGAAGCTGTAAAAGACTGTTTTGGGCGGAGGTTCACTTTCCAGCTTGACAAGGACCCATAACATCCTGACAGAGCTACAATGGCATGGTTTAGGTCGAGGAATATCTCAATTTTCAAACAACTTAGTGAGAGTTCAGACCTATATCCATCCAATCTGACAGACCATGAGTTATTTTACAAAGAAAGGGGTGCAAATATATTTGCCTCTTGATGTGCAAAACTGGCATTAAATTGACTCTGGCAGGCTGAATACAAATGCAGGCCACACTTTTCAGATTTGTGTTTGTAAAAATTTTGAAAACCATGTATGCTTTTAATTCCAGTTCATAATTATGCACCCCTTTGTTTTGGTTTAAAGCACAACTTCATAGTACAGCAGTTTATGGTTGTAGCAGTTACATTTACATGTTAGAAAATACAATTTTCATTGTTTAATTTATTTTCGATTCTCCTTTAAGTCAGGCTACTTGAGGGAAACGTTGTGTTTAAGCTTCATGACTTCAATGTCAAACTTATCATGACAACCCATATTGCTTATCTGCAACATTCAGACCCTCCCTGTCCATCAGCTGGTACAAATAAAGTCCTATCTGCTGGGAAAAGGAAGCTTAAGCTTCAAAGTGTTGAAGATGAAGGGGGTAAAGAAGCCTTTCTGTTTTGTCTCCTTTAGGAGGAAACCACGTCTCATCCTAACAGATGTTTTAAAGACAGAACCTGGCAAGGATTACGTAGCGAGGATAAAAATGAGCAGCAACATTAGACGGTTGTCCAGTCCTCGAAAGGATGATGGTCAGCGCAAGGAGGACGATCTCCCCAGCAGAGAAACTTGCTCCAGTCACACGGAGGAGAGGAACAACGAGCGCAAGAATGTCACATCTAAAGGCAAACAGAGGACCCCCAACTCTCGAAGGTAAGACGGCTTCTTTTTTAACCATTGCCTCGAACGTTTCCAACTTCTATTTAACAATAAGATGCTAATTCTGCTAAAGGACTGTGAGCTTTTTCCATACATCAATTATCAGAGCTGCAAAACGAACACTTATTAATTAGATCCGGAAAGCTTATCAGTTAAGTTGTACATCTAATATATTTAATACAAATAATGTAAAGGACAAAAAACAGAAAAAATGGTTTAAGATGCTTTTTCTGTACGGTATTTAAACGGCTCCGGGTTGATCCACTTATTCGTCATTTCATATCTACGCATTACTTCATGCTCATAAAGAACTAACTACTACTTATTATTGTGTTTATGACTCTTGGTAGTTTAGTGTTTTTAGTGAATTGTGGAGACGAATAATGATAAAAACGCTAAAATCTTATATATAGTTTAATCTTATAGTATAGTCATTTACTGAATATTTTATGGTGGATCCCTTCTCCATTTATTTTGAACCAATTGACTGTTATAAATTAAATGAGATTATGACACGTGATCAAACCAAACATAACTGTGGGTGACCCTCTGCTGTTTGAGGCTATTTATTGGAGACAGTGGCTATAAAATCCTCAGTCGTTGTGGTTTTTACAAAAGATCCCAAATTGCAGTTTTGGTTTGTGTTTAGTTGTTGATTAACGCAGATGTCCAGCAGGGTGAGGCTGTTTTATAGTGTAAGATCAAGTTTGTGGTTGTTCCCTGGGTGATTATCTTGTTTTAAAATCATGACGTGCTTGACCATGTTTAGTCTATTCAACGGCACTTTGGTGTCTGAATTATTCAGTGCTGGAGTTTTCCATAACGCGCCGCCCGTTTCAGACTCTGGATTTATAGTTCGAAACTGAATGAGGCTTTTTCTTTTTTACTTAAAACCAAACCAAAATGGACAAACAGTGTGGAGGATTCTTTTCTCCCTCAGTTGGTTCTTTTCTCTGTTTTGTCACAAGTTTGAACTCAAGGTTATGGTGGATATAATTTGTTGATAGTCCCTGATGTTTTTATCTCTATAGATCAGCAACGAGAAATAGAAAACATCAGTACACCGAAGACGAGGAAAACCAGGATATCAAAGAGGTGATAATTGGCAAAAACAGTAAAGAAGAAGATGAAGAAGAAGAAACTTTTGCTGAGGTTGTAGGTGGGTTTACATTATCTGTGTTTTGTTGACCGTGCATCTGAAAGAGAGATTTAAAGTGTAACCCTTACCATTCCCTACCCTTCCTCGTTGATTACTGCTGAATGATGTTCTAAATAGGAGAAATTCATTAACTCAGGGTTTGCTGCAGAAATCACTTAATGAGCTTTTTCATCTTAAAGCTTTTTCCTGTCAACAATTCATTTTCTTCTGTTCATCCAGCAGAGCAGATTCCTAACTGTGATTACATGTGACCTAAAGCTATTTTACAGAATAAAATGACAGATGTTATCAAAGGTTATTTTATTTCTATTGGACCAAGAAGGTTTTGTTCTGATAGGAAATGAGATGGGCATTTCCCATAACATAATAAAACATTGTAAAAGAAGAATCAATTTAAAAAAGCATCTTTGGTTTTACCTTTTATTTAAAAAATGGTGTTAAAAATTATTTGTATCCTTCTCAGTAATTAATTGAAACGTCTTCATTGGCATCACAGTAACCAAACCTTTCTTATACTCGCTGAGTGGCTTTTTTTCATGTTTCCACTGGGATTTCAACTTCATTTTTTTTTTTGTTGAGCCTGGAAGGGCTTCTTACCATCACCCTAATCTTTAGCTACTTCCATAGATTCTCTGTCAAGTCGGGACTCCTGCTGGGGGGTTCCAAAATGTTAGTACTGCGCCTTCAGTAAGAAAAAACATGTTGATAAAATTAAAAGATTAATTTCAACCTCAATCTGCCAGAGCTATAAATAATTACCGTTTAACTGTATATTTGAAAATCTGTGATGGCTGAAACGCCTCTTATGTCATTCCTCATTTGTTCTTTATCAAGAACGTCTTTGTTACAAAAACAAATATGGAAACGGCAAAGCTATCAGGACTGTCTTTATGTCGGTAGGATGAAAGGTTTAGCAAATATTTAGTTTGTTGCTCTTACCTAATGGTGCTTACCATTACACAGTGAAAACAATGTTGTGTTCAGATAAAATTCGTATTGTAGTAGCTTTAACAGGACTATGCAGTTGCTTCTGATTTAGTCTGCTGCACATCAACGATGTGAATCCCCCATTTCACCACATCCCGAGGGTGTTCTGTTGGATCTGGTGACTGTGGAGGCCATTAGAGTGCAGATAAGTCATTGTCATGTTCAGGATACCAGTGAAAATGGGTAGGTTGTGGTTGTAAAGGGATGAACATGTGGCTGTGGCATTTAAACAATGCTCAAAAGTTACTAAGAGGCCCAAAGTGTGCCAAGTATGTGTCACTTAGACCATTATACCACCTCAATAAGGCTCAACTGTTGATACAAGGCAGGATGGATCCATGTTTTTATGTTTATTCCATATTCTGACCCTATCATGGGAATGTTTCAGTCCAAATCAAGACTCATCGGACCAGGCAACGGTTTTGCGGTATTTTATTGTTCAGTTTTGGTGAGTCAGTATAAATGATAGCCTCAGTTTCCAGTGGTTGGCCAACAGGAGGGGTAACCGCTGTCGTCTTGATGCTGCCCATCTGCTTGAAGGTGTGTTCAGAGATTATATTCTGCTTACCTTGGTTGTAACGAATGTTTATTTGAGCTACCATTGCCTCTGGCATCAACAAGGCATTTCCATGCTCGCAACTGCTTCTCTTTGGGTATTTTCTCCTTTGTGGCATTCTCTGCGAACCTGAGAGATTGTTTTGTGTGAAAAATCCAGTAGATCAGCAGTTTCTGAAATTCTCAGAGCAGCTAGTCTTGCATCAACAACTATAGGCCCCTTTCCATTGCCTGTAGAAAGCCCCAGCCTTTGTAAAGCCCAGGTTGCATTTCTATACAAATTTAACCGGGTAATTTCACTTTCCCGGGGCTTTACTTTTATGGGTAAATGATCCAGGTCTGGTTTAGGTCTTTTCAGCTTTCCTGGGATTTGTTAAACTGTGCACAGAGGCTTGGCAGCTGCAGTAAAGGCAGAGGTTTTATAGAAATTAATCGTTTTTAAACCACTGATTTGTCACAAAAAGTAGTTTTAAGATGTTTTAAAGCAAGAAAGTAGACCTCAAAACTTCACCTGTGCAGTCAGTTCATCCAGAATGAGCCTATATTTAAATGTTTTTTCTGAGTTCTCGGAGCAGCGGAGCTCCGCTTACAGGCGGGTCAGGCTGCTAAGGTAAGCTAAGTTAACCAGGTGGTTGGACTGGGACTTCCCCATTAACCGCTGCCAGATCTCGGCCCGGCACTCTGGGATTTCCCGCTATCTGTTATCTGTTTGTGGCGGCTGAAAGTGAATATAAAGCGTTTAGTAGGTATGCGGTGAACAACTGCAAGTACCAGAAAATTAATTTACTGGAAATTTGTGTCATTTTAAGTTATTGTTGGCATTAATTATTAACTATTTAGCCACAGTTCTGTTAGACAAATATTTTATAGCAGTGATGATCAGAGTGATTTAAATTTTCCATGTTTTCATGTAAACCTGACTTAGTGGAGTATGAACTCTTTAATATTTTAACGTTTTATATAGTTTTCTGCAGGAGAAGAAACCACAGTTCCCAGTGACCCGCCATCCTCTACTCCACTGTCTAACCACCTTCTACTTTATATAAATATTTGCTTATGATTAGACAGTCAAGGTATCGATTCCCTGTAATTCTCAACTGATTATCAAATTTCTTAGTTTAATAAATAAAAGTTTTACTAAAACATGTTCTGTATTTATTTGATATGAGTTTACCTGATTATAATAAAAGAAAAATAAGTGTGTTAATCAGTGTTTAGTAGTTATTTTAAATGAATCATGTAGTTGTAAAGCAACAACTCTGGCCTGATGCAGGTTGGTAAAAACTTAAATGTAAAAAAATTATTTAAGCTTCTTCTGCTTATGGATCCAGTGCAACTTAGGAAATAATGGAAGGAATTAACTCTGAAACTGCTCTTATTTACAGTTTATCAGTTGAAACAAACAATTATCTAGCTAAAAGACTTTTAAACAGAGGGGCTGCACGGTGGTGCAGTTGGTAGCACTGCTGCCTTGCAGCAAGAAGGTCCTGGGTTCAATTCCCAGCCGGGGGTCTTTCTGCATGGAGTTTGCATGTTCTCCCATGCATGTGTGGGTTCTCTGTCTTCCTCCCACAATCCAAAGACATGTCTGTTAGGTTAACTGGTTTCTCTAAATTGCCCTTAGGTGTATGAATGAGTGTGTGCATGGTTGTCTGTGTGTTGCCCTGCAATGGACTGGCAACTTGTCCAGGGTGAACCCTGCCTCTCGCCCATAGACTGCTGGAGATAGGCACCAGCTCCCCCACAACCCACTATGGAATAAGCAGTAGAAAATGACTGACTGACTTTTAAACGGAATAAAGGAGTATTGCCATCTGCTGGAATAAAGGTGTAGTGCAGTTTTCTTCACAACTTCCATATATGTCATTAGGGTCATGTAAATAAATAGTCCTTAGCCTTTATAGGCAATGGAAAAAGAAAATACAGAATTCCCTGGGATTCCTATTACCTGGGTAAAACAAAGCCTGGGGTTTTCGGTGGAAAAGGGGCTTATGCCATGTTCAGATTAAATTTAATCTCTTTTCTGCCTCTTTCTGAGGCTCAGTTTGAACTTCAGCAAGTCTCCTTCACCGCCTCTACATGCCTAACTGATTAGAGTTGCTCCCATATTGGCTGAGTGTTTTTATGTCAAAAAGCAGTTGAACAGGTATACGTAAGACTGGCAGATAAATGTATGTTTCAGTTTTCTGATGAGATTTCTGGTTCAGATGAAAAACGGCTGCGCTTTAAAGATCTTTAAAGCAAAAACATCAGAATTCACTCTTTATTTTGGTCTGGCTCACAAAGCATAATTAATGAAGAGAAACCATACACTGCAACTACTTAAAACTATTAAATCCTTTAAACAAAATCAGAAAAAAAAAACAAATGCTGATGAGGACAGAGGGAAGCAGGTCCCAGGAAGAGGTGGGGCTTACAGTACTGTGAAGACACTGTCCAGCTGCCTCCAGTTCCAATCAGCACCAATTACCTGCTGCTCTGAAACACAAACTCAAACAAAAGCCCACAGAAAAGGCATAGGGTCGTATCCCCAAGCATGTTTAACCTAGTACAGCAACATATTTAAAAATTTTTTTTCCTACTCAAATGATCAGAAGTTCTGTTTTTATGTTGCTGCTGTAGATTCATCTGTTTTGTCTCTCATGCAGACTGTGGATTGTCGCTGAGCTGGAAGCCAGGCTGTGATGAGAAGTCTGCAGGTTTCACCAAAGAGAAGTTGACTGGATCAGAAGAAGATGAACAGCGTGGATCGGTACGTACCATTTTTAAACCTCAAAATATAGCCATTGATATGTGGCTTTAATCTAATCAATCATGGTTAAATCTAGTGATCCCTAAAGTTTTGGTCTCAACGCCAAACTAGGAAGCACAAGGTCTTGGGTCTTTAGGTTATATAAAAAAAGTAAAAATGTTTTTCAATGCTTGCTCAGTGCACATCGTACTGTAAGTGTTACAGGAGGTTAAAAACGGTGACAAGTGGATGAAAACAGTACAAAAAAGTAGAAGATATCTGTGTACCTTATTTAATTGGATTCTCCACTGGTCTAATTGACTAAATATTTCATGGTGCCAGCTTTCTATGTCCGCCTCATGTTTTGATCAAGGCCTTACAGGACATTTTTACACTATTTTCTGATTATGAGTTTGGTTCTGTTAGGAACTATCCAAAACAAGGTTTTAATTGTCAGGTTTCATTTGTTGTGTTGAAATGAAAAGATCCTACACAAGTTCATGGAGACACACTAGAGCTCTAACTTAAAATGTCGTACTGATCACAACACATTTCTCTTTGAGATATCTCTTTTCATGATCAAGCCTGCACATGCACTGCTGCTTGCTTCACTGCTGCTTTAAAGCACGTTTTTAACTCTTCTGCAAAGTTCATGCCGTTTCTTAATACAGAAGAACTGTGGTCCTGTTTTTATTCCTCCTGCCAAAGCACCTGAACTTTCTGGTCCTTTCAGCAGTACATAAAGTGTCTTTTGAATCTAAGACGGGAATAAATATCAGGACATTATTGGTGGGGAAAAACTAAATATTTTTCAGTAATTTCTAATAACAGTTTGTGTTTTTTTTCACCATTAATAATAGATAGTTCTCTATCTGCCCAATCTAATGTCCATATAAAAAAATGTTCTTTCCCTCTTTAACTAGCCAGATTAAACGACTATTTGCAGGCAGTTTTAGCCAAATTATTGATCATATAAAAGCCCTCTTACTTGTCCTTCAAAATGATATATCCCCTCACTTTGTCACAGAAATTTGGGAGACTACTGACCCAACCATTCACATAAAGGTTAACGCCATTTTGGACTCAGGTTTTGTTGTTGTGAGCTACTTTTAAAGGTGGAGTTGAGCAGCCAATGCTATAAAGCTAATATGGAAACTTCAGGCCTCTAAAATGTTCCAGCCAGATGTAAAATCCCATTTCTTTCCTTCTGGAAATGATTTATTTTTGTGGATGTAACATTTTTACATTTGCAGGACAGTATTGGGATTTTCCAGACTTCCAGATTTTAAATCCTTTTACAGCACAGATTCTGGTGATGTTAAAGGTGCTTTTAGGAGTGTGTAAAGAGTACTAAAAAGAGTTAATTTAAATGGTTCAGAGCCCACCTGATTTTATTTTCTTCCCGTCAGCATCAGGACTCGGTCTCCTCCTCAACACTATTTTCCGTCATGGTGTTCCTCAGGAGTCCATTCTTGGCCTTATTTTTACTTAGTCCTCTTTCTTTGGCACATTTTGGGGGGAAAAACAATATGGCAATGCATTGCATTTTTATGTAGTTATTTGGCAAGTTTATTCCCAGTAGAGCAAAATGGCACATTATGGCAAATTGAATTGGTTCGAAATGCTGCAACTCATATTTTAGCAGATATTCGTTTAGGGATTGTGGTTTTGTTTTTATATTTTTGCTTTTTATTTCATTATGTGACCTGACTGCAAGTTATCCTTAATATTTTTACAAACAAATACGCCACAGAGACATCTCAGGTCTGCTAAGTAGGTTTTACAATATACAGCTTATACTGATAAATAAATTGATGCTAATAAGATCAGACTGCCTATTTTCTGTGGCCCCTCAACATTAGTCTTTAATTCCTGTATCGAGGTTCTGTCTTAAAATGGATTTTAATTCTTATCCAAATTTTATGTTTTAATTATATTTTTTTACTTGTCTTAGTTTTCATCAAGGATTGATTGACTTCTGTTTTAAATGTGCTGTATAGAAGCTTGAGATTTTTATTTTTCTAATTGAATGTCAAGTACAGTTCTTAGGTGCTGATATTCTTCTCCCCTACAGCCGTGAAAATTTCCCAAATCTGTTTAATTGTCGATACATGCCAGAAAATGTCTGAAAAAATGTGCCGCACCCTTTCTCTGCCCTCTTATTTTACAGTTGAAAGGTTAGAAAACTGTTTTAAATTGTCCTCATTATTGATCTTTTAATAAATCCTTAACCTCTTACAGAAGCGTAAAAGAAAGGATCCTGGCTTTCAGTGTAATGGAATGAGTATGAGTAGCCCTAAGCGCCAGCGGGAGAGTGTGCTTCGTCAGACAGGAGAGGCTGGAAAAGATGTAGAACGGGCCCCGATGTCTGTTGGTCAGGAAGAAAGTGAGGAAGATGTAGATCTGGAGAGCTTGGACCGTTGTATTGTACAGTTCACTGTTGGAGCAGAAGATGGATTGGAGCCCATGGTCCCACTCATCCCTCATGTGGAGCCTGAAGGCATCATTATCAGCAACAAACTGAGCTTATCACCCAGGAATAACAGTACAACCCAAACCAGCCCATCTGATCCCAGTGAGTACACCAGTACATTATAGATGATCCTTATAACTTGTTAGCCTTTTTTGTACTAGTCCTTAAAGAACTAAGAACTTTGTATTGAGAGGCACTTACACCAAACTTTCTAAGGATACTAACAATGCAATAATCTGCTTATCTCTGTTGGGGTAAGTGGTAATTTAGAGTTTTGCGTTAATGCTTTGGTTAAATTTAGGTTTGTTGTTGTTGGTGCGCTGCCAACTTGATTAAAATGAAAAAATTACCTTTTTATTTTTGTGATGCTGTAGATTTTGAAACAAGCTAGTAGGTTTTTGGTTTGTTTTATCGCAGTCAAGCATGTTGATGGATTATCGGAGGAGCTTCTCTTTAACAGACAAGATTCACTTTTTAATCAGCTTGTTTGCATAATAATAATAATAATTGATACTTTATTGATCCCCGAGGGGAAATTAGACCCTCTGCATTTAACCCTTCCCTTATAGGGAGCAGTGGGCTGCCGTTGTGCGGCGCCCGGGGAGCATTATGGGGCTAAGGGTCTTGCTCAGGGACCCAGAGTGGCAATCTGTGGGATACGAACGAATTTTTTCCCTCTTTTCAGTTGTGTTGTCCAGCGATGAAGAGGAGAGCAGCGACAACCCCAAATGTCGCAGCAAATTGGTCCGGGAAGATGCCTCTCTGGTCGATAAAGTCATATTTAGAAAGCCCTCAAAGGAAACCTTGTTCCTACAGGAGAAAACTTCAGACACAGAGGAGGTGCAGGTTGGTCCAGCAGGTTTCATCTGATGCATGCTCCCTCTGTACATGAAGGAAACATCTCCCATATCTACACACACAACCAGATGTTGCTCAACTTTTTAATGTTACAGCAGAAAACGGGTTTCTAAACTGAGCTAAGTTGATGCGGAGTTTAACATGACTTCTTTGATGTCTTAAATGTCTAAGGTTTTATTTCACTCCACCTTGCTGTGTAAACTGAACCAAACAAAAGTTAGGAAGGAGGACGGTGGAGATATTTATGTTCATGGTAAAGATATGATAAGTTACATTTTGTTTACATAAGCTAGATATTTTGAAAGACTGTAATCATACGTCATGAAACCACAAACCTATTAACCAGAAATAAAGCAGCAACTTAACATCAAGCACACCCACCAAGAAGACATGAGCTCCTGAGATCTTTATCTCTGAAGGTCCGAGGAACTTATCTATCCACAGTATTTTATATTTGAAGGTTGATCACGATTGTCTGGACAGCAATTCCCACAGGAGCCTGATTACATTGAAAAATTCAACTCTATAAATGCATTGTTGACTTCTATAAACTCATTAATTATTTCATTAAGTGGTGCAAGCAGGAAACTGTCATTATCGTGCACTGAAGGAAGGCCACTAACCAAACCAATACAAAATGGATTTAAACACAATGCAGCTGCGGTATCGATGAGTGGAAGACTTGCATAATGTCAGGAAAGGACCCCAAAACTTAAGTTTTAAAGCATTTTTAAAAATCCTGCAATGATGCTTTGCTTTTTTTGTTAGCACGTTGATATTATTAACCTGGAATAACTTTGTAGAAAACTGTCATTAATAGTTGCAGCAGTCAGGCTTTTCTGTCCTGCTAATTCCAATTTTGAGTTATTCAGATTTTTTTTCCTAAGGATTATAACACATAGGAAAATGTGACGCAGGTCCTAATTTTAATGCATTTTAAGCCTGGGAAAAATAGGATTTTTCAGTATTTGACCTGCCTGTCACTGATCAGAACCAGTTAAGAGATTTTTGTCCATTAAGAGTTTGTGTCGACTGATTGGTTGATCTACAGTCTTCTAACATGTTTGCACAAAACTGTTTTGGGTTGTGCATAAAAAGTATTCAGAAAATGGTCCCTGTGGCGAGCTGAGATGCAGAATTAGACATCACTGTTATTTGTGTGTTTACCACTAGATGTCGCCAAACTAACGAATTAAACGAAGTGGTTTCAGAAAACTCCAGCGTTAGAAACTTAAACCTGAATCAGCTCTTTGTACCTCTGGTAAATCAGAAGGATAATTATTGGGCTGTCATCAATTCAGTCTTCCCATCAACTATGTTTGTTTTTTTGGTTTTCAGGTGTTACAGATGCTTGTTCAAGAGAGTCCACCTTCAGCACCAGGTTCTCCTGTCCCTGAGGTGGACTACTCCTCGTTGAGTGTGCCGTTTTTGGCCATGTACTGCGGATGTTACAAAATGAGAGCAGATGGAGGCCTCATGGTAAAAATCCAGTGGTTATAACGCTGATAAGTTTTACATAAAGCATTTTATCGTACTTTGTGTAATAATTGTTTTTTTTTTTCTTCACAGATAGCAAAAAATAAAGTAATCATCCCTCTTAAAGGTACCTGGATTGTTCTTTTGATGCATATGAATGATACAACTTGCCTGTAGTCATGCAAACCTCTTCCCTTAATTCATGACCTGTGCCATGACTCCCTAAAAGAAAATGTCCCTTTAAGCTGGTTCGATTGGAGTTTGTTCAGAAATCAGGGTTACCTTTGACCTTTGGTCCACATTGTTTCAACCTTGCAAGTAAAGGAGCCTTTTTTTATTTTGTTCTAATCGAGCTGTCTGTGTACCATCTTTCCCTAGCTTAGTGGTCTATTTAGTTAATTTGTCCATGTGGATTAAAACTTCAAAAGCCCACTTTCATCTCTGAGCCTCTGAATCTTAAATTCATGTGGTGGGTGAATCTACCAGAAATTATTTGGTCGTAAGAAAAATTAAATGATGGTGTAGCTGCTTAATTTATAAACAATTTCTGTAAAACGAAACATGTGTGAAACATCAGCAGCTCAATTGGAAATAAAGATTTTCTTTGTTTGAATGCCAGGAGGTTGCTCCATCTCTATGAAAGACCACAGGTTACTTGGTGTCTTGGGAAAATCATGGATAAAAATGTAATTTTAATGACTATTTTCATTTTAACAAACTACTTATTACAAGTTCTTGTATAATTAAACATTTGTAACCTAGAACTATAAACTAATCCCAGATTGCAAGGCCTAATAATTGATGTAACATTAACTGCACACTATAAACGGTTTTGATGTTGATTATATTAAGCTGAAGGCACATATCTATTACTGATATATTTATAATGCAGTGTCATTATGACTCAGTAAAAAGATGTTTTAAATGGTTCAAGGAGTTTAGCTTGGACAGTACTTGGTAAGAAACACACTCCAACACTGTTGAACTGGATGGAGCGCCCCTACTGAGTAGGAATCTTCCAATCAGGACTGAGTCATGTAACATTGGGCATCTGCTGATACTAAATCCCAGTCCAAAACCTCAACTCGGCAGCCTTAAGGTCCGTTTAAATGTCACGCCACATTTTATAAGTAGTAGACCTGACTGCCTCATCAGTGACAGTCAGGATTCTGCAGTATGCCCCTTTTTGTTTTTCTTGAGAGCAACAGAGATTTCGTCCCAACATGGTTAAGATTGCTGCAACTACGTCCTGAAATCATGTCGCCTAAAACGCACAAAGCTTATTTGTTTCTAGACTTCTGACTCGACACACACAACTACCAGCAGGCTTTTTTTTCTTATATGACTCATTGATAATTTAGATCTAAACTAATTGTAGAAAATATTTTGGGGGAAGCTTACAAGGGACAATGTTAGCCCTGCTGTATAAACTTAGTTGTTTGCCTTCAACGTTCTAAAACTTAATGAGTAGCGTTTCCTACATTGAGAACCGTGTCTGAGCTCAGTTTGTAACGCAGGTCACATGACACAGTGTCGGCATGATTCTCAGAATCGGATCAACAAATCAGGAGTTGAGTTGGGTCATGAACTCAGATACTGATCATTTAAAAATCGATAATTTGATTGGGTTGGGACATCCCTACATATCAGACAGCAGAGGCATTTACACACCCTGGCAATAAAGCCTGAACTTCTTTTAGTTTTGCCCAAATATGGGAATGAACAGTTTTTAGCTAAATACTGTCCGTGTGTGTAATTATAAGCAGGGGTCAAATTTGATTAATCGAGCCTGATC
Organism: Girardinichthys multiradiatus; assembly: GCF_021462225.1. Lineage (NCBI taxonomy): Eukaryota > Metazoa > Chordata > Actinopteri > Cyprinodontiformes > Goodeidae > Girardinichthys > Girardinichthys multiradiatus. The sequence continues at coordinate 19,157,099 of NC_061800.1, read as the reverse complement.
TTTTTCTCCTCAGGCACAAGTGAGCAGCTGACGGGGTTGGTAACTTTTGAACGCAAAGAGCTCAGGAGGTATAGTGTTTGGGATCAGCAGGAGCTGGAAGCTCAAGATATTCACTTTGAAGATGACAAGGATCCTGCACCGCCTGGTGTCCTGCTGTTTTATGTGACCGAAACTGCTGCTGCTGCCATACAGCAGGAGCTTTACCAGTTATGCATCAGTGAAGATGGACCCATAGATACTGGTGAGAGGGCGGAAATATTAAAAACTACCACTTCTTAAACATTTCTTTTGGTTAAATGCTTATTTGTTCTTGTTTAAAATGACTGTTAGTTGTTTTTTGGCATGTGAATATGCTATGTTTATTTTAATAGGAAAAGCCAGCCCCCTTATCCTGCTGACTCTCAAAGATCCTTTGGAGGGGATGGAAGGAGCTTTACTTCGCTCTGTGTTGGACATTGACTGCATCAACAGAATGACACATGAGCACAACATTGCAAACAATGATGGAGATGGACTTCATGGTTTATTAGACATTGATACTCCGGTGCTTTCTTTGGACGATAGCATACAGCTGATGAAAAGAATTGGAGCGGACTCAAATTTGCTCTCCATACTTGGAATGAAGAGCGCTGACTCTGATTGGAGTGAAGACCAGAACGGTTCACATTATGATGAAGAGGAAATCCACACTTCCCACATCTGGGTGGATACTAACTTTGAGAATGACATGGAGGTGGATCTTGAAATGGCCACAGAAGAAGAAGAGACAGAAATTGAACCAAAGGAGGATCAGGAGGGTGACGAACCCAAGACTCCCTCTGATGTAAGTGATTCCCAACTTACCTCTTTTTAAAACGAAAATTTTCAGAAGATGCTTGGTTGGTGAGAGATTATCATGGTATGATGGCCTTGAAAACATATACGGTGTTTACACAAAAATGGATGTAATCTAATAGTATTTAAAACAAAGCAAATTTTCCTGCTGCTGCTAAAGCATATAGCCAACCTATCATTGGTCTAAATGCTGGTCATAGTTTAATAGTAGTTAGTTTTCAAGTTGTAAATGTGCCATTTTTGCCATTTTACTACTAGTGGTGTAACACAAGTATACTGAGCTAATATTAGCCAGTTAATAAGTAAGGCTATCTGCTGGTGTACCTAGCCTGCAACTGGTTGCAGGCTAGGTACACCAGCAGGAACAACGATTTTACTGGTGTTGACTCAACTCCTCTAAAATATTTTAGTATATCTTGATACCAAATTGGCTGAGGAAAAATGAGAAAAACCTGACTTCCTGTGAAAATGCTGATCAAAGTTAGTACCTCAGTGTTCTGCCTTGATGTGAAAGTTGTGTACAGTCCGGGCATAAATTAATAAATGTCTCTCTGAGGCGTCTGTTTATAAACATGGAAAAGTCCACATTTACTAGTTTCCTAACCTAATGACTTGGAGAGGGTTCAATCTGTCATGATGTAAAGGAATTTGTGCTGATGTTGAGCTGAATTCAGCCATTGTTAACCTTCCTGTGTTGCCTGGTCATTGCAGGTCAAGATGTCTGCAATGATGGAAGCTGAGAGAAGTTACAAATAATTATTCATTTTGTACTTTTTGTACTACTGATTGTAGTATTATGGTCTTTGGAGAGGTGGAAACTTCTGAGACCTTAGTTAAATTTTCTTAACCCTTATGCTCCCTTCGGGCATTTCTTTACACAATTTTTAACTTTTTAGGAATTTTATATTAATTATTTTGGGTTTCTAACATTTTGTGGCCCGGGTTTTTGCAGTGACGTCTTTTTAGTAAAAACTTCAAAGGTCTCTTAACTTTGCATGTGTTTTGTTCTCAAGTGATGGATTTTGCACCTCTAAACCCCTATATGGCAAAGGTTTACACATCCAAAAGAAATATTAAATCATCAGACTTATTTTACTTTCTCACAAATCACAAGAAAAACCTCTAATCTGCTTGAAACATTGAAGTATTTTCAGCGAAAATGGTTGCAGTCATGTCCTAAACAAGAGATTTGATATATGAACAATTTTAAATGACACAAAACTGACAAGTAGCAAGAAACCTGCAGAGAATTTGAAAGAGCTGTAGATCTGGGTCCTCAACAAAGTCCTGCGTGTTTTAGGTGCGTTCCTGAAAGTAAAGGTTCATTACTAGACACAATGACCCTTTAGGTAGTAACAAGATGGGTTTTTTCCCCTGCTTTGTTCGTCACGTTGCAACATTTATTCCACCTATTACTGTCAATGGATCACAAGTGGAAACGGCAGAGAGCTACAAATATCTGAGCACAGTCACTGACATCAAGTCTGCCATCTGGAACAAAAATCCCTGCAAACAATTGGTTTTTCGATTTTTCTGCACGGACTGAACACTTTTAATGGGGACAAAACACTGATGGTTTTATTCCGCAGGTCTTTTATTGAATCGAACTCAATTTTTGCCATTATTTTGTGGCATGGTAACCTAATAAAAAAACAAAAAAACTGTCAGACATCATCAAAGCAGCCAGCAGCAGCTCTGTGTCTGACGTCCATGATGGACGGCTCAGGTAATTTTGGCTGCTTCTCTGCTCAGGGCTCTCGAGGGCCAAAAGTAACGGGTATAAACTTTCCTTTATACCTACGGCAATTAAAATGATCTATCAGCACTAGGTTTTTCGCTGGCTGAAACATTGTTTGCTTTTTTAACTCATTTTATTGATGGTTATTGTTGGGTCTTGAACACAAGGTTGAAAACCTCTAACTAGATACATTTATTCCCACAGAGCATAAAGAACGAAGCCAGGCCTGTGTATACAGTTTGCCACCGTAAAAGAAAAGCATCCTACTCTGTGTCGCTTTGTAAACCTGACTCTAAATGGACTAAATTCAAGCATCAGGGACTGACTCGAAGGTAAGTGACCTACCAACCTTATGTTGCCTGGTTGGAGGCAGTAAAACAAATGTCTACTGCAGCTTTCTTATTGGAAGAAAAATAATTATGAATATACAGTGGGGCCAAAAAGTATTTAGTCAGCCACTGATTGTGCAAGTTGTCCTACTTAGAAAGACGAGAGAGGTCAATTTTCATCATACTTCAGGTACACTTCAACTATGAGAGACAAAATGAGAAAAAAACATCCAGGAAATCACATTGTTAAAGAATTTATTTGTAAATTATGGTGGAAAATATTTGGTCAGTAACAAAAGTTCAACTCAATACTTTACAAAGCATAACCTTTGTTGGCAATGACAGAGGTCAAACATTTCATGTAAGTCTTCACCAGGTTTGCACACACTGTAGCTGCTGTTTTGGCCCTTTTCTCAACGCAGAGCTCTAGAGCAGTGATGTTTTGCGGTTGTTGCTGAGCAACACGGACTTTCAACTCTCTCCACAAATCTTCTATGGGATTGAGGTCTGGAGACTGGCTTGGCCACTCTAGGACCATGACATGCTTTTTACGGAGCCAGTCAAAAATCTGCGTAGGGCCCCAGATCGAGGGAGACTATCAGTGGTCTCTTCCTTTTTCTTACAATTGCTCCCACAGTTGATTTATTTACACCAACCTGCTCGCCGATTGCAGATTCACTCTTCCCAGCCTGGTGCAGGTCTACAAATGTCTTCCTGGTGTCCTTCGACAGCTCTTTGGTCTTGGCCATGGTTGAGTTTGAGTGTGACTGTTTGAGGCAATGGACAGGTGCCGTTTATACAAATTACAAGTTCAAACAGGTGCCATTAATACAGGTAACAAGCGGAGGACAGAAGAGCCTCTTAAAGAAGTTACAGGTCTTGTGAGGACCAGACATCTTGCTTGTTTGTATGAGACCAAATACTTATTTTTCACCATCATTTAAAAATAAATTTTTAACAATCTTACAATGTGATTTCCTGGATTATTTTTCTCATTTTGTCTCTCATAGTTGAAGTGTACCTATGATGAAAATTACAGACCTCTCTCATCTTTCTAAGTAGGAGAACTTGCACAATCAGTGGTTGACTAAATACTTTTTGGCCCCACTGTAGACCCTATATCTTTGTAATTTAAAGTTGTAAAAGCAAACTACCTTTCGGTCCTGCCTTCATTTGTTTTCTTAGGTTAATACAGTTTCCTCCACCACCGTTGAAAGGAGGAATAACTGTAACAACTGAAGATCTGCAGTGCCTTGATAGTGGACAGTACCTCAACGACGTCATCATTGATTTTTACCTAAAGTAAGCAGCTTATTTTGAATGTTTGGTCTGTTCCTCAGGTTTTTGTGGAGCAGAGGGCTGCATCCTGTTGTGATTTCTTTTCAAATTTTTTCTAAAACAGATACCTCATCCAGAATGCATCTGCTGCCATCTCTGAGCGCTCCCACATCTTCAGCAGCTTCTTCTACAAGCAGCTGACGCGCAGGGACAACGCCAGTGAAGGAGGCAGTAATGACTAGTAAGTGAACCAGTGTTGGTATGTTTTTGGTCTCAAAGGCTTGCTCTCATGTCAGGAAAATTCAAACTTAGTTTGCATGGTTAAGATAATTCTCCCTGAAAAATTTAGAAAACTCCTTTTTATAAATAATTGTCCCAGGTGTTGGCATGGCCAACTATCTGCATAAAAGAAATGTAACGGATGCGTGTTTCTAAAAATTATTTATTCAAATTATTTTGTATTGTCTAGGAAATTTGGGGCAGTAATCAATGATTTCTTGTTTCTCTGGGGACTGAATAACTCATACCTGCAGTAAAGTATGACAGAGGACCTGGGATGCCGTGGACTTATTATTTCCAATAAAAATCTGGTGGCCTCTGCCAGAAAACCAAAAATGTGTCATCACCAGGTCAATCAAGAGAATAATGAGGCACGTTATTGCCAAATCAACTCATAAATGTTTCACCAGACACAAATTCAACCCTGCTCAATCACTCTATGTTCCCAGGCGCAAACCCAATCCAAAGCCTGTGGGGTTTACTGAAGAGCATAAGAGTGGAGCCTGAACTCTGGATAATCTAGATCCATTGTTCAGAGGCATGGTCAAAGATGTCCTCTCTGTAAGCTCCAATTTGAGAAATGTTTAATAAAAAGACTAATTGATGCCCTATTGACAAAAAGGTGTTGTCCAAACTGTGCTGCTACACATGTTTTTCTATTCACTGCTGAATAAATGTGCTCTGTATTCTACATTTTTCAGTGAGATCATGTCGCTGCAATAAAAACTTCATTTGTTTTAACACCTGTTTTACTTTTTTTAAGCTTATTTTGAATTGTTTTACTGTCTAACCTTATTTTGTTTCACAAAGCTGTTTATTCTCTTGCAGTTGACTTATTTCAAATATGTTGCTTATGAATGAAAGCCGTTTGATAAAATCAGTTTATTATGGACTCAAGTTGTCAGAGACAGAGGCGGCACCAGCGAGTGAAGACATGGACCCGACATGTGGACATCTTTGACAAGGACTTCCTGTTTGTGCCTGTTAATCAAGAGTAAGCACAGTATTCAGAAGGAACTGTGTTTTACTGTCATTCATGTAAAATGTTAAACCCACGCCATTACTGTCTCTGTTCAGAGCTCATTGGTATTTAGTGGTGATTTGCTTTCCTGGACTGGATGAGCCTCAACTGGGGGACTGGGTGGGAGAGTCCCCGGATCCAGATGAGGCCCAGGAATGTAAAGGTTCTACTGATGATGCAGAAACACTGAGACTGGACCCCAGTGACGGTCTGGACACAGGGACAGGTAAGCATGCATGCTAATAGTAGGATCTGTATTATTGTGATGCTGTGTGTTACGGCTGCAGTCGCTTTGATTAAATGTGTCGTTTTAGAAAACGATCAGGATCAAGCCATCAAAGACCTGCCACCACCTTGTCCAGTTGTAAGGACTGATTTTATTTTGCTCAACAAAAATGTTTTCTAATTTCTACAATTCTAGTTTATTATTGGTAATAATTTCCCCATTCTTTCCGTTAGAGTTGCACGGAGCTGACGTGTGTGAGACGGACAGTTTGCAGAAGGTGAGTTTCTCTCAGTGATACCTTGGCATTCAGGCCTCAGAGCAGTTTATTATACACAAACTACTTTTAATATTTTTTATAATTTCTTCCAGTTCAGTTTTTCTTTTGGAGGTTTTTTCAGTTTTCATAGATATCTCAAACAATGTCTGTTTTTAAGTTTTGTTCCTAATTATTGATCTATGTTGATGACGAATGACGACACTTCCTGATAATTAGCTCTGCATTAGGTGATGGAAGCCTGTCTGACGTACATTTCCTTTGCAGAAAAGTTTATTTTCGTTTTATTGAACCTGACTTGGATTTTTATTTGCACTATTATAATACTTTTTACAAGAGGAACCACAGTTATAACTGAATGAGGACTCTGATCACAGGCTCGCATGTCTCTTTCCTGTAGGCCGTGTATTCTTATCATGGATTCCCTCAAACTTTCTTCTCATGAGCGGATCTGCAAACTCCTACGAGAGTAAGTTGAATACTTTAAGCCTAGAGTGCAGGCATTCATGCACGGTGAGTAGACGGGTAAGGGAAAAAATACTCAAGTTTCACTGTTGGAGAACTTCAGCAGAGTGTGGCGGGTCACCAGTTCTCCAGAACAGCCATTAGAATCTAAATACCAGCTGAATGTCTGGGAAGCACGGGATGATTTAGTAGCTGTCCAGGACTTGAGTCGGGAACCACTGATCTAGAGAAATTGTAAAAGGATGTTTCTCTTCCTGTATGCTCCAACCATGTCAAATGTGAAAGAGGACTAGGTGCTTTCTTATTGGGACAAGGAATATTGCACCAGTAAATGGAGCCTGGATACCATTTAATTTCTTTGCATGCTTTTGTTGCCTACTGTATAAAACTGAAAAGGTGGAACTTTTCCAAAATGTCCACAGTGGTGATATACTGGTCCAATAAAAGTAATTCATTTTAAAGGGTTTTACACATGTTTACCAGGAGTTTCAGTAAATCTTTCTGCTGCTGTATGTTGTAATGTGTTTTTAAGATTGTATGTGTGTGTTCTCCAGGTATTTGCAGTCAGAATGGGAGGTCCGTCGTGGATTATCAAGGGATTTTGGTCCTGATCAGTTGAAAAGTTCACATTGTCAGGTTCCACTTCAGGATAACAGCAGTGACTGTGGCCTTTATCTTCTTCAATACGTTGAGTGTTTTTTAAAGGTAAACCGCTTTACTTTATGGCCCTTTCATTTTTTTTGTTTTGCATAATCTGATGTGCTTTAATAAAAACATTAAATGGAATATTTTTCTTAAGCTGATCTTTTAAAAATTACTTGTTCTGGTGCAGGACCCTGTGGTGCACTTCGATTTACCTCTACAGCTTCGAAAATGGTTCTCACGTCAGGTGGTTCGGAGGAAACGGGATGAAATCCGAAATCTTATCATTAACCTGTACCGGCATCAGAACCTGGACAGGAAAAACACATGAAGGAGCTCTACTGCATCACATTCCTGCATCCATTGTACATTATAGGCTCATACTGAGAAAAAGACACTTTATTTCAGTGTAAACTGGAGAACGTTGCTTTGATTATTTCAGTGTCCCTAACATTAACAAAACCCATAAAGCTGTTGAGATGATTGGTGAGTAATCAAAACGTCTGTACATCCAACCAAATGAGGCTTAAAGATTTGTAAAACCTCACATGTTACTTAATTTTCTTTATGCTGTTTAGAGATTTCTTTTTTTTTATACCAAAATTTTGGATTACATTTTCTTTTTTCTGTCTGATGTTGCATCCTAACATTGATTTAACCTGTGAAAATGGGACAGTAGTAAATTGTATCTTGCAAAGAAAAATTTGAGCACCCGCAGTCAGTTTACATGCTTTGCTGCCATTAATTAGACTTTAAATTTAAGTTTGTTTGAGTTAAAGATTTCCAGGTCGTTATGATTCTGTTCAAGTTTGCCGAGATTTAAACCTCAGGACTTTAACAAGAAGGGAGAAACAGAGAAAATGACTGCCCGCCGTCGCCTCTCTGCTGCAAAGCAAAACGTTCTGTACACGTCTACGGCAAGCCAGTGCGGATCCAGCTATAATGAAAGGGAAAAGATGGGAGCTGATAACTATTCACTCACTCGATATAAATATACCACATTACTGCTCGGAAAATGTCTTGATGTTCCATTTCTTTCATTTGAAAATTGCCTCTAGTTTAATTATTTGTACAGTAGATTATATATTTCAGTACAGATTTTAGTATTGGCGGATATTTCTTTTTCACACAATCATTAAAACTTTAAAAGTTTAAACTTTGTGACTTTGGCTTAGTTTGCTTGTTAGATAAGAGCTGTTTAAAACTTAGTTCAGTTCTTTACTGCCGTTGTGTAAATTTATCATCAGAAATAAGATTGTAGGGTTTTGTTTTCCATTCTAGCTTGTTTGTATTTATTTTTGTCTTTATAACACAGATCATCTTTTATAGGTGAATTGTTCAAGATGAATGTGATCAACATCAAGGAGATGATCCCAGAATGAAATTGGCTTCTGTTTTGCATTAAACTTTTAGAACAAACTAAATCAAACGGTTTGCTTTTTGATTGAAACTAGCAGTTGAGGTTAAAACTGTCGGTGAAAATTTAAACAAATCTGCAGATCTTTGAGTGTATTTTTGACACTAGTGGTCGTTCCAGGTTCAGTAAACTCTCAGTATCTGTTTGGTAGTTTCTTGCAGGTTTTCTTTTACATACACACACTTCTACTCTCACTACTTTCATTCTTTAACTCCCTTTAGCCGAAGCATGTTTACTTTGCTCTGCTTGCCAGTATAATCTGCCAAGTGTTACATGCTTAGATCAGGTATATTTGCAGTCCGTCAGCTTCTATGTCTGACTCCATAATCTTCCTACTAAACTGTGCTACAGGTTATCACATCAAAAGAGTGTCTTGTAAAAGTATTCGCTCCACATTGCCCGCATTTAGCGATGTAACATTTGCAGTGTAATTTATTTTATTAAGGCTGTGGTCTGATAGACCAACAAAGCAGTGCGCAACTATGAAGTGGAAAAAATATAGTTTTCTTTTTTTCAAATTTGATAACTGACGGGCTTTTGTGTTTGGGCCCTTTTAACTTTTGGACTTTTTTTTTTAATCTGGTGCAACCAATTGCCTTTAGAAGACCACTAATTGGTAAATAAAGTGGACAAGAACAATTTTCGGGAAGCAGTCTAGAGGCCTATGGTAACTATGGAGAAGCTACAGAGAGCCACAACTCAGGTGGGAAAATCTGATTATAAAGTAGTTGCAGCTATTAGTCGAGCAATCTAGAGTCCGACCTTTTTGGAAACGTGGCAAGAATGTTGAAAGAGAGCCCTCTGTTGTTTCTCCAAATATATTAAACCACAACTGGACTGTTTTGGTCTACATTTAAAAGCCATGTGTGGTGAAACACTCAGCACCACCATAAAAAGTGGTGGTGGCTGCGTCATGCACCTGACTGAGCTTGAGATAGTTTGCAAAGAATGGGTGGATATTTAAGTCTCTAGACATGAAAAGCAGGTAGAGACATACCCCAAAACAATTGCAGCACACATAAAACTCTGCCATTTTGGGCAAAATATCCAGACACGATCATGGCAGAACTTGACTATAGAAAGTGACATGAATCTAGTGTGGTCTTCATGTATAAATGAGTTTGTAAATATAATTACTCTGTGTATTAGAGGAAATTCCTAACAAATTCAAACTATACTTTCTTTTTTGGAGACTTTACCTATGCTGTTCTGACCTGTATTTTGCTCTTTCTGTTTCACGTTTTTAATTACCTGACTGTTGTGAAGTGCCTTGAGACAACATGTGTTGTGAATTGGCGCTATATAAATAAAACTGAATTGAATTACATGTATAGAAGAGCTACTTGAAGCTGAGAAGGGATAGATCTGTTTCTCACAAGCAGGTTAAAATCTGGAAGAGTTTTCATCCCAGTCAGGGGATTTGTTTTTTTTTATTGTGAGGATGCTTAGTTTTAAAGTTTCAAATGAAATAATCTGCTTGTTTTCGTTCCTGTTTAATTTTGTTAATGTTTCATTTTGATCAACATTTAGTGGATTTGATGTTCTTCCACATGTTATACAGAAGTCTTCGGGTTTATTTTCACACACACCTTGCAGCCTCCAGTGACACCCTTCTCAAAAGTGTCCCTCAGCTTTCTGTTGTCGTTCTCCCTTTCCTCCCTGTTGTGTGCCCTCTAGTCACAGCATTGCTCCAGTAACTTCTTCTAACAGGCTTAAAAACAACAGGATTAGAGAGAACAAAAAAATCCCCATCCCTCCACAGGCCATCTGCCCGTCCACCTGGGCCAGGGGCTGGTCTCTACACTGTTACCCACACACCTTGCAGCTGCAGAGTGAACCAAGGATAGGCTCCTTTGTCACATTCTTTCTCAGCGTTATTCTTTTGGATCTGGAGAATTTTGAACTATGCAAACTCTTAAGCTGCTGTCTCATCACTTGAGAGGAAAGACATGTCTGCTTGATCCTTTTCCGAGTCCTCGGATCTAAACCCAGTCACGGATTTAATATGAGCAGCCTTTCCTGGAGATGTGTTTTCTGCTGTGCTCTCTTTAGTCTGACCTTCATAATTTTGGGCAGACTCACAGGTAAGGGATCATTAGTGAACCAAATGTTCAGTCTTTTTCTGAATATGTATGTGCAGCACAGAAAAATGTAAAGTTTTAAAATATTTTAATATGATCGTGAAGATGCCACTCTGGAAGGCACCTCTATGGGATCTCTGGGTGAGCCTTATTCTCAGGAGCCGGTGGCGTTCCCACAAATCATCCGGGTGTCTGATGTGAAGGCATCCCAAGACGGCCACTCGGTCACCTCTCGAAGGAAAAGGAATATCTTTTATCAGAGTGGACTTCGACTGTGTGGACAAGAGACCGCTGAGGAAGTTGTTGCAAACCATTTAGGCTACTTTTACCTCAGAGGTAAGCTGCAGCTTAGACAGCAGGATGCAAAGTCAGTAGCAACTCAAAATAATGGCTTTTATTGAATTTTTTTTGTCTCCTGTGTGTGAAGATTGGAGCTAGGCTTTGTGTGGATGCTTGTAAGCAATTAGATTTTATGAGATATACTTTTAGAAAGTCTGGCATCCACTCACAGGTCACTTTACCCAAATGAAAGACAAATACCTTGTGCCATCTACATAAAATCTGGCCTCTCATAAAGGAGAATGCCTCAGCAGGTGGCGGCTTTGTCTAATGTGACCAGGCTTTTGAAATGTTTACTCTGTGTGCTGTGATGCTACAATTATTCACCCTCTAACAATTAACCTAAAATATAAAATGGCTTTGTTTATAACTAAGTTTATATGAGTGTCTAGGGATATCTAATTCACCTAGGGTGTAAATATGAAGTGACACAGAGGCCCATTTCTCATAGTCACACATCAAAATGGGAAAGACAAGAGAACGTCATTCCAATAACGCAGATATGTATTGATATTCAGAAGTCATGAAAGTCATAAAACATGTAGAAATGTGACTTATTTACTGGACGAGCACCTGAATTTATGCATACACAGAAAGAAAATAAGAGGTAAATAAACAAAGAAAACAATCACTGCAGAACTGCAGCAAAGAGAGGCATCTATAACAATTTTTTTGACATGGTTATTATACATGAAAATATAAAATTACATGTTTGAGCAAACAGGTGATGTGACTGTGATGACTATAGCAACTGCTATACCTATATTTTAAGTGCAAAGCACACAATGAAACGCAAAAAACAAAAAAAAGGTTTTCAGATAGGCAGTCCTATTTATGTGTTACAGCATTTATGTTACACCATTATTGGCTGTAATTATTATTTTTAATTGTTTTTAAAACTATGTCGGTGCTAGAAAAACTACCCAATAAAGTGGTCATTTATGTCATTGGTAAATTATTATTTTATCAGGCTGATTACATTTAAATTGGCCCAAAATTCTTATGTTATTAAGAGACATTATTGATTGTTAAATGATATTCTGTAGGGAAATATGCTGTTCTGTAAGGCTTTGTCTGGTTTCTATTATGAAAGTTTTTAAAAAGATAAAACATTTCTTATACATGCTGTGATTTATTTTAGCAATACCTCAGTAATAATGGCGGGCATTTTTCTAACTATGACTTTAAATCAATGACAGTGTCCAAATATATAATTATATACTGCAGTTCTGAACACAAAGGCGTGTTGAGCTAACTTAGAAGAACATGAATGGACCATAGCACAAAACCATATAGTCTGACAGCAGCAATCCCTGTTGACTGGTTGTTTTGTTTTCTCCATAATTTGATTGTGAAATAAGTGACTTCTATGTGGTGAGTCATAATTGTGGAGGTATGCTTTGAGCAACCAAGTGGAAGAGATTTCTACAAGCTGATGAAAATTCAAACCAGACTAGTCCACATCCAGCTCTTAAATCTATTTTACCAAGCAACACAAACACCCTTTGTCATGGCGTGGGACTTCATCAAGTGATCAGGATTTAGATCAGAAAATTAAATGAAGACCTATGGGCAAAAATTTACCTTCATTATTTATTCCTGATTTTATCCTGCATGGAGATTCCCTTTGTTTTTGATGCCACGGTTACGCTATCGACAGTGGCAGCAGTGTAGCATGACATGCCGAAAGATGCAGGAAGCCTACAGCTTCAATAGACCACAAAACCGATTAGGGACATTTGATACGTTCTGAGAAGAGTGAGGCAGCATCTCTGATAGCAAAATAAATTTTCTATTATTTTGTATTTTAACTAACATTCTAATATACCTTTAGTATAACATAGTGTATTATTTTTATATTAGTATAATATTTTACTGCTTAGGCTTTAATTCAAGCACAATAAATAAATGATGCATTTTCTCTAAACACTGAAAATCAACTTAAGCAAACGGATGCAAAAAGGAGATGACTTGTTAATGCTTTCTGTAACTGTCTGAGCAGCTTCTGTTTGTCAGATTTTATTGCCAACAGAAACCTTGTTTATCAGCTTGTGATGGTTAAAAGTGTAGATTCCTTCAGGTTAGATCTGCAGGTGAACACATGCATTATTGGATAAATTAACAGCAATGAACAGTCTGCTGACAATGCAGCAGAGTGCAGTAGGCTGAGCCATGAAGCTGTGTTTTCTTTCATAATGTCGACATGCTTCTGAATGCAGATCTGAGCTCTAGTTTTAACCCTCAGCATTTGAGCCTCTTGACCTTTTATTGTTTGAATTATTTTAAAATGTATCCACCTGCTTATGAACAAGTTTATGCTAAAACTATCTCCCACTAAACGTCATCTAAAGCACATTGTCAAGTAGCAGCCCTGCAGGTTCGGTTAATAAGCCGATGGCCTCTTTCTCTGGTGACCAGTGTGCCAGGAGACCGTGTGGGAGGCCTTCAAGATCTTCTGGGACCGACTGCCCAGGCAAGATGAGTACCAAAGCTGGATGAACCAGTGCCAGGAAGGCACGGTCACTGTGCAGGATATTGGCAGATACTTTAGCCAATTAGAGGAGCATCAAGCTCTGGTGTATCAGGTAAGCAGATTCACTGACTAATGGTTTTATAGAAATGAAAATCTGAGTGCAGTAACTATTTCTGCTGACTGGTTGATACTGAAGTTTCTATCGTTTTGTATTTTCAGAGAATGTCACATTCAGTTTTAAAAAGGTAAATTGCTCTCTGCTTGTTTAACATGTCACTGATACATGATACATGCATGTTTTCTCCCCATGAAGCCTGTGTTTTGGTAAACATGTCATTCTTCCCACCGTCTGTAGTGAGCCCACCAGGTCCTGGAAGCATATGTGCAGGTAAGGTTGTTACGGCCCTTCAACCTTACCTGTTCATATTCCCACTCATCTGTAATCTGACACACCTTGAGATCTCTCACCTTTTGGATTTATAAATCTAATTTACCAGTTTGTCATAGATATACAGCCAGGAAAATAATCATGTGTTTCCCTGCCCCTTTTCTCAGTTTTCATCACTTGCATATAAATGAACAGTATTTCATTTAAAATGTAGTTTAATTTCAATTTGCAGACAAAATCTATCAAAAATACAGAAAAGTACAACCGATTGATTTGCATGTCAGTGAGTGTCCTTTAGCAACTGCCCGTACTTCCAGTTTCAAAACCCGCCATTGACTCTCTCCCACAATGGACAATGCCAAAGAGCTATGAGTACGTAGGCACAAGACGGTAGATCTGCACAGGACTGGAATGGGCTACAAGACATCTGCCAGGATCTTGGTTAGATGGCAACCTTCTGACCAAGCTTGTTAAGAAGCTGGAGATACATTTGTTGGTTTTTTCACCATAGTGAAAGGTCGGTAAACAGGACCACGTACCATAAAATCTGGGATGAAAACCTTCTTACCCCAGCCACGACGTGATGAAGGTTTGTGGATCTGTTTCACAGCAAGACGCTGACCTAAAACATACCACCAAGGCCGCAGAGCGACTAAAGAGAAAGCCCATTAAGGCCATGGGGTTGTGGCTCAGCCAGTTCCCAGATCTCAATCTTTCTGAACATCTGCGGATGGAGCTAAAACTGCAAGTTATCCAGAACCTACATGATTTAGGTGGTGGAGGATTTCTGTACAAAGCAGTGGGGCAAAACCCCTACTGAGTATGCAAACATGGCAACTATAAGAAATGCCTAGTCGCTGTCCTTACCAATAAATATTTTTCCACCGACATCTAAGTCCTATTTTGTTTGGGATCAAATTTCACTTACTGACATGCAAATCAATTTTCAAATTTCACATGATGCACCTTTTCTGGATTGTTGGTTGATATTGTGTCTGTACAATAACGTTTCACTCCCTTAAAAATCACAGACTGTTCATTTGTTTGTAGCAGGGGAAACGTAACGTTCAAAATTAGCAGGGGATCAACTAAGTATTTGCCTCACTGTAGATGCAAGAATATGTTAAAGTTCCCTTTCTAAAGTATAACATTGTGGGTATTATTTTAGCTTACTGAAGTATTTATTACTACCAATCATTGCAGCAAATAACTGCCTATTACTGATCAGTCACTGCCTAAAATATAATGTTAAGGATCTAATACCCCTGTAATCTGTAAACAGGTGGAGTTATTAACTCAGTAGAATAAGTTTTTTTATTTTTTATTATGCATTAAAGGTATTGTACACAAAGGGTTTAAAGTGTATAATTTATGAGTGACACGGTGTGTCAGTTATTTCAATACATCAAGATGAAAAGAAGTTTATGGTGCTTTTGAGTTAACTGCATTGATTCATTCTCTGTTTGACGGTTTAATGTCAAACAAACGCAGAAATTGGTAAAGAAAAAAATAATCATGTTGGAAGTAATTTTATGGTGACTAATACATGTTTTGACATTTTAATAGAATAAATACTTTTCTTGCCATAATCAAATTATACAGTTACGCTATTTAAACCAATGCCATTATAAATGAAATAAATAAATTTTAACTTCTAAATCCTAATACCTTCTGTGTAACCTTAACCTGTCATCTTAATAACATGATAATGCAATTTTGCAAATTAACCTAAAATGTCTTGAGGATTACCATAGAACGATGTTTGTTAGAGAAAAAGTAAAAAAGAATGTTTTATTTATATCTTTATAATCTAATGATTTATCTAAAACATAGTTGTATTACTATCACAGTAAACGACAACATATTGTGCCATGATGTACGAAATGTAGGGCAGAAAAATAAACTACACCAGGCTGTGGCTGAAGCAGTTTTTGTTATGAGAAAAAATAATTTGAATGTTCCTCTCCTTTTAGCATTATGTGTAGGTAAAATCCACAAAGTTATCAGCTTTTGTTCCCATCTTTGCTCACAGTCTGCATGACCTTGTAATCTGGGACTGACCTTGTGTAAAATATTTTTCTCCTGTTTTACAGCACACCAACACCAGCGGGTTCAGAAATTGTTGAAGCCCCTGAGTTAGGTCAGTGTCACTGCTGGTAATCGTGTTGCAACGTACTGGGCTAATCAGGGGCTTTTCTGTCAGCTAGCAGGTGGTTTCAGGGTCTGCCATATTTGATACACTTTTGTATGTTAAATACATGAGTTTAATAAAAGATAAACTCAGCTTTTAAGTTTTTAGGACAATTTAGGGTCCACATTTCATCACGTTACAACCACAAACTCTAATGTATTTCACTGTGATTTTATTTGACATATACCAACACAAAGTAGCACATAATTGTGAAGTGGAAGGAAAATAATACATGGTTTTCAAGATTTTTTCCAATTACAACCTGAAAATTGTGTCATGCATTCGTACTCAACACCCTTTAATCTGCTACCCCTAAATAAAATATGGTGTGACGATACGCTTTCAGAAGTCACCCCCTTAGTAAATAGAGACCCGTGTGTGATTTAATCTCGATATAAATCTGTCTGGCCCTAATAGAACAGACAGATTTATTAGTGAACATTAGTGAACCAACAGCATCATGAAAACCAAGGAACACAGCAGACAGATCAGAGAGAAAGTTGTTCAGAAGTTAAATGCAGAGTTAGATTATAAAATATCGAAATATAAAACACTTTGGGCATTTTATGGAGTGCTGTTCAATCCATCATCTGAAAATGGAAATAGTATGGTGCAACTGAAGGCCTAAGACATGGCCCACCACCTAAACTGACAGGCTGGGCAAGGAGAGTTTTAACCAAAGAAGAGCTCCATTGTAACTCTGGAGGAGCTACAGAGACACATAGCTCAAGCGGACAGGTCCCAAGAAGGTAATTGTTAGAAATACATTGAAGTTGGTGGTTGTAGAAATGTGCACAATGAATGCTTTTGCAAGGCACTACAGTTTTTATTTATTTATATAGAGTTAATCTGTATTAACACCCTTTTTTATTTTAAAAATATACCATGCAGAGAATTTAGACAAAGGAAAGGAGAATGCAGCCATCATTTCACCAGAGGTGGAAGACAGTCCAGTGAGTACACACACGTCATTTACATTAAATGCATCACAAAAGTGTGTGTTTTCCCTTTGTGTGACTGTTTGTTTTTTATGATACAGCTGTCCAACGAAATCCCCATTCTGCCCACTGCTGCCACTGTGCTAGAGCAGGTGGTGGAGCTTAGCATCCTCCTGACTGGAGAGGTCTTCAGCGACGACCTCAGAGATCCAGCCAGCCTCAAGTTCCAGATGCTCAGCAGAGACCTTGCGGAAAAGGTTTGTCGGGCTCCTTCTGGTTCTGTTTGGTCATAAGAGATTAGGACGTTCTCAATGAACATAATCTACCTGCGAATGCCCGGTGATTCCTGGCATTGTTAATTCTAAACACATTTTAACAGCAGCAGTGGATAAACTTAGCAGCACAGGTTCAAAACTTGCTGATTTTATAGTTTGCAGTTGGTAGTGGTAAAATAACTTCATGTGCTGAAAGTACTACTTTATGAGATCTCCTGGGAAAACATAAACTTTTGCACATGCACGCGTTTGCACAGGTACTCATGTTTTTAAACAACTTTTACAAGCACCTGCAAAATGTAGTACATGTGCCTGTGAGTGTTTTCTGTTGCATTAAGAACAATTAGGAGGTGTAATGTATGTGTTTTTTTTAACCAACTGTCTGATTTGTGTGGTTGTGTGCATTTGTGATGATTGTGGTCTGTTTTTCTGGTGTTTGACTTTCTTCTTTTACTTTCTCTGGAGCTTTCCAATGTATATAAATCAGCATGGCATACCAACACTCACTCTGTATGCATACAGTCTTGCATACCTTTAGAGGAACATGTGCTTGCAAACCAAATGTTTTAGGCCTCTTAAGCTTTCATTCCTTTATCTGAAAGTTTGAATAAATTGTCTGATGGAAGCGGTGTACATGGATTCATTTTGTATGGAGAAGCAAGGCTTTTTATACTAATGAAAGAAGATTCTTGGCTGCAGCTGCCTTTTAAAAATGACTTTTAAGGTCAAAACATAACTATTTTGAACAAAATGAGGCACTGATCTGGGATTTGTGGCCAATTCTCAGGCTTTGTTGTTTCGTAAATCAAATACTGTAAAACGTAATTTTACTAGTTTCAAAACAAATATTAAAGAAATAAGACGTTCATGTTTTAAACAGGCTTGGCATCTTATATTAGCGATTAGCACAGATAGCATAGCTGGCCTCATTCAGTCTGGTTGTGCCCACCAGTTCATTATGACACTGAGAATTAGAAGAAATAATGAGCAAATAATAATCTCATGCCTGATTGTGTTTGTGCAGATAGAAGATGCTCTAGACGGGCTTCCTGGATTTAAGAGTGTGTCTGTAATTGACTTCAGGTCAGTTTCTGAGCTAGCACACTTCATCTTGTCATGCTAATGCCGTTTCTGCTGTTAGCAGAAATTTAACAGCTTCTTGTTTATGTAGACCACAGAAGGACACCCAGTGGTGAGTTATTAGTGGTCGTTCATCCTTTAATAGTTTTTCCTCATACATTGTTGTGTTTAATCCTACAGATCCTTATCATTTCTTAGATAGATTTAGATGTATCGCTAGTTGCATGTGTTAATGATCTTAGTGCAGTCACCCACCTGTTAAGTGGGATCAGGATGGGTCCTACTAACTAAGCAGGTGCTCCTCTATAGAGACGATTATCTGAGCTTTATAACCTCACGGAACTGAAGGTGAGGAGGGGAGGAGGTTGGTGGTATGGAGTGTGAGTAAAGAGAAAGATATCAAAGCTAATACATTATAAGGGCAACAAGCGAGTACAGAAACTGAAAAGGAACAGAAAACACATTGCAGTGGTGTTTGAAAAGTAACAAAACTCGCCTCCTGACAGCATAACTATCACATTTTCACCTACATTGTTTTGTCTGTAGAGTAGGAATAGCAGCACTAAATCTGTGATGGGTTTGTTTGAATGCTTCCATGTAAGACTGAATATCTCCATTATTGTGTCGAGACATAACCTCTGTATGAATTTTCGATCATTAAGCCACCGTTGCTTATATGTACATAATTTGGACTTTCGCTCTCCTGGGACTCTGAGCATTTCCGACCAGCCTGGCAACAAACAGCTCAAGAAACTACACGTTGGTGTTGGACTCCACCTGGGCAACATAAGAGCAACTCTCACCCAGACAAGTCCAGAAGAGGAAGAATTCAGCAGCAAAAAGCAGCGTGCTTATCGGACGAAGGACACAGGGTTACAGCTAATATTACCTATTGCTAGCGCTCTTCACCTGGACCATGCCGCCGCTCTACTTCTCCTCAGATCCCCACAACCTCAAAAACCACCTGTGTCCGGCATCTGGAATATATTGGAAATTTCATTCTCTACACAGTTCCTATATTTTCTTATAATTTCATGTCACATGAAATAATTAAAACCCTTCCTTCTGGTCCTGTCATAAAACAACTTCTTCATTTCGTCGTGCTGGGACCACAGCCATGGGTACAACATGAATGGCCAGTATGGAACTTTCAAAATAAATTGCATTAACCTATTTCCAGCACAGCCAGGAAAAAGGGGCACCAGCGGACGTACCGTGACGTCACTGTCCAAATAAAAGCACCGCTCTTGCTACATTCTGTCTCTTCTACGTGGGTCTCCGTCAGGGGATCTGGACAGAGAGACACAGCGCACTAATGTCTCTTTGCTGGCAAACAGACATAACTCTTCAAACTGGATCCAAGAGTGTCATACGATCATGCGATCATATGCACTAAGTTAAGTACGAATGAATTGCTGTGTATCCGGTATTCATTCATGAACGGGGGTAATTAAGGTACAAGCATTGCTTAACTTTCTCTCTGAGGTCTACAGAAGCAAACTATGTTCCAGAGAGTTCCCAGCAGAGACCCTGTCTCTACAACGCTGAGTGAAGCAGTTTCCCAGTCTGAAGGAAGGACAATGGGGCCGCATCACCGTGGTTACAGCAGTAAAGTGCAGATTGGCCGGCCGACAGAACAAGCCCCCCCACCCAACAGCTACGGAGATTAGCTGAAGCTAACCCTTTGTTCACTGCTTCCTTCAAACTTCGTTGCCGGACAACTTTTCCTCAGTACAGTTCACCTGAGAGGTTACGCTTGGGCAGAGAGAAATAGAAGTAATTTAGGATGAAATAATCTAAGTGTTTTTTCGTTTTATGAAGTTTAGTTTTGTTGGTGTTGAAACTCAGCTATCTTAGTGCTAGCAGGCTATCTGCTCAGCACACGTGCTCAGTTTGTGTGTTCTGTGTTTTTTTTTTTTTTGTTAAAGTTAAGACAAACTTTATTTAAAGGGTGATTTTAAACACAGAAGATACGCCATAACGTGCCGTCCATGCTTATGCATTTTAATAGTATTTTAAAGGTATATGTGTGATTCTGATGATAAGCTATAAGCTTCTTTTGTTAGCTTTAACTCCTAACAGCTAA
This sequence comes from Girardinichthys multiradiatus, assembly GCF_021462225.1. Lineage (NCBI taxonomy): Eukaryota > Metazoa > Chordata > Actinopteri > Cyprinodontiformes > Goodeidae > Girardinichthys > Girardinichthys multiradiatus. The sequence continues at coordinate 19,136,745 of NC_061800.1, read as the reverse complement.
GAACACGTGATTGCCTGCTAAAGATCATTTACCCAAAAAGGTTGTTTGTTTCAATCCAGTAAAATAATATTTCCCTAAATATTATTTTACCAAACTTGAAAACTAAGTAAACACCATTAAGCCCATTTCTCCAGAAAGATTTGGTCCTTATTCAAAATAATATTTATTTAAATATTATTTTACTAAATAAAGGCAGCTAATTAAACACCGTTGAGAATTAGTCATCCAGAAGGTTGGTTTTATTCAGCATATCATTCTTAAAATATTATTTTATTAAAATAATATTTTATCTGATCTTGCACTGTGAATGGTTGTCTAAAGGTTGCTGATTATTTCCTAAGTTAGTTCCAAGACTAACTTAACTTCACTTCCAGATTCTTCAAGATAATCCTTGGTTCTCAAACATAAATAACATTGCATGGTAATGTTGCATCACTCTTTTGGTCATGATTCTCAATCATTTTTAATCAACTTGTTTAT